>NC_072795.1:111797196-112100227 GCF_028583425.1 Eublepharis macularius
CAGAGAGATGCCAATTTACATGATCTCTAATGTGGCATGTTCTCCATGCAGAACTGAAGGCATGAAGTACTCCTTTTGCCATAATCTTACCCTTTGGGAAAGAACACCCTAATCCTTTGTTTGTATGCATGTACATGGAATAGTGCACCCTAGCCAGAAAGGTGAAGGGGGAGATTTACATAGAGAAGACAGGGATTAATGGTGGCATTTTTCTCAGCGGTCCACATGTTGCTGCTCTCTAAGCCATTGTAATGTTCGATGCACCTCACCACACGAGGATTACATGCAGAGCTCTGTTTAAAGCAAGCTTAACAAAACAAGACGGCATTTTGAAAAGCAATGTCAGAACGGGAATGCTGCAGACAGTCTTGCCCAAATCCCTCCAAAAGTTGATGGAGAAACGGGCATATTTGTTTTGCAGCTCCCTCCCCCTCTCCCATGGATATTTTATTAAAGTTTTAATATTTAGGGAAAAAACTTGAAAGGCAAAATACCTGTTGGGTTACCAATCAAGAAGGGAGAAAAATGTTTTGTTTTTACTTTGGGGCTAGCTGTCGGGAGAAAAACGGAATAAGGATATCCCCCCCTTTCAGCTGGAGTTTTAGAAACTATACTTTCAAGGTAAGTGGGCAAATTTTGCAATTAACTCCTCAGATTCTATCCAGGGCCATTTCCAGACGGCTTACCTGCACCCGGGACATCGTGCCACGTTTCGGATCATGCCGGGGAAAACGTGAAATATCGCGTTTTCTCGCGCGAGTTTTGTGCAACGTCGCACAAAACTCGTGCGAGAAAACGCAATATTTTGCGTTTTCCCCGGCATGATCTGAAATGTGGTGCGATGTCCCAGGTGCAGGTAAGCCGTCTGGAAACAGCCCAGGTCTCTGAGTTTCATCCCTGGATGGGGCAAAATCACTAGGGATCCTCCCCTGAACCTGTTCTGGGCAAGTTTGGTTCTCAAGTGCATGGAAGCCCAATTCAGACTGGGATTATGGTCTGTGGGGAGAATGGACTCACGCCTTTACCCCTCCCAGTGGCATTTCTCAGATGTGAAACAGCCCTGAGGAACCACTATGTGCTCTGTTGAAGAACCTTATATGTACTGATGGCTACATATAAGTTTCTGATGGAGCAAACAGCAGCTTTCAAAGGCCATTTCAGGTATTGAAACAGATGTGGCACGGATTCCTGTCCACACAGGTTTTGTGACTCCAGATACCTTTCTGGGGGTCAAAAGGGAGTACCAGGGGAACAGGAATGCAGGGAAAATCCATGTCTGCTAGCTTCAACTATCCTGGTAATAATTGTGGGGACTGTAAATATGGACCCAACTAATAACCCTTTCATCAGGCATCCATTTGTCTGGAAATGAATACATGGAGGAAGATCAGGGTTGTGCCTCTGGCCCTGTCCCCAACTTTCATTTATCCAAGGGTTTCATTTTCACGAAGTCTCAAAAGTGCCTCTGCTCCCACGTGGATGACCTGTACCCTGCAGAAATCCATGGTACTGATAGGGCATGTAGAAACCTACAGAGGTTTGGCTGTAGAACTCCTTGATTCTGTGCAAAAGTGATAGTTGAACACATGGCAGTATAGAGGAGGCAATTGGTCAGATCCTGATCCTTTCTCCAGGATTTCATTTCTACCTGAATGAACACCTAAACAGAGCTTGAGTGATTTAGTTGCTACCAAGTTCTTATCCTGATAACATTCTCTGATTTGCTTAGCTGATTAAAGCCAGACTGTTTCTACTTTCCATTCCAAAATTTGACTCTAGGTGGCAGCAAGTATCAAACCAACCCGGACCTTGTCTTCAGTGCCTGCCATATTCACATAGTGCAAGAGATACCTGCTATCAGTTTACAAAACTGATGATGAAAAAAGCCGGTGGTGGTGATGGATGTATTAACTATGTATGTACTGAAGTATAGTCTCTTCAAACATTGCGACCGGTCTGCATAGAGTGAATAGAACCCTTTTCGCTGCTCAGCGTGCTGCTGGGAGCTAGCAATGGGTTTTGACATCTTGCCACAAACTATCAGAACTCTCTATATCATAATGACTTCCTAGGGAGTTTGATTCATTTTTCTACACAAAAGTGAGACACACAAAAATCCTGTGGTAAACTGACAATTATATTATATAAATTATAATATTCCTGATTGTTTTTATAAGATTGTGTATGCTTTGTCCTTTCCTATTGGGAGATCATCTCTGTGTGTTGGTGGTGGTGGTGGGGAGACCCTACCTGCCCAAATGTGATTGGAATGTTTACTTGGTTAAAAATAGGTGGCTTGATACGGGGCCAAGCTGCACTGGAATTTTGTGACTGGAACTTCAAAGGTGTAATGTGGCCCTTAAAAAGCCATGGGCTGAGGGTTGCCAGCTCCTGCTTGGGAAGTTTCTGGAGATTTGAGGGTATCGCCCAGGGAGGGCAGAGTTTGGGAGAGGGACAGAGTTCAGTGGGTGTGTGATTCCATAGAATCTGCCTTCTGAAGCTGCCGTTACCTCCAGGGCCACTGATGTCGGTAATCTGGAGATCTGTTCCCATGAGACCTCTAGGCCCCCCTGGAGGCTGGCAAGTCTACCTGAGAGCAATCTGGAGAAGACTCACAATGCTGAGAAAGGTACGTGTGAGGGCATATTCCTCCACCCTACCAGTTCTCTAATCAAAAATGCTCTTAGAAGAACCCTGACAGAGAAGAAACTTGAAATTTTTCCCCTGCAGGAGCTTAAAGCAGCCAGTGGGGAAGGGATTTCTGTTTAGGGAAATGGCATAGAGGAGAGAAAAAGTTTGCTTCTCCTTTCCCAGTTCTGTGGTCCTGATCTAGACAAGCCCTTCTCTCCCCACAGCAGATGTTAAGGGCCCAGTTGAGCATTTGAAAGAGAAAAATTTACTTTCAAAACATGCTTGATAACACTCCTCTTGGCCTAAATTAGTACTTTTATGTTTGTGCAGCTGGAGGAAGTGGTTATGAATGAAATCACGGTGTTACCTTGGTTGTGAAAAGGACATTTAAGGATGCATTAAGGACACTGAGACTTACTTTTGAGCAAGTCCATGTATACGATTGGGCTGTACAGCAATGAACAACAGGAGTAAGGCCTGTCTCCTCAAAGCTTAACGAAAATAAACAAATGGAATTAAAAGTGAGTAAACGATTCATGCTGAATAATTTACTCAGTGATTTATGAATTAATTTGTCACAGGTATTTTGTGATTTTTTCAACTGAATTTTACATCAAAATAATCACTGAACACATTTAAAAAATAGGTCATATGAATTCCTTTACATAAGCTGCCAAGCAGTTACTTACAGGATTGGCCTGTGGTCCACGGGGAACTTTAGAACCACATTAATCCAAATGAAGTAATAATGATTCAGATAAGCTTACTTAGGGAAAAAAAAAGAAAGCTCTATATATAGCTAGTGAAATGACCGTTAGTACTGGGGAAAGGGTAGGCATCTCTCAATGCCCCTTGGTCTGCTCTCAGGTTAGAGTCTGTTACTTTGTCTGATAGAACTCAATAAGTGAGAACCAAACCAGCATCCAACTGCCTGGCCCACTTAATCTGTCCTGAATGGATTCACTGTAGATTGCATTACTTGGTCAAAGTAGAGTGTGACAAAGAGAAAGAACCCAGGATATGCCTTTATATCATTATCTTGCCATCTGTCCACTGGGGAAGCTTATAAAGATTCTGGATTAGCCAATAAGATTGATTTACTTTTGTATGTGCACTATATGGTATAGGCTAGCCAAGAAAGAAGTAACTTTCTCTTTCTTTCTTTCTTTCTTTCTTTCTTTCTTTCTTTCTTTCTTTCTTTCTTTCTTTCTTTCTTTCTTTCTTTCTTTCTTTCTTTCTTTCTTTCTTTCTTTTCCTTCCTTCCTTCCTTCCTTCCTTCCTTCCTTCCTTCCTTCCTTCCTTCCTTCCTTCCTTCCTTCCTTCCTTCCTTCCTTCCTTCCTTCCCATTTCCTTGTAGTTCAAGGCAGCTTACAACAATAGATTAAAAACATTTACAAATCCCTTCCCCTCCCTCATTAAGAGACGCTTGCCATTTAACTCCCCTCAAAGCCCTGACAAAGAGACGCAGCTTGCAGTGTCTCCTAAAGATCTCAAGGTGGGAGCTCCCCTCCCCTCTTCTGGGAGCCCATTCCACAGATCAAAGCCATAATGGAAAAGGCCGGAGCGCTGGTTGATGCCAAACACCCCAACCTAAGGGATGGGATCAATAGCAGACGGCTGTCTGATGACCTCAGCTGGCATGCAGGGATTTACAGAATGAGACAGTCCTTCAGCTATGTGGCTCTCAAGCCATGAAGGGCTTTGAAGGTCATAACCAGCCCCTTGGGAACAGACTGGCAACCAACATAGTTGTTTCCAAACAGGCAACATAAGTTCCCAATGGCTAGCCCTTGACTACAGTCAGGCTGCTGCATTCTGGACCAGTTAGGTAGAGGTGTGCAATCAAGATCTGAGTTTTGGGGGGAAAGATCCAGCTTTCCCGAATCAAATAAAAGAATCTGGGATTTGATCTGGGAACCTGAATCCAACCCCCTGGATTTATCTGGGTTCATCTGGCAAAATAAGGCTCCAGCCTCTGGCTGGTTCCTTCCTGGGCTTCTCTTGCTTTTTTTCCAAGAGAGGAAGGGGGACGGGGGAGTGAGGAAGAGGCAGGAGGGAGGGGGAGGGAGGTGGGGTGAGTGAGTGGCCAATCTGTGCAGAAGCGCTCCTTGTCTGCCTGGCTTCTGTGAGTGACACTGCTTCAGTTGGGCTAATTTGCAGTGTCCTTTGCTTCAGTTTGGTTTGTGTGGAATTCTTTGTTCTGACATGAATCTCTGGTTTGATATTGGTCCCTTTGATTCACTTTGGTTCTGGAGTGGACTGGGGGGGGGGTCCATCCATTCCCTTGCTTCAGTTTGGTTCTATTGGACTTCCTCTTGCACTTGGGAGTGAGCCTTTGGCCACTGGCAGTCTTGTCCTTGTGTATTTCTGCCTTGGAAATGTCCCCCCATAGGAAACAATAGAGAGTGGCTGTGCAGCTTGTCCAAGAGGCACTTGGGTTTGGGGGAGGACTTCAGTTTAGTTCTGTTGGGCTTTCTCTTGGCTGAGGTTGCATTTTGTAGTGTGCTTTTGGCCACCGGCAGTCTTGCCCCTGTGTGTTTCTGCCTGAGAGCCTGCTTGGAAATGTTTCTTCCATAGGAAACAACTGAGAGTGGCTAGGGGTACCTTGTTCAAGGGCCCATAGAATTGGACCTTGGGAGGGGGATCTTTAGAGGGCAGTCAGGGGTAGATTTCTGGCAAATTTGGTGGAGTTTTCTTGAAAAATGCCCCCCCCCCAGTTGTTTTTCCCATAGGGAATGATGGCCAAATAAATCCAGGATTCACTGATCTGTCTTAAACAGATCTGAGAATCTTTCCCAGATTTCAGGAATCCTAGATTTTTTAAAGCTCTCTAAAACCTGGATCTGGATTTCCCATATATTTTTGTTGTGTGCACACCCCTAGTTGTTGACTTGAAGTTTCTGTCTGTCTAGGTAAGTATGTATGTCTAGGATTGCAGCCTTAACCCACTTTATTATATTTGTTTTCTGCTGGGATTGCAAGAAACAAAGGATCTATATCTTTTTTTGCATGCATTATGCCATAATTTGGAAAAAAAACCATTCTGAGTATGATTTCAAAGAACCACCATTATTATTTTTTTAGAGCTATAGGTTTGCTGATGCTTACCAGACATCCAAGCCAGTACATGTTTAGGAAGGGATTTACTGTAGTAGAAGCACCAGCTTATGCTTAAAGTTGTGCTAGACGTATAAAGTATGTATCTGTTCTTGGTTAACGTGGAGTGAACCTGGCAGACCGCCCATCGCCTCCAGTAATCTCCACCATCTCTGAAGCTTTAGATCAGAACACATGCCTTGTCCTCCAATGAACAGCATGTCTTCAATTACCTCTCTGGGCTTTGATGCACCTTGGCCTTGGCATTGCTTTGAAGCATTTCCTGCTCACGCTGCTCAGCCGTAGCTCCCATTAGTGTTTCCAGGGAGCAGTAAAACTGTAGTGCTTGCAAGAAAATTGCTGGTTTGAAGAATTAAATGAAAGAAGACCACATCTTTGCTTTCCTCCTCCTACCCCCCAGCAAGGAGATTCATGAGGCAGGCAGGTGAGTAGATGGGAACTTGAAGTCTTTTTATCACATTGATGGCTTGAATGGATTTTGTTTTTTGGAGTATCTTTTAAGACTTTAATTAAACCAGGAGATGCACACTCCGCCCAGCTGCCTGCTGCTTATCTGCCTCTTAAGGCCTTGATTCATGACACAGGGCTTTTCCCACCCCCCCTAATCCTAGCATAATCTTTAAAGATCAGCAATGGAAAAGACTAAATATTTACGAATCGAGAAATAAATATACACATTTTATTTTTGCAGAAATATTTTCCGCTTCAGGTTGAAATATCCTGAGAACAGTGTTGATGTGAATGTTGTTGCTGCTGTTGCTGTAGTTTTTTTTCTAGATTCCTTTGCCCAGGTTGCTTTGCTTTGGCTGTGAGGATGGCATCTCTGAAACCAAGACATTTTTTGCACAAACTCTTTTGTGGTTCAGCCTGAAGATGGAGGATGCTGCTTTGACTCTTAAAGTGCTGTCCTACACAGAGTCGCATGCTTCTTAGCCCACTGGCTTCAGTGGGCTCAGAAGGGTGTAACTCTGCTTAGGATGGCACTATTAGGGTCGGAAGAGGCCGAAGAGGCAGGACAGGCTGTTGTGTGATCTGCAGAGCGATAATGAGCGCTGGAATGGCTTCTGGCTGCCGAGAAGGTTCCTTGCAATCACAGCTGAACAGCTTAGTTAACTTTGTATAAGGTTTCTTTGCTGGAAAAAAAGCAATGATCTTTTTTTTAAAAAAATGATGAACTTTCTCACTTTCCTCTCCCTCCCATTTCTGACCCCAAGAAAGTTGATGCCTGCATGGAGTAAAGATCACAGCAGATTTCTATTTCTGAGTGGCAGATCTCACCTCACTGATACTTTTTATATCAGGTTTTTTTAAATTGGAAGGAGCCATGAGTAAGTGGTAGAGCATCTGCTTTGCATAGAGAAGGTCCCAGGTTCAATTCCTGGCTAGGGGTGTTTGATCCGGGTTCAGTAACCATCTTAAAAACTGGATTTATGCCAATCTGGCTTAATCTGGTTAAAATAGATCACGTGTGAATGCCAGATTGGATTGGGGCACTTGGACTGATGGGATGGGATTATCCAGATGTAGACAGCTGCTGCAGGCAGCCACAACAGTAGTGGCAAGAAAACAGTAATTGCAAGAGATTAGCAGTGGGCATGGAGCCACATTCCATGCTGCTGCAGGAGAACAGCATAACGCTGGCAGGGCTGGGGAGGAGGTAGCAGCAGAGTGGATTCCCATCCATTCTGTCCCTCCCCTTTTCAAGCTGCTGGTGGTGGCTGCCTTTTAAACTCAGTGACACCATAAGCTTCCCCCCTCGCTTCACTAAAACGATTCTTGGGAGAGATTCTCTGGTTCAACATTGGGAATCTCTGATTCAACATTGCGATCCTCTGGTTTGACAATAAGCTGGCAAGGGAGTTATGTTGAACCAGAGAATCCTAAGCAATGGGAGGGGGGTGGAGTTTAAAAGAGTTGGAAATGTTTTCTCCATAGGAAACAATGCAGAGTGGCTGGGGAAAGCTTGTTCAGGGGCCCGCTCGAGGGGAATCTGCTCGCAGGGAGGACGGAATAGAAATCTGAAATAAATAAATTAATAAAATAAATGAATAGTGAGCACTCCCCTGTGGGGTGCCTCTGTGCTTTTGAGGAATGTGCTTTCCCACCTCCTCTCTCTCCCTAAGATATTTAGTTCACTTTCTCTGTATTTAAGTCTCTTCTTTAGTTCTATATCCACTTATTTATAGGCAGCAGGGCTTTTTTTCAGCAGGAATGAGGTGGAATGGAGTTCTGGCACCTCTTGAAAATGGTCACATGGCGGGGGGGCCCCACCCCCTGATCTCCAAACAGAGGGGAGTTTAGATTGCTCTCCGTGCCGCTAAACTCCCCTCTGTTTGGAGATCAGGGGGTGGCCCCCCCCGCCATGTGACCATTTTCGCTGAGGGCAATTTAAACTTTAAAAAACTCCCCCCCCCTTATTCCAGCTGACCCAAAGTGACGTCATTGTGTGGTCTTGAGTTCCACCACTGAGTTCCACCACCTCTTTTCCCAGAAAAAAAGCCCCGATAGGCAGTATATTCACAATCTATAAACTGTAAGTACATCCCTAAGCTATCTGATCATGCTTCATCACTGCAAAGAAGTCTCTAGTTGCTGGCTGGTGCATCACTGAGCCTTGGGAAGTTCTGTTCCACAAACAAAAGGCTCTAAACAGGAATGACGTCTTTGTTTCCTTAACTCCTCACCCAGCTCCACTAACTGGTTACCTAATAAATTTCTAGCAGTGGAAAGGAAGGAGTATCTAATCTTTCTGCTTACAGATTTAGTTATGCCATTAGCTGGATCCCTCCCATAAAACTAATTTTATAATTTGTAAATGTAGTTGAGTGGTTTTTATAGAGGACTGTCAGGAAATGATAAAATACCATCAACAGATTTATATAAAGAAATTTAGTGCTGGCAGTTCCCTCCCCCACCCCCCTTTCCCCAATGGCTACATTGTGAGTTGCACACAGCTGAAAACACGACCGAGGAAGAGTTTCATAGCTGGCGCTTGGGCCTTTAATTTTGCTTTTACAAGACAGGTTTACAATTGCAAGAAAAATGGGGGAAGCTGCAAGCTCTGTCCATTCCACTCAGGTCTGTGTTCTTCTGGAGAACTTTGGAATATACCCAAATGACAACTGGTGGCAAAGAAAGAGGAAGGTCCTTTTAATAAAGCTTCCACAGACAGGCCATCCTTTTAATTTAGGAGTTGTGCAGAACAGCTTTATGTGAAAATTCTGGATGCAGCCTTTCAGGCTCACCATCATCATTTCCATCTTGGATAATAGTTGTACAGGAAGTTCATGAAGATATATCAGGCTTTACAATGTATATTAATTAATACAAACTCTCCATGTAGGTCTTTAAACCAAGTCATGGGGCTTCATGGCTGTAGTATTTTCCTCCCTTGACACCAGTTTTGGTTAAGCAACACAGGATGGTCAGTTGCAACTGACCTCTTGATCAACCAGGCTTCTTCCACACAGGCAGGACTCTGCCTTGTGGACAACATGGAGAGGACACTGAAAAATTGCACCTGTGAGGTGACTCCCCCCTTGATGCTACCCTGTAATGGTTAAGAAGATTTATCATGCTGAGTGATGTCATCAAATACATTTGACCTCTCTGTTTCATATCACTGGAGGTTAGTAAAAGCAGGAATGCTTGAACATGAATTCATTTTTTTTTTAAAAACCCTATGAATAAATGATCCTTTGCTTAATAGCTGCATTCTGTCAGTGACCCATCACAAAGGAACGATGAGATGATGTATGTTTGGGGACAGTACTCTCACTGGGTCGGATCCAAAGTGTTCATTCACTCATGGAAGGTCTCCTCTGATAAGTGGGGCTCTCGTATGAATTGACAGATACGTTTCTTAAACGCAATCAAAATTGCAACAAGCAAGGTCTTTGAAAGTGTTTATAACATCGGCAATGGACTGATGTATCCATCTGCCATGTTCAGTACACACTGAAATACCTAGGGTATGAACACTAGATTTATGAAGTGTTCACAATATGAAAATGGCAACAAAACGCACAAATGTGAGATGTTGCCCTGGTCTCAAGTAAGTGTTCTGTCGAACAGAGAAAGAACTTGACATGGGGATGCTATTTTGGGTGGCTTTTGTCCATAACGGCAGTAAGTCTCTGAATACCAGTGCTAGGAGAAAATGTCAGAGGAAGACCTTGACCTGTATGTCGTTTGTTGGCTCTCCAGGGTTGTCCATTGTGTGAAACTGGATGCTGGATTGGATGGAACGCTGGTCTGATCCAGCACGACATCTCTAGGTTTTATATTTTTCTTAGATAGTTTTTTCATTATCTAACAACATATTTTCCAAATGGTGCCCAAAGTGATTGGCAAAGATCAAAGCTTTTGTTAATACCCTCCAAGTCCACCTGTTTAATACCACCATTTCTGTTCTCTCTCTCTGTAAAACTCTGGCATGCATTGAACTAAAGGTAACCAATACTGGAATTGACTTCCAAACTCTGCCTTTTATGATGCGCTCATCTATCTGTCTTGGCGCTCATCTATCTGTCTTGGCAGAAGGAGCATCATGTGCCGCAGAATCGATAGTGAATGGCACAGATGCATTTAAATGTTTATGTTTCCCCTCAGTTAACACAGCAGCAGTTATCAAGATAGGGCTGGGCCGAGACTTCTTTGTTTATTGCAGGAGAAACTGGCCACATCAGTGCACATGGTACTGTGTTGCCTTTCATCATTTATACAGTTCAAAAAGTGAAGTGTGAGTTGGTCTCCAAGCACACATCTCAAGTCCCATGCTTGCTAAGAAGTGCACAATTGTTAAGGAAAGTACCTTATTTCAGACCATTTGTCCTCCATAAAATAGACTTCTTTCTCTCTCCCTGGAGTATCATTACATTTTGTTCGAGAGCTGTTTCATATTTCGGTTTTCTTACCCCAAAATGCGCAAAGCACACATCTAGATTATCATGTGGGATGATCTAATTACATGCAGCAAATTACATACTTTCTGGATGAGCTACGACCAGTCACACACTCTCAGCCTAGCCTACCTAACAGAGTTATTGTGAAGACAAAATGTAGGAGAGGAGAATGATGTATGCAGATTTGGATCCCCATGGGGAGAAGGAATTCTCATGGCTCGCACTGACCATCATTGGCTATGCAATTCTGCTTAGAAACATAAAAACATAAAGCTGGAATGTGCCACAAGGGTCATCTAGTCCAACCCCCTGCACAATACAGAAAATTCACAGCTATCCCCACCACCACCACCAGTAACCCCTGCTCTATGGCCAGAGGAAGGCAAAAAAGCTCCAGGATCTTCAGCCAATATGGCCTGGAGGAAAATTGCTTCTTGATCACAAAGTGGCGATTGGCATTACCCTGGGCATGTAAGAGCCTTGCACCACCTCATGCATTCATGTCCTCCCTCTCCCGATTTGTGTACATTGAGTCATAGAATCATCATAGCTATCAGGAGGCCATCTAGCCTCTTCTTAAATACCTGCAAGGAAGGAGAGCTTACCACCTCCCGAGGAAGCCTGTTCCACTGAGGAACTGTTCTAACCACCTGGAAGTTCTTCCTAATGTTTAGCTGAAAACTCTTTTGCTTTAATTTTAACCAGTTGCTTCAGGTCTGACCCTCTAAGGCAACAGAAAGCAACTCCACTCCATCCTCTATGTAACAGCCCTTCAAATACTCAAAGATGGCTATCATAGCACCTCTCAGTCGTCTCCTATTCAGGCTGAACATACCTAGCTCCTTCAACCATTCCTCGTAGGACTTGGTCTCCAGACCCCTCACTATCTTTGTTGCCCTCCTTTGGTCATGTTCCAGCTTGTCAACATCCTTCTTAAATTGTGGTGCCCAAAATGAAGACAGTACTCTAAGTGCGGTTTAATTGGAGCAGAGCAAAGTGATACCATTACTTTGGGTTTTTTTTATTTTTTTTTCATAACTACAAAACACTACAGACTATCACAAGGAAAGGGGAGAGGAAAGGGACAAAGGGGGGTGGAAAAAGAAAAGGGGGGGGAATGAACTACAAACACTAAACACTACACTTCAATGTTTCCCTTCATACTGTCATAATACAAAAATAGCTCCATAGAATAATGATGGAGTGGTTAATCATACAGAGAATAAACATTTCAAAATCTGATTAAACTTTCCTCCCCCTTCTAGGTCCCGGACGCAATTCTCTCTGCGCAACTGCTGTTGCGATGCTCTCCTCCTCCTCCCCCCCCTCCGGCTCCTCCTTTTCTTCGTTCTTGGTGCAGCAGAGTTCTGGGTTTTTATTCTCAAAATCCTTTAGTTGATTTTCTGATAATATCTTATAGGCCTGATCTTTATATCTGAACCATATTCCTTCCGGGAATAACCATTTGTACTTTATTCCATGGTCCCTCAGAAGAGCTGCAAACTTTTTATATTTAAAACGCCGTTTCCGGACTAGAAATGGAACGTCCTTCAAAGTCTTGACTTTCAAACCCATAAAGTCCAAATCCGCATTGTATGAGTTATATAGGATGGTGTCCCGAATCTTTTTAGATGAAAAGTCAATAATGATCTCACGAGGCAACTGTCGCTTCGTTGCATATTTTGAAGAAGCCCGACGGACCTCCAAAATGGCGCTTTTAACCTCTTCTTTAGTCGTCCTCGCGGATGTCGCCAGTAGTTCCGAGACCAAATCCCACAGATCCTCATTTTCCTCCTCTTTCACGTTTTGGAGACGCAAAATTGTCTGCGTTCGTTCCACCTGTAGCCCGATCAGCTGGTTCTCCACCAACTTCAGCTCCTTTTTTGTAGCCTTCACAAGTGACGCACTTTCCAGAGCAGACTTTTCTGCCCCCCCCGCTGCTGCCTTAATGGTTTTCACCTCGCTTTCAATTAAGCCCACCCTTTGATCAGTTTCGTTCAGCTTGTCAACAAAGGGTTTTATGGCTTCCACCACCGCCCTGCGCACCAACTCTTCGAGCGACTCCCCCTTCAAGGTAGCTGAGATTGACTTACCGAGAGCGGGACTTTGCTTCTTTGCTGCCATTTGGGGGGGGGGGGCGCCAACAAAATTCTGGAACTCAACGAAGGGGAAGAGCGAGTCTTCTTCAGATCAACCTCTCCTTCACAAATGCTTGTAGAACAGAAGGGATTCGCTTGTTTACAGGCTTCCGCCTGTTTCTTTTACTTGCCGTTTCTTGTTGCCCGGCGGCACTCGGGGCGCCGCGCACATCTGCCGGCCTCCATAGGGACAAACGGGCAATTCCCCCCCCCGCATTGATTTCGGGGAGTTCTTCCTGCCGCGTCCCGGACCCTGGCTCCCTCCCTGGGAGTCCTGGGGGCTAATCCTTGCAGGTCAGCCGCCCGGTCAGGGTGCCCGGTCGTTTCCTCCCGGACCAGCCGAGAGGAGCGTCCGGCATGGCTGAGAAAACGAAACCGAATCGTGATACCATTACTTTGCATGACCTGGACACTATACTTCTGTTGACACAGCCTAAACTTGCATTTGGCTTCTTCTTCTTCTTCTTCTTGATTACATTTCTAACCTGCCCTTCCCGCAAGCGGACTCAGGGCGAGGTACAAGAGTTATAAAAATATAATACAAATATTAAAACAATTCATAAAACAACAGTTCATCATAAAATCAACAAACAGATAATAACTGTCCCAAGATGGGGTCAATTCCAGACTCCTGCCCATCAACATACAGGAGGAAGAAAGCAGACAATGTACTGCAACCCATACATGAGTCAGCAAACAAATGGGCACTACGTAGCCCCATGCTGTACCCATATGTTGGGCAGCTGGCTGGTGGACACTGTATAACCCCACACTTAGTGGGAGGCTGGTGGGAGGCTCAGGGAGAGGATCTCATGCTGGCCTCACCCATACACCTGGTGGAACATCTCCGTCTTACAGGCCTGCCAAAATGATAGAAGATCCTGACGGGCCCAGGTGTCCTCAGACAGAGTTCCACCAGGTTGGGGCCAGGACCAAAAAGGCCCTGGCCCTGGTTGAGGCCAACCGCGCCTCCCTAGGGCCAGGGACCACCAGCAGATGTTTTCCAGCTGATCAGAGCATTCTCTGGGGCACATATGGGGAGTGGTGGTCCCTTAGGTATGCTGGTCCTACTCTGTTTTAGCTACCGTACCACACTGCTGTCTCATGCTCAGTGTATGATCTACTAAGACTCCTAGATTCTTTCCCCATGTACTACTGCCAGGACAAGTCTTCACCATCCTATAATTATGCCTTTAATTTTTCCTATCTAAATGCAGGAATTTACAATAACCTCTGTTAAGATTCATTATGTTAGTTTTAGCCTAGTTTTCCAACTTGCCAAGATCACCTTGAATCTTGATACTGTCTTCTGCTTATTTGCAACCCCTTCCAATTTAGTATCATCTGCAAATTTAACGAGAATCCCCTCTATTCTTTTATCCAAGCAATGTATAAAGATGCTTGCATGGTTTTCCATGCTCACTGCGGGGTGTCCAAGGAGAAGAGATACCTTCCTTTGCCCAGGACCCTTCCTATGCTCCTATCTGTGGTCAACAATTCTCAACAGGCACAATGGGAAGCTGCTGTCGAAAGACTTCTGTTTCTCTTTTATACATTTCTATCCTGCTTTTCTCCCAGAAAGGACCCAAAGTAACTTACAACCAAAGAAAACGAGATTATATTCAAGCCAATAAATGGCAGCATAACAACAGATTACATCTTGGGGTGGTCCTGGACTTGGATGCTGGCTCTTTGGAAAGCCTGGGCTGATGCTCATGGGCTAAGAGCCAAAGGGCAAAGAGCCCATTGATTCTCGCCCAAGGGATCACACCTCTGGCCATGGCCAAGCTTTAGAGGTTCCCAAACATGAAAGGAGAAAAAACCCAAGAGGGTGCAGCTGGTAAAGGCATCCCTCCACTCTTTCTTTCCCTGCTTTTCTGGATTTGAGTACATTTATATATATGTTATTGAATTGTTTTATATAGTATTTTAAATGCTGTTTTAATGTTGTCATCTTTGCCACTTTGGGGACAATGTTTGGGTGGAAAGGCAATATAAAAATGGTTTAAACGAGCAGACAAACAAACATTGTCATTTTCTCCATGATTTTGATCTGTGACAAGTGATCCTCAGCTGGGGTAGCATGCGTGCCATAAGGCTGGAGAGTCAATACAGCCTGCAGAGTTTTACAACCATCATATATAATGGGAAGAAACAAAAGGAAGCATCATTTGTAAAAGGTTTCAGGATGAGAAATGAATGCCACTTCTCCAAATTCACTATCTGTGTTCTTCAGATTGCTGGTTTGCATCTTGTCTCCCAGCCATCCAGTATCTGCAATTATCTCTAATGTCTGCCATTTGTATTGCTAACACAGTTTTTAAAACTGTTCATCAGCATGGGAAAGCTGGAATCAGGACACTAAAGCCTTGAGACTCACTCAATTTACTTGACAAGAAATCATCACAAAAACCTGTTAATATATTTTCTTTTACCAGGGAGGTGGGAGGAGAAGGAGGGGTTGCTACGCAATGACCTAAAGAGAGCTGTGATGGGGCCTACCCAATGTTTGCAGTCATGCTTAGCCCTCATTCAGATCACAAATCTCCTAGCATTTTTTCTATGTTGATTCTAAGTAGGGTTGCCAGCCTCCAGGTGGTGGCTGGAGATCTCCCAGAATTACAACTGATCTCCAGGTGACAGAAATCAGTTCCCATGGAGAAAATGGCTGCCTTGGAATTGGACTCTATGGCATTATAGCCATGTGAAGTCCAGCCCCTTCCCAAAATCTGCCTTCTCCAGGCTTCACTCCCCAAATTTCCAGGAATTTCCTAACCAGGACCTGGCAACCCTAATTCTAAGACAGTTTCACTATGTAAACAGCTGAGCATGAAAGTTATTTCTGGCACCTTGTATCAGATCTGGGACCTACCTTTGTTCAAGGGACTCACTGAATTGAAAGCACATAACAGGAAATCATGTTAGTTCACAGTCATATGCCATTAGGGTCATGTGACAGGAAGAGGAGGAACTAGGGCAAATCCACACCTACTGGCACAGCGCTAAACAGGTGGTGTGAGAGCATCTTTCTGGCATGTTTTATGATGTCATCATGCCACGAGAGCAGCTTCACTCCGCCTGTTTAGCACTGTGCCGGTAAGTGTGGATTCAGCCCAAGTCTCTGAATCTTCTCCCTCCCTCATTGCCATCCTATTCAGACTTCCTGCAAAGAGACAGGGGCAACAGGTCCTTCTATATTGAAATAAAATGTAGCTATAGAAGGGTCACAAATCAGTTCTGTGACCTCCCTGGGTGTCCTGGCCCATGGGTTGAAGACCAGTACCTTAAATAATGAGATTGCCAATGGGTTGTTTCCCCACATATGTGACTCTCTGCAAATAAAAGGACAAGGATCTAGCTTTTCATCCAAAATTGCGTAAGAGGCAATAAAGCCATTGGTGTGCAAAGTCACTATGGAGAAAAGATGACAGGGGAAAGAGACACATGCCAGCATGTACAATCCTTTAAAATAAAGGGAATGTAGGGATGTGATCATCTATTCTGGCTTCATTCTTGCTTCTTTCGAATAATGGTGAAAGACAACAAAAAGAACAGCCTGCTTAATCATAGGAACTTTTGGGAGTCCATAGTAGCTAGTTCACAGCCATTTCCACCTAGAAGAACAAATAATGAATAATAATAACATTCAATTTATATACCACCTGTCATGGACCAACCTGGCCCAGTGGAGCAGAGAGACTCAGAGGACTCTTCTGAGGAAGAGGCAGCTGGCAAACCTGACCCAGATCCACAGCCAGCAGCAGAGGCACTGCAGGAGGAGGCAGGCCCTGAAGGCTCAGATACTGATCCACAGCCAGGTCCCAGCACATCGGTTCCTCAGCTTCCCAGCCCTGGGCTGGCAACAGAAAGCCAGGGGCAGGCCAGCTCTCCCCCTTCCTCACCAGAGCCTTGGGAGCGCTGCCAGAGGAGGGCTAGAAGAGCCCTCCAAGCCAGAAAGCGCAGTGCCAGGCTAGCAGCACAGCACCGGCCCAGCATCATTAGTGATGATGAGTGCTCATAGGAGCAGGACAGACAGCCGGCAGGTGCATGCTATAGCACAAGCAGCTGAGCACTGTGAGGCTTAAAAGCAGCCGAAGAGGGGAGTGGCTGCATGGAAGCAACGAGTCCGCTTACTACTGACCTTGCTGCTGTGTTTTGAACTGATTCTCTTGTCCCTGACCTTGGCCTGTTCCTGTGGATGTGTTTTTGGAAGCCCCCTTTGGACTTGAAGCCGTGAGTGTGCCCAATTGGTGCCTGAACCTTGGAACTGGGTGCTGCCCTGCTCGGACAACTTGGGAGTTATCCCTTGCCTGCTGCCAGTGTGAGTCTGCATCGGGACACCACCCTTCAGGACAACTTAACACCCACTCAGAGTGGTTTACAAAGTGTGTTATTATCTCCACAACAACAATCACCCTGTGAGGTGGGTGGGCTGAGAGAGCTCTGGAAGAGCTGTGACTGACGCAAGGTCACCCAGCTGGCTGCAAGTGGAGGAGTGGGGAATCAAACCCGGTTCTCCAGATTAGAGTCTTGCCACAAAGAAGGTCTGTTGTAGCACCAAAGAGGAAGGTCTGCCGATACTGAAAGTCAACAGATGCCCCTGCGCTATCACAAGTTGTGTGATCCAGCTGGCCTGATAGTTCCAGGGTTGTTAGCTCCTCATACTTTCTGCAGGTCATTCAAAATTCTACCTAAGTTGAATTATTATTAATGGGGCAAAAGTAACTGTCTTACAAGACAACTTGCAAAAAAAAAAAAAAGGCTCTCTGCACCACAACGGTTTCAGGGCTTTGGGAAAATGTTTTTTCGGATTCAGTAACAGTTGGTCTCCCCTTTGCCTTTTTGTTACACAGTGGATTAGAAAGTTCCTTGTTCAGACATTCTTTATGAAATTAACTTGTACACAGTGTGTGTGTGTGTGTGTGTGTGTTTAAAGTATTGCAGATGTGCTACTGCCAGGCTTTAAAGCAGTGCCTGCAGAAGCCGTGCCATCAAAGCCAAATAGGTGGTAAACCCAGAGACAGAGGGCAAGATGTTTATTAACTGTTTTATTGTGTGAGCAGCATTTTCCTAGAACCTAAAAAAGCTAGTGTTGACCTACACAAATGCCTAGTTACAAACACATATCGCTTTACAAGCTAGAGACTGGTGGACTGGACTCGGAGTAGTAATATGCCAAGATGAAAAATAGCCAGCTGAGTATTTTTCGGTGAGAACGTCAGACCCCGGAGGCTTCCAGCAGATGTGGAGAAGGCTAGTAAGACATTCACAGGAGAACTGCTGTCATATTAAGTCAAGTGCCTATTTATTCACCATCAAAGTGAAGAATGTTACTGATTTGGTGGTAAAGCAAAAGCAACCTGTCCTATATATTGAAGGGAACCAGCTTCAATATATTGCAAAATCTAGGACTCTAAGGATTTTACAGCTATTTTAAAGTCCTTGCCTAGGAGGGAATTATTGGCACAGGAAGTAGATAGCCCTCTAGTTTAAACTCAGCATCTGTTCGTCCCCATTCCAAGTCTCCACTGGTAGATGATGCCACGTAGATTCTTCTCTTTAAAATAAATAATTAAGGACTTTTCCAGATACAAAGACAAGAACAAATGAAGATAACAAAAACAATGAGCAAGGTGATTCAAAGGAACCCCATCTTCAGAAGTTCCGCTTTGTCATCATGAGTGTTCTTTCAAAAAAATAAATTGAATAATCACTCCTGATGACCACCTCTGGATCTTTAATGTCCAAATGGCAACGTTTATTATATTTATTTAAAATATTTATATCTTGTTTCTCTCCTGCACTGTGGGGTTCAAAGTGGCTTATGTAATTAAAACCACTTAGATTAAAACAACAAATACAAGAGATATGAAAAGCAGCCTTACCCATTAACTGAGGCCAAATCCACACGCACTCACCATCCGCTTATCTTGCGCAGTCATGGTAGTTGGGTTCATTCTGCTACCATGCTGTGCATCATCACATTCACCCTCCCAGTGCGTCTTCGTGGCACAATCAGTTCTCCACATGCCACTGAGTAAAGAGTTATAGTGGGTGGTTCCCTCTTCTGTCATCAGCATTGACGGCGCACGTCACTTCCCTTTTTTTGTTTTTTAAAAAAGTTGATTTTGCGCTATACCGATATTCCGACTTTTAAGAAATGGCAAGGTCCCCTCCCCCTCAACTTTGATTGGCCCATTTTTTGCTCCTCAGAGACCTCTTTCTAATAATTGGTTGGTTGTTATGGCAGGCAAATTTGAAAATAATTTGTCACATTAAAACATTCTCCGGAAACCCTGTTGCTCACAAAGTAGGTTTTCTGGTATACCGACCATTCTTTATTGTGCAAATGTGCTATGAAAGCCCATTTTTTTAAAAAAAGGGCTGGGCAAAAACAGATTTCTGCCATTATCACGTGGTACAGAAAGGAGGCGCAATTGTGGCGCGGTGATGGCGGGGAACACGCGGAATGGGAAAGCGTGTGAGTATCTGCTTGAACAGCGCTGCGGTTGCGAAAAAGGTGTGGAAACAAAAAGGAAGTGTGGATTCGGCCTGACTCTCAATCAAAGACAATTGAAAACACAATTAATGGGGTAATCCTAAGAAGAGTTACTCCAGTCTACGCCCATTGAAATCAATGGGCGTAGACTGGTGTAACACTGTTTAGGATTGCAGTATAAATAACTCAGATTTATAGACTGTCCTTGACCTTTGGGTGAATGGGTGCTTTTCTCACTTCTTTGGAAAGGCAGTTTCAGAAATGCCCACGGCCAGGCTATCCTAGGTGGTGGGATAATGGGATGATGATTCGGGCTGCCCTATAGGCAAAAACGGTCCCTCAGATATGTAAGATGCATAACTTGAAAGGCTAATACTAGCCTTTAAGTTAAGGTAATTACTTTAAATTGAATGCAGAAACAAATCAGCAGCCAATTTAACAGTATTAGACTTGGGGTAATATGCATTATACTTAGCCAAGGATCTTCATTGCTTCATGTACAATGTGAAATGGCATTAAACTTCTTCTGTAGCCCTGCATATATTTCAACTAAAAAAATACTCCTATTCCTCCTTTTGTTCTGTAGTCCACTTAAGCACTCATGCTAATTAGCTAAATCAATCACCCAGAAAATCATTGCTCCTACTCATCATTTCTTTCCCACCTCCCACTCCAGGCAGGCCATCCATCTTGGCTTCCTTCATCACTGTAGCTTTATGAAGCTAGCAAGAGACTCATGATTGAATTTAGGCGGTGCCTCTTTAGAGATCATAGAGATGCGGAGACAAGAGGGAAACCTTGTGGAAAGTGTTCTGCTCTCCTCTGTTACCTAGTTCAACAAAGGCATTTATGAATAGACCCCCCCCCTGTCTTTTTAGCCTGCAGTACAGGGATAGTTGCCTGTGCTGGTGTTCAGCTTTCCTGTTGGAAGAGAGCAAACCTGAGTGGGCAAGCTTACAAACTGGAGAAGAATAGAATCACCTGATATGACACAGAGGGTTGCAGCTGCATTGGTCTCTGCTCTCACTATTGATGTGAACATTAGCTAAGGTGGTCATCTCCCAAGATCATCTTCAGTTTCATCCTTATGAAAGTCCGTCACATCTACTTCTTAACTTTTCAGTCCCAAATACTACATTCTCTGTCCAATACAAATGGTTAACTTTAAAAATAGGGTGAAAAAATTACAAAGTATTAGTGTTCAAGTGGTCCTCTCAACATTTTTTTCCTGTTTATATCCACTCTTCCCAGATCAGATGGCTTTGAAATAATGTTCAACATATGTCTGTGTTCTCCTTGTGACAAATAAATCTTGTTTGGCTGAATGTGCTTTTAACAGATTTTGAATTTTACATGGTTTTCATTTATTTTATTAAATGGTTAGTTCACTTGCAGCTTTGTTACATTTAGAGAAAGGGGTTAATAGATGGACAATAGCTCAGCATAGGCTTCTTTGCATCAGTCTTTGGATCTCTTGGAAACAATGATATGTAGGCTTGTATTCAGAGGTGAGAAGTTGCTCCCAGAAAGAGTCACGTTGCTTGACTTCTCTGTCTAACAACAATATGCTTATGAACTAGAGTGCCTGGAAAGATGTTACCTATTTGATCTGGGTATTGAAAGTTCCGGAATGTATCTACCATGTTAGTCTTAAGTACAGGCACGAATATATGGCCATCAAAGAGGAGTGTGTGTCTTTAGTGTCTTTAATGTCCAGTGTACATATATCTGGAAAATTTAGCCCAGCCAATGCCTTTCATGAAAATAATTCCAGAGGGTCAAGTGTGTTAGTCTTTTGCAGAAAAAAAATAACCAGGAGTCTTGTGGCACCTTAAAATGAACAATTTTTCATTTTAGTATAAGGTTTTGTGGGCTGGAGCCCACCTCTTCAGGTGAATGAGTAAATCCTCACTATGCAATAAAAAGCAGGGTCAAGGAGCCATGAAATGCAGGGCATATAGGGTAAAATGTGATGATATAAAATTCTAATTAAGAAAAACACAGAGACCACTCAGTACTGATGCCTGAACCTTTGCTGTTTAGGCTCATGTTCTGTTTGCTAGTTGTGAACAGAGGGTTGATTTTTCAATGATTGATTCGACTCTTTGTCAACCCATTCATGGATGTTTGGCAGTATGCATTACTGCATCCCTTCAGACTTACTAGATTCTGGTGGGTTTCCTTGAAGATCCAGAGGCTTCTAATTATGCTAGAGATAAAGAGAAATCCCTTGTACAGCTATGACACATTGATATACCACCACCAAACTGACACAAGGGGCTTCTGCAAATGCCCAGCATGGCCCAGAACATCAGGAAAGCCTCAGGTAATGCTGGAACTTAATAGAACATGACAGATTTTTGAATGTTTATCAATGAATCTCAGGGATCTAGAATTAGGAACAACAGAAGATTTGGCAGACTTAAGAATGTAAAGTATAAATCCATCTTTTTTGGGGGTGTGTGAAACCAGATCAGTCTGCCTGTAATTATAATGTTAATGCTGTATATTTACAGATGTCTTTTAAACTCTGGACCAGATCAGAGTGACCTGGGCTGAATCCACACTTACCGGCATAGCACTAAACAGTCAGAATGATAGCATCTTCCTGGTGCTTTTTATGGCATCATCACGATATGATGCCACTCTCATGGCACGATGATGTCATAAAATGCCCCAGGAAGATGCTGTCATTCCGACTGTTTAGCGCTATGCCAGTAAGTGTGGATTCAGCCCCAGAAAAGTGCATTCACACACAATCGGGCAAGTTGTGAAGTAAAACATAGATTTTCCTTAAAGAGGATAGTGTTAATACAGAAAGTCACCTCAGGGTCAGTACTTAACAGTCTCATGCTTTATACCTGAAAGGCACAACACTCGCATCTTAAGCATGATCTTTTTGCAGAACTTAGTTAACTTATTTTTCCATCACTGCAGCTGTAGATTAATTCTTATCATAGTGAATCAAAGTGGAAATAAAGAGATATCTGATTGAAGGGGCGGGTAGGCTGAGTTATAAAAAGACATGCAAAGCCTTTTCATTGCCTGCAAGCCTAATGTCTTGATTGAGCTAAAGGTAAAGCTGGATGAATTGTTTCTATAAGAATAAGAATGAAACTCCCAACAGAATTGGAGATTTTGGTAGAATATACTAATCTTCAAGATCCTAATGCTTTGTAAGATTTTTCTACAGTGAAAGCAACAATTTGCTGACTGCCTACTATGTTTTGATGTAGTATTGTATGGCTGCAGACTTTCTGTTCTGTTATGCGAAAAGATCTCTCTGGAGTTTTGCAAATTTGATGAATAATAAACGTTCCTTAGCGACCATTATTACCCCATTACACACGCCTTTCTCTAAGTTCAGCTGTGGGAATTACCTGAAGCTACAACTGCCTTCATGGCAAAGGCTGAAAGAATGGTTTTTGGCTGTTTGAAATGGATCTGAGACAGCCAGGGGGTGGGGCAAGGTCTGAGCTGCCGTTTCAGGGAGTGTTGCTTGGGAGCTGCAGCTGCTTGTACATAGACTTGCTTATGACTTCTTCAGCCTGTAATTTTCCAATCAGGGCTCAGCATCATCCAGCAGCTCTTGGGTCCCAGGAACTATGGGACGGCCCACTGCTACCCCGTCACCCACCATGGCTCCGCAGCTGTTGCTTCTGCCGGCGTTCTTTCACTATGTAGCAGTCAAAGCAGGACTGGTGCTTCTGGAGGAATGAACATTCCTCAATGGGCACAGCACCAGCTGATGCCTTCGCCCAACAGAAGAGCATGCTGCTCTCTTTCCCCCTCCAGAAAGTGGCAGGTTGCTGCTTCTAGTCATTCATATGTTCATTGATGATTGGCTACTAGTAGGAGCAGCAGCTGCCCTAGAAGGGAGAAGGCAAAGGTGCTCCTGGGCCCACTGGGCTTGGGCTTGATTTTGAGCAATGGTATGTGGTAGGAGCAGTAACCCCTCCTCGATCCACCTCATCTTGCAATCCCATTTGTCAGGTCCAGTGTATATCTAAACTGTACTGACTCCATTTTCTAATGCTTCTAGTGTTTGAGTGTTTTCTTCCCAGGTGCACCAGTTCCCAGGCAGCATTCCCACCGGAGGAGACTGTTTTGTCTAACACCGTTCCACCAAGCATTGGCCTTGAAGGAGAGCAGCTTCCCAGGACTGAGAGATGTTGTTTTGAGAACTGTGGGGGGAGGCTGATCCAGATGGGTATTGTTACTCTGTATCTTATGCTTGCTCTTCATTGGTAACAATGATCATGTACCATCCTGATTCTCCTATTCAGGACAGTGGACTATAATGGACCTTTTCTGCAGTAAAGTTTCCTTTTCCAAACAATGGACTTGTGTTTGCTTCTAAAGGGAACCCTGTAGTGAGTGCCTTATTTAGCCACAGTCTGACATTTTGTTACCAATCTTGTCTGAGTCGGGCCCAGCGGAATCCAAGGTTGTCCCGGACAGGGATCCTTTGTTTGATCCGTATGCGTCTCCCGACAATCAACCTGTGCAACCCGTGCAAGCCCAAGACTCCTAGGAGCTGGGAGCAGCCGGGAACGGAACCGGAGCCTCCACTTCCACCCCGCCTCTCATCGAACTCAGTACTCGGGACGAGACCGAAGCCGACCTCGGGGCAAGGCCGAAAGCGACCGCTCTCCCCTTGATTTCGGTACCCACCCCGTCGGAGTGGGGAGCTAGACCCCGAGAAACCAGAGAGCGTCGGGCAGGTGGACTCCATCCACGAGTTTCGATGGAAGGGCGCCGAAGCCTAGGAACCGTCCCGGAGCTAGACAGCAGCCAACCATGGCGATATTGGAACAGGACGTTCGAGCAGACGGAGGGGGACACGTCTCGCCGCGGCGCCCTGAGTTGGGATTACTCCGAACTTGCTCCGTGGAAAGAGCCAACGGAGGTCCCTGAACAAAGTTGGGAGCAGATACAAGGTCGCACCTATGCGGTGGATACCAGCATCTCGGCCGTGACGGGTATGGCCAAGGGAATTCTAGCCGCGAGATCGAGAGTCGTCCAAGGGGACCCTCCTCCTTGGGGCCCCTTTTCCCCGGTGAGTGCAACGAATGAAGGTTCCATAAGCGAGCAACCGGGGCCAAGTCGAATGCAACAGTTAGAAGCTAAACTGATGGATATGGAAGAAAGTTTGGCTCATGCCATCCATTTAATTTCGGCAATGGGAGCAGGGGAAAGACTGTCCCCTGAAGAGATGGCGATACAGATAGCTACCCTCCAAAGTGTCATCTCCTATCCGGTGGAGGATGTCCAGCAGCGGCCGTCACCTACCGGCGAAGGGGGCACCTATCCTGGCGAATCGGGAGAGCAACCCAAGGAACTTCCCGCACAGCAGGAAATTCCACCGAGAAGGGATAACCCGGTTGAGCCACCCGGGGAGACCCCCACCGAACCTCCTAACCAGGGAGGGGATGCGCCGCCAGACGAGACTCCCGTTGAGAGGCCTACGGAAGGGGAAGAAAAGCCAAGTGATACACCGGTGATACCCCCTCTTACTTCTCCTATAACGGTCCGGCCGGACCAAGCGGGAGCACACGCGGCTCCATCCGAGGAGGGAGCCCCTCGCCAACCGCGAGACACTGTCCCCGTCGGGCAACCTACGGGGGACGGTCTAACAGCGCCAAGAGGCCAGCCGCTGCTTCCCAGATTAACAACGCCCGGAGGGGCAAGCCCGCGCGGCCTTCCACCTGTTCAACCCTCGCCGCTGCGGCCCCTCTCACCTCGACCGCAGCTCATACCGTTGCAGCAGCCCCAGGACCAGCCCGTTTTACCACCCCCGAACCAACCGGGACGGCCTGCACCACTACGACACCTCCAACCCCCTCCTCAGCGGCCGATCTCCAATCAACCACACCAACCTCCTCCACCTCGACAGCTACCGCCAACGCCTCCCGTGTTACCAGCCAGACCGAGACTGCCGCCTACTACTCGCCCGCCACTGCAGCCTCCGGCCCAACCAAGACCAACCCCGACAGCGCAACCACGGCAACCTCCGCCAGCACCGCCGGTCCAACCTCCGCCCGCACAGCCAGCCCAACCCCAGCCGGCACCGCCGGTTCAACCGCCGCCAGTACAGCCGGCACCGTTGCCCCGACCGAGACTCCAGTTACCTCCTCCTGTGCCTCAGGCGCAACTAAGACTGCCGATGGACTTTTACCCAGCGCCTGCTCCGAGACAAGAACTCCCGATGGGCTGGGTGAAGCTGGAAGCCACCTTCGATGGGGATCCCTCCAAATTGGGATTTTTCTTAGTACAAGTGGTACAGTTTTTCAACCGATGGGGGCACCTTTTCGGCAGTGAGGCCAGTCAAATCGAACATCTTGGATCTCGTTTACAGGGCAAAGCAGCAGATTGGTATGTAGGACTATACAATGTCGGGGCCCCAGAACTCGATACTCTCCAGGGGTTAGTGGATGCTATCCGAGCGCAATATGAAGACCCCTTAGAAGAAACCAGGGCCCGAACAGAATTGCAAGCCATCAAACAAGGCAGCATGTCAGCCAGAGACTATGTCACAAAATTCCGGCAATTAGCAGCCAAGTGCCCTAGGTGTGAGGAGTCCACCAAGATTATTCTGTTCAAACAAGGCCTTAACCCGAGACTTTTGGACAGAGCCCTCATGCAAGACAATCCCCCCACGTTGTTAGGGTGGATCCAACTTGTTTGCGAAGTAGAGAATCGCATTTTGGAAGTCCGTTTGGTTGAACAACAACAACAAACGGGACAAAGAAGACCATTGACCTTACAGAGGGGAACACGGGGAGCTAGCTACGCCACCCGTGGAGCGAGAGATGCTAGATGGCAACAAGGGCTGTGTTTGCAATGCGGACAGGCTGGTCACTTTGCAGCACAATGCCCTTACCGGCCTGTGCAAAGACCTCCGCTCCAATTACGGCGTCCAACCCTTGCTCCGTTTCCAACGCTCCAACGCCCGACTCCAGCACCACGAGCAAATAGAGGCCGCGGCGCTTCCCAAAGGCCAGCCTCGGAGAGAGGGCTGGAAGCGGAAGAAGTCATGGAATACGATCCCGCTTCCCCAACCGCAGAAGCCAATCCAGAAAGTCCCCAGTCGGGAAACGAAATGGATCTGTCGTGAAAGGACCCAAACGACAGATCCGCCCTAAGCCCGTCCCTGCACGGAACCGGCCGCCTGGGTCCATCTTATTCATGCCAGTGACTCCAATCAATCCAGAGAGGAAGATGCACATTCGGGTGCAAGCTCTTATTGACTCGGGCTGCTCAAGAGACATCATCGCCCCTGCTCTAGTCAATGGACTAGTCCTACCAACTCGGGATCTACAAAATCCAGTAATCTTTGAGCAAATGGATGGTACCAACATGAATCCTGTAACAACTGAAACCATCCCAGTGATCACAGGCATGGGACAACATTGGGAAAAGAGGTCCTTTGTCATCAGCTCTACTGCCAAGTACCCGTTAATTCTAGGCAGCAAATGGCTATGTGATCACAATCCCTACATAGACTGGGAACAAGGATGTATTACCTTCAGTCATACCAACTGCAAACATCACCGTTGGAATCAAAACTGGGGCGAAGATCCAACTCATACAGAAAAGGCCCTTCTCACCCAAGAAGAAGTCAACCAAATACCCGAACCGTACTGGCCTTTTCTAAATGCTTTCTCTGAAGAGGAAGCAGATACTCTACCCCCGCACCGACGAACGGACTGTGCGGTAGAAATTTTACCCAGAGCCTCACTGCCCAAAGGACGACTTTATCCCATGAGTCTCCATGAACGCGAAGAGCTCCGGAAATTCATTGACACCAACCTCCAGCGAGGGTTCATCCGCCCAGCCGCTAGCCCCCACGCCGCTCCAGTCCTCTTCGTGAAAAAGAAGGATGGGGGACTTCGACTGTGCACAGATTTCCGAGGCTTGAATGCAGTGTCCACCAACAACGCCTATCCTATACCGCTCATCCGAGACCTTCTCAACGTCGTGGCCCAAGGTAAGATCTTTACGAAATTAGATCTAAAAGATGCTTACTTCCACGTTCGTATCAAGGCAGGGGATGAGTGGAAAACCGCTTTCAATACGCCCCTCGGACAATATGAATACTTAGTTATGCCTTTTGGTTTGACGGGAGCCCCGTCTGTATTCATGTCCATGATAAACGAAGTTCTACACGAATTTCTGTACAAAGGGGTGGTGGTGTACCTTGATGATGTGTTAATTTACTCGGACACCGAGGAGGAACATATTCAAACGGTACCAATTCACATCCAGCCATAAAATGAGATAAGCCCCCAGAAGTGCAAGCATGGGGCCATTTCCCAAAAGCAGCATCTTGTGTTTTTATCATGCTATTTTTTGTTTAAAGGGCTGTAAAAGTTCCTCAAATGCTCAAGAAGCCACTTCATACAAATGGCTTGCCAGATGCAGCAGGCTTTATGTGACTGCAGTTCGAGAAGTTTGCCATGGCACTTGGTTGATGGGCTAATCAAGTCACAGGGTGACCTGGGACCAGGGCTGTTTGACCACCCACTATAGTCCAGCTCATATCACCTTTGCCAGCTGCAATCAGGCAGCCAATTTTTCAATGGGTTGTTGGTTTACCTGCCTGTTTATGCCTATTCAGCAGGTTGCTTCAATGTATTCCTTCCTAATGGGATAGTACTAGGATTTCATACAGCCCAATAGAGTTCTGCTTCCTCCTGTCTTTGCTGTGCTCTGCTTGGTATGCAGTTGTTTAAATAGATTGGTAAATCATATAAATCAGTCAAAAACCAACTTTTTTTTACAACCAATGTTTTTAAGCAACTCCCAGCAATGTTAATGACTGCCACTCTGTCTGAATTGGCACCATTTTTGCACAGACACAGTTTTGCAAAAACTCAAAGTGAAACTGGCAAATATTTGAGTCATTTGCTGCTGAACTGAACAGACCCTGTGATCAGCTCCTGTCTGATCATCACAGACAAATATGGCAAGTTTGACTGTAGCAATATTTGCCACAAAATTTGTGGCATGTATGTATGTATGTATGTATGTATGTATGTATGTATGTATGTATGTATGTATGTATGTATGTATGTATGTATGTATGTATGTATGTATGTATGTATGTATGTATGTATGTATATGCTGTCATTGTGTAGTGGGTTGAACTCAATGACCCTTGAGACCCTTCCAGCTTTATGTTTCTAAGGGCCAAGCTAGAAGTGACGAATTACACTTGAAAGGCAAGTGAACAGACTCACATATATTCCTCCCCGTTCAGTTGCGCTCCACTTGCACTCCATTCGATCCACTATGTGAGTGCAAGTGAAGAGGGAGGAATACATGTGAGTCTGTTCACTTGCCATTCAAATGTAACTCATCACTTCTAGCTTGGCCCTAAGTAGCAACTAGCATACAGGGGCTTTTAAGGCAAGTGAGAAGCAAAGGTGGTTTGCCTTTGCCTTCCTCTGCAAAGCCTTCCTTGCCTCCCCCCCCCAAGCACTGAAGCCGCTTAGTTTCTGAAATCAGATGAGATCAGACTATATCTGCTGCCTTTCTTCCCACATCACTAGTCAAAGAAAAGTGGGCCTAAGAACCAAATAGGGCTTGAAGACCAATGTGATGAAAATACAGCTAAGAGAAGCTGCTCACAACTTTAACTGAGGGGAGCAGAATAAAAGTGTATAAAAAGATTCTCCAAAGGAAAAACCATTGCCTGGGTCTGCTTTTGCTACTCATTGAGGGTCACTTGCTCATTTTGACTCTCATTGTCATTCTTCTCCTATTCACCTCTCCTTTGATAAGGGCTTGATCCTACCCTGAACAGTCATCCGAAACAAAGCAGCCTGCTCCCAACACAGAGCATGTCCAAGTGAGGGAGCATGCAAACTTGCTGGGCCATAGGAGGCACATTTCTAGATGCTTGCCCCCAGTTTACTGACATTAATATTGAGCTGAAACGACCACCGTCGCTTGGGCTGCTCTATACTCTGCATACCTGAAAACAGTTCTGAGTTGAATTACTGAAGCAAATTCAAGGACTTCTGCATTAGAATTGTTCTTGAGTATTTAGTTTGTCAGCAATAGCAGGAGGAGGCATGCGGAAAGGTCAGTGTTCCTCAGAAAGTAGCCCCTGTAAAGCAACATGGGTAGGGGCACACCTACAACAATGTGATGCATGGCAATAATTAAGACCTCTGCAGCATTCCTTTCCTTTCCTCTTGGCCCCTTCAATTTGGGCACTCTCCTAATTGCTCCAGGGCCTGATGTTATTTGGCAAACAACACTGTTGTGCCTCGTGGCTGTAGCATGAAACAATTTCACACTGGCATATGGAGTTATTTCCCCCCCAAGCAGCAGGAGATTGAGAATTGGGCTTCAGAGGCTGTTCTGTCAGACTTGCAGCTGAATAATTTGTATTTGGTGCAACTGGACATTTATGTGGGGAACACATGGGAACTCTTCCCTTCCTGACCACTTTGCAGCCAAATTCCAAACCAGCCAGTGACTGATTGCAGAAATGTAGAGCCCTGCAGCTTGTTTCTTCACCTATTAGGCCTTTTTCAAACAAAAAAACAAAAAAAACCTTGTGCTGTATTCTACTTTCTCAGTATGGACACTTCCAAAATCTTCCTTATTAAACTTTCTCTGTGGTTTTGCATTACACATGAATTTGTCTTGTTTTTGAAGTGGAATCTATTAATTTGGAATTGCACATGGGATTGTCTGTTGCCAAATTTTGTACAGAATAGTAGGTATGCGCAGTTTTCCACAGCTGTCAGTTCCTTCCATTCTGCCTTCTCCACTACTGATGTGTATGTGTGCATGGATAAAATGTAGTAATAGAGATCAACTTTATGGAATTGTATAATTTTAAAAAGTTCTTTGGGTGTGATATTTTACTAATATAGATGGGCGTATGTATAAAGCAACGTGCAAAAAATTTTTTTTTGATGCAACCATACTGATGATCGAAACTAGACTGATTTTTTTTTGCCAGTGATTTATCAGTGCATGACATATTAGTCTCATGAAGAAGAGAAACATGCAGCTAGACTGAAGGAACTGCTGTAGCTAAGTGCACATACTCCAATTTCAAAATTACTATTGGAAATTAAGGAAGACTGGAGGGCAGAGCAGGGAGCACTTCCAGACTATAAAGGCCCCAAACTGGATAAATCCGAGCATTCCTATGCTGTGTATGTGGCAGGGGGAGATGGAAAAGCTTAATGTAAACTGCAAGGTATTCTGAGAGCTAGTTCAAATATTGCCACATGGGCTTGCAGCTTAAGCACCATTGAAAACTATGCATGAACATTAGAGGTACATAACCAGAAATTTACTTAGGAACATTTGACCCAAACAATGCACATTTGTAAATACAGCGCATGCCCCAAATCCAAAAGGAATTATTTCTGACATTCAGACAGTGGTCAGAAATCTTCTGGTTTGACTGTCTGTTCTTGTGCCTTGCTGTATAGTTTCAACTAGACATGGGCACAAACGGGGAAAAACCCCTGAACACCTTGTTCATCGTTCGTTGCCATCCACGAACAATGAACAACGAACATGGACGAACATGAACTGTTCCTGGACATGTTCGTTGTTTGTGGGGGCCAGAACCACCCCACCCCAAACCCCGCCCCACTCCCCTCAAACCCACTTACCTGGCCCTTTAAAGATCCCTTTAAACTATCAGCTGGCAGCGGGGGGATTCCTCTCTGCCGCCTGCCAGCTGATAGTTTAAAGGGCCCTATCTTGGCAAAAACAGCAGTGTCTGCTGGCAGCTAGTTTGAAGGGTTACAAACGGACCTTCCCAATGTCCAATACCCACCAAATTTGCAGGGGACATAGTCATCACTGTCCTCTGAAGACTCCCCAAGTTTCAGAGAGATTGCTCCCCAGGAAAGGCATGATCCACGGGTCTCCCTGTTGGCTGTCATTTTCTCTTCACAGTGGCAAAAACGGGACTCTCTGGTGGAAGTATGTTGAAGGGTTAAAGCCAGAAGGAAAGCCAGAAGGAGTTCAGTCCCTGCCTCCAGTTGCCAAGGGGATTGATTGCAAGTGCCAGACTGTCTGGCTAGATGAACGGGTGACGAAGGCAACGAACGAGGCTTGCAACGACCACCTGTTCGTTTAGGATGGGGCCTCATGAACAGCTTGTTCGCGAACAGCAGATTGGGCTGTTCGTGGTTTTTTTCTGTTCGTAATGCTGTTCGTGCCCATGTCTAGTTTCCAGTGTTTGTTCTGGAAAAACCTCCCCCTCTGTTGGACAGTGAACAAAGCGCAGATAATATACCAAAGCTTTTCTGTCCGTCTTCCAATGTACTGGGTACAATCAGCAACATATCTGTGTTGTCTTTAATGATACATTGCCTAGTTTAGTGATCCCAAAAGAAAGCTCTGCTCTCTTTTCGTAGGGCTGCCTGTCTCTTTTGGGGGGCAGAAGCAAAACTTTTGCCCTTTAACCGTGTCTTCAAATCAAGTGGAATAATTTGAAACTCAGAATACACATTTAAATGAGGTAGTAATAAAACATCCTGAACCTGACCCTTTTTTCACATTCCAAGCACAAATGGGTGTTGTTTCGTGCCCATCCCTCCAAGTTGCAAGACAATTGTTGGAGCCAGGACACATTTTTCATTCTTCCCTAGTGGGAAGACCCGAAATTAATACTCCTCTGTTGTTTGCAGTTATGGCAGACTATTAGTGCCCATCCAAACACAGTGACACCCTTCTAACTTGCTCAATGACTTCAATGAACTTAAAAGGACATAACTCTGCTTAGGATGTCACTGTAAGAAGCCAGGCCTTACCTCATCCTTGCATCTCCTTTATCAAGCCACTCCGCTCTTTCATCACCTCTGCCCTGTCTATCTTAAAGTACTTCAAATCATGGCTAAATATAAATTTGACCGTGTGGAGGGGAGACTGGCAGAGGAAAAGTCAGAGTTTGGAGCCTTTTTCCTGTCAGAAAGTGTTTTGTAAACTCACCCTTGGGACTCTGAGCTGGGAATCACAGCCGTTCTGTCCCCTCCCATGGGAAAACCATCAGAGGCTTTTTCATCGGTAGGACTGGATATATAAATATGTATCTGACTTTTGAGATGAGGGGGAATGACCCGGGCTCCTCCAGAAGCATGCTTGCTCCTCTGAACTGTATCATTTAAAATCCAAATTAGCTCAAAACAAGGTTGAATTTCTGGCCGATATTGTCAGACTGAACTGAAGGCCTCTTTCACTCTCTTTGTTCTTCATCGCCCCCATTTCTGTTTATGTGTGTCGCTTGAAGGGAGGGGGAATGTCATGTTAATTTCTGCTGTGAATTTTATAGAAAAATTAACCCCTTTTGATCTGTCCTCATTGCTTAAAGAAATCAAAGACGCACCAGGCAAATTCTGGTGGTGATGAGGCTGGTGTTTTGTTGGTCATATTTTAGAAACAAGATGTCAATCAAATCAGAGGCTTTCAGTGGAGTGTCTGGCCATGAGGCACCTTTTGTATGTAAATACAGTGATTTCTTAACATATAGATAATGGTACCACCTGGCACATATCTGCCATAACCCCCTTGCCCACTGCATTATAACTATTTCCCTCTCATTGGCCATAATTCTGTATCTGTGTAATAAGAATGTCCTCTTCTTCAATGGCATAACTCAAGGCAAAGGAAGATTGATAAGAGAAAAGAAATTATATTCTATTTGTTGACTCAGAAATCCCACAACATTGCCCAAATAAGACAAGATTAAAAATTATACTTAGTGTCTGAATATGTCACAGACCAGTCCTCCTTGCTGGAGGAGAATCCAAAGACTCTGAAGAGGAGGTAGGGTTGCCAGATCTCTTGCTATGGCAGATCTCTTGCCAGCGGCAACCTCTACTTCCCACTGCAAAAACTCCATCAGCACAATGGCATGACACAACTCCTGGGGAAAACCTAGAAGTGCCATCATGCCACTCAAGGAACTACAGGAAATTTGATGGTACCATAGAGCACCTTATGATCCTAGAGTGGCATGTCACTTACGGTTTTTCCTTGGAAGTGACATCATGCCACCATAAGAATGGTGTCCCCCATATCCTCTGGTCTGAGTCCTGAAACCAGTCCGTAATGCAGCTTTCATGACACTCCCTGAAGCTCCCCAGCACAATGCTGCTTCAGAGCTGTCTTTCCTCAACTGCCTCACTGAGTCTCAAAATGTTACTAAGACCATTCATCTCTATAATAAAATGCAGCACCTTTAATTTCCAGCAGTTTCTTCAAGAGAGGCTTGAACACACTTTCAAAGCCTTTCAGACTACATCTACACATCATTAGCTATCACACTGTTGTTGCGTTATATATAGTAATCATTTGTAGCTGGATTTTCCTGTGCAGACAAGCCAACTCAGTTGTTGATGATTGCTACAGTGGTGAAAAGATAGAGCAATGTCCAACAACGACAGTCTAAATTAGCCCCCAGACTTTGCTGGGGCGATATCATAGGTGTCCTGCTTTCCTATATCTAGAAGTGCTTTGAACTTTGGAGCAAACATGGTTTTGGCAGGCAAACGTAATGTTTTTGACAGCTGCTGTCAGTTGTGAGCTGAGCCTCGGAACGCTTTGCCTCACCACCATCCAACTCATGCTGCTGTTCAACAGCTTTGCAGATGTGCAGTGGTTGTGGAATGTCATTTCCTTTTGACTCGAGGCTGCTTTTCCAGATGCAGAGTATATGAAATTGATGGTAATTAAATGATAAGAGGGGGGCATGTGATTCTCATAAGGCAGTATGAAAATGTGCATGCATAAAATAATGTTGAGGTATGGGCTTAGATGAACACCAAATAGTAAGACTTAAAAAAAATTTCAGTGTGTTTACTTATAAACACTGATTTACCAACTAGTTTGCTTCCTCTTTATTTAAATGATTGGCTGTGGAGGAGTGTGCAATGACAACCGATCTTGGGATTGGGGGAACATTGTGTTGTGTCAGAGTGCATGCACACTGTACTGAACCACTTGAGTAGATGGTAATTAACCTACCAGACAGGTTTGAGCTGCTCATAAATAGCTAAACTGCTTAATGAAAAATTGGTTTCCTGCTGGCTTATTTCCCCGGCAACTGACTTGATACTGGACAATGCCTCCAGTTTCCCCAGAGCAATGGGACACCTGCCTCTTCGTCACTGAAGCCTCCTGAGCAAGCAGCACATTCCAATCACATTTCCGGACTTGCTGGTCCCTTGTTCGCCTCTGTCTCTGTGAGCATGGCCCTGTTTCTCAGGCGCTTGGTGGAAGCATTGTTGAGGCCGATGATGGTGGTAGGCTTGCCAACTGCCTACCCCCAGCAGGTATTTGCCCACCACCATGCTTGACTGCCTGCTACCACTGATGATCATGGTGGGAGAAAAGTGGGCAAAGAATGCCATTGGACCCTGGAAATGGCATTGTGTTTGAACACCAACCTAGGAATCCCTCTAAATGTCTATTTTTTACCATAGAGATTGTGGTGTGTGTATGTGCCTAGAGCATTGATTAGAAATGACATCTCTTCCAGTACTGGATGCAACCATGCCCCAAAACTCTCCTGGGGGTTGCGGGAGCAGGCCTGGCAATCTTAGATGGTGCTCAGGGCCTTGGATGTTGTTTACTTTTCAGAAGGAGAAACACTTGACGTCTTCTCTCCACCTGAGATTTAAAAATGATGTTCAATTTTCACAACACAATGCCAGAGTATATATAAGTATATATAAAGATAATAAAATTCTCGGACTTGCTTCCTGCTTCTTCTCACTCACCTTTTCCTATCTGCCATGCAGCCAAAAGCTTAGAACCCTTCATCTAGTCATGCAAGTTCTTAAATCCCCTATCACTGGCCACACCTCCAAATATGGCTCTTTATGAACCCAAGCTTACTTGTTAACAATTACAAGTCTTGTCTACATTTACCTTTTAATAATTTTAAATGTGCCAAATGTTTTAAAATGATGTCTGTTCTTAGCACTAATGCAAACTGATTATTATTCATTCAAGCAATGTGATAATTAGAAATAATCACTGTTTTCTGCAATGTGCAAAAAAATAAAATCCTGCCTTTCAGCATTAAAAGGGATGTCAAAGTGTTCTGTTCTAGCGATTGTGGTGTTGGTGGCAGGGCAGGGGGTGGAAGTCAGTGGGCTGTGCAGACTCCAGACTTGGGTGTGAAGGATGACAGAGGACAATTTTGTGTCATCATAATCCAGGTCCCCCAAAGAATTGAAGCCAGCCTCTTATGACATAACTTGACATGTTTATTTGCATGTTATACAACTTAGGCCTAGAGCTCTCACTCCAGCAGCTGTCTTATAACATCTACTGGTTTCTTCTCCCAGACTCCACCAGGAGTCAAATGGCTTCCCCTCCAAACATTAACTTTTTATTAACTGATCGTCCATTTGTATACTTTTAATCATACTATTGTGGAAAGACTCCCATATACAAATGTTTTAACCTCTGAACTGCAATCTCTTCCTGCTTATAGCTTTTTTAAAAACCCTTTGGTAATAAACACATTAGCATTAATTCCAGTAAATACGAGTCCTAATTACAGAATCAGGGAGTGAACATAGACATTTTTCTGTTTACATTCCGCACTCTAAATCTTACTTTACCATCTTATACATATGTACTCTTTGTACCTTATACATATGTACCTTTGTCAATTGTATTCAGTTCTATTAAGGACTGACAAGAATTTTATTCCCCTTGCTTTCCTGCATTATTTATTTTATCTTTCTCTTACCGTTTCTGCAAGGATCTCAAGGCAGCATGTGTGTGTTTCCCCCTTCTCCATTTTTATTCTCACAACAGCAGCAAGTCTCTGAATACCAATGCTAGGAATCAACATCAGGATAAGATCTCGGCCTCTACAACCTGCTTGGTGGCCCTGCAGGGCAACTGGTTGGCTGCTGTGTGAAACTGACATTGAGCTAAATGGACCACTGGTCTGATCCAGCAGGGCTCTTCTTATGTTCTTAACCCTGTGAGGCAGGTTAAGCTGCGATAGAGTGACTGGTCCATGGTGAGCCGCTGGAGCGGCACGGAGGGCAATCTCAACTCCCCTCGGTCTGGAGATCAGGGGGCGGGGCCACCAGCCATGTGACCATTTTCAAGAGGTTCCGGAACTCCGTTCCACTGCGTTCCAGCTGAAAAAAAGCCCTGGGGCCATGTATGCTGCTTTGGTAGAAGGGAAAGATAAAAATGTACTAGAATGATAACAAAGCTTCCACACTTTGCTTCTCTGAAAGAATCTACAAATAAGAAAATAAAACTGGGGGGGGGGATTCCTATAGCTATTCCCTTACAGCCATTGGCATTTGTTCATTTATATCAGCCTTAAAGTTCCTACAATGGTCTTCTTCCTTTCTTTGAAGTTCGTAGCATCTATTGATCAGCGCTAAACCATCTTCTAAATTCTCCCTTTCTTATGAAAACAAAAAATCCCTTTTCAGCATTTTTTGTTTTCTTCACTGCACATTTCTCCAGAGCTTCTGTAAAGAAGCAGTTTGAGTTCACCAAGAGGCCACAGTGACCATCAGGCTATGGGGGATTGCAGTGCTAATCTCTGGTTAAATGGCTTTTTTAAAAGGTCTTTTAGCAGTGTTTGCTAGAAGGTGCCAAGAGCTTCAGGATTTGAAAGAAGTTCTATTCCCCTCCCCACTAAATGTTATGCAAAATAAGACTTTCTTTAGAACCCCTAGTGTCTGTCTTTCTTTTCAGCGAGGGCAGCTAGGTGGGATTTATTTTACAGGCTTTCAAAACCAGAAATAATTCTATTCAGCAATATGTTCTGCTTCTTTTCCTGCCCTTTGCTTGGAATGGAGCTAGCTTTATCTCTTATATTCTTGAGGACAGTTAGCATTAGCATAGAAAATGTAAGCTATGATCATAGAGCGGGATTTTTCCCCTCAGCTCGCGGTTTGGTCAGGTGTGCACAACTCAAATCACTTGGAGGGCTCGTTTTAAATTTCTCTTAGCTCAAGAGGACTGCATTAACTGCAGAAAAAGCACTCAGGTGTTTTTTCCTAACCTATTTTCTGTTAACCCCTTTCCTCTCTTGTGGTAGTAGTGTAAAAAACCTTACACAACTTGCATTCAGGTTGTGCTCAGTACTCTGAACTATAGTCCGGTATATCTTGAGGGGAAAAAGTGTTTCACCAAAATAATACAGTTTAGGTGACCTATAGCAGTGTGTTTTACAATTCCCACATCTTGTTAAAAACTCCCAAAGCTTTCCAGATGAGGTAAATTTTGTCGAAGGCTTTTACGGCCGGAGAACGATGGTTGTTGGGGGTTTTCCGGGCTGTATTGCCGTGGTCTTGGCATTGTAGTTCCTGACGTTTCGCCAGCAGCTGTGGCTGGCATCTTCAGAGGTGTAGCACCAAAAGACAGAGATCTCTCAGTGACACTGAGAGATCTCTGTCTTTTGGTGCTACACCTCTGAAGATGCCAGCCACAGCTGCTGGCGAAACGTCAGGAACTACAATGCCAAGACCACGGCAATACAGCCCGGAAAACCCCCAACAACCACCGAGGTAAATTTTATTGGGGGGGGGGATTAGATCCTCCCAACATCTTGTTTGCATTTTAGTCCAGTTCTCTGGACTATTATCAGCTTATCTTCCTGTGAAACAAAGAAGGGGCTGTATTTTTCTACAACAGTAAACAGAGCTTCACTGAATCAGTATTTTCTAGAAAAACTCGAGGGTATTTTTTTAACCTCAGTATCCCCAATACATTACTTTGTCTGGGGTAAAAATGGCCCAAACCATATCCTAATTGAATACCGTGGGGTAAAAAACTACTCCAATCCACCCTTCCCAAACCAGCTGATTTTTCTTGGAATGTTTTATATCACAGGTGTCTTTTTAAGAGGAGAAAGCCTCTGCAAGCAATAAGTGGCTTTACTTTGGGGACATTATTTACTAATGTGCAGATGACATTGTCCTAAAAGGGAAATGCCATAAAAGTGCAACTTTTCAACCTCAGAATGTTAGCAAACAGGTTAAGATGCCCCAAGTCTCCTTTCTGTTTCTGCTGCAACAGACTAACATGGCTTCCCCACTGGAGATGACTGCATGTCATTATTTTTAGCAAGTGGATTAGTTATATAAGAGAAGAAGGGAATTGGTCCAGATGCTGATTAGCTGACTTTTGAATGCACACCCTTATTAAATATGTGCAAGACATACCCTGCATTTGACTTGAAATCAAAAAGACTCTTCATGAAGCTCACTTCCAGAGGTCCCATCCCATAATGGCTGCTCATTTATGCTGCATTAATTTGCTTTCTGGAATAACATGTCCTTCTCTGATTTAAAATCCAAGAGGGTGTTTATTTTTTGTGATAGATATGCTGGGAAAATGTAATTGGACAATAATACATAATCAGCAGCTCATGATGAGGTTGACCTGCTGCTGCAGCATATGAAACAGCAAGCTGTGCTTTAGAGAGTGTCTTGATCTTCAAATGGGTGCTTTTACATACATGTGCACGCCAATCAAGAGTACATCCCATCAGGGAGGATGCTTCTAGATGACACAGCTGCTTTGAGCTGGTAACAGCTCAGTTTGAACTAGAAGGACACCCCCAGGGCAGTGCTTTGGCCTCAGCTGGTGTCACACTGAAGTCAAGCGTCACAAAGTTTTTTAAAGGCAACACAAAGGAAAGAAAACGGGGGTGGTGATTTACCAAGGAGAGGTACAATAAAATGGGTACCATTGTAGTATCTGTTTCTTTAGGGCCCCAGTTTATACGAGGGCAGGGGGGGCTGGACTTTCTACTTACAGGGAATTTCCTGGTGGGCAACTGGTGGAGAGGAGCAGTTAGAGATAGTGGCCAACAACCCCAGGGGCCACTCAGCTCAGGCCCTGCAACATTGCTGAATCAGTGTTAATTTACCAACCGCCTCATCCTGGACTGTCCCTAATTTTAAGGAGGAAGCAAGGAGTGAGCCAGTGCTCTTTGCTGGTGCTAGGGCGGTCAGCACTGGATTGGGAAATTCCAGGGATTTGGGGGTAGGGGGGTGACTGAAAATTTGTTGAGGGGAAGGAGCTCTGCAGGGACGTGATGCCATACAGTTTGCTCTCTGGAGCTGCCATTTCCGCCTGATGAACTGCTCTCTGAATTCTGGAGGTCGATTGAAATTCAAGGAGAACTCAAAGCCCCACTTGGTGATTGGCAAACCTAGCTGGTGCTGCACTGCTGGTTTGTAGCAGTGCAGGAACCACTCCGCTAGGTTTGATCTGGTGCCATTTTTCACTTCCCAGTTCATCCCTGAATTCATATGTTACTGTTACACCATGAAAACCATGGTTCCGATATACTTCAGGAGCAGCTGAATAAGTGTGGTGTGGTAGTTAAAGTGCTGGACTAGCATCTGGGAGACACAGGTTTGAAGCCCCACTCTGCCATGAAAGCTTGCTGCTGTCTTTGGGATACATGATCTCAGTCTAATCTACCTCACAGGGTTGTTGTGAGGATAAAATGGAGGCAATAGGGATCACTGGTTCCCCAGTGGGGACAGGGGATCCCCTGCTCCCACCCTCTGCCCCCCCCATCACTCACCTGGCCAGAAGGGGGGGAAGGTAGGGGAGTGGGCCTCCTGGGCGCTCTCCTGTGGTGGTGTGATGTCATCATTCCTGGGAGTGATGTCATTGTGCCGCCCCGAGAGCGCTCCCATGCTTTGCAGTGAGCCAATTTTGGCCTGTGCAAGGATTTCACTTCCCCGAAGTGTGAGGAGCACACAAGGAGTAAAGAGAAGGTGAGCACTTGGTCCCTCCCTTTCTGCTGGGAGAGTAAAAGGACCTGGTAACCCTAGGAGGAGAGAAAAATGGAAAGTAGAGACTTACTGGAACGGCATCCAGCAACATCATAATGTCATTTCTGGCTGCATAAGTGAAAGTGATGTTACCATGCCAGGGGATGCTCTATGTTTTCCCTGAAACACTATGGCAACCATAATGTTTCAGGGAATCCTAGAGCAGTCCATGACACAGTGATCTCATTTCCAGTTATACAGCCAGAAATAAAGACGTGATGCCACATTGCTCCAGCCCCCGCATAGTCTCCTTGCTGCCCACCGGATGAGGGTGGGCAGTGGTGGTCAGGAATGGGAGCTCCCCAATCCCCAGTGAGTAAATTGCAACCTTAGAGGAGAATGATGTAAGCTGTTTCAGGTCAAGTATAAATGGAGTAAATAAATTTTAAAAACCAAACCATTAGAACACAACTATTAATTAGAAAGTAAAGCCATTAAAAACAAGCTAGAACATAAAACCAGTACAAACCCTTCTCCTGTCACTAATTATTTGGAGCCTGCCAGCTTTTCCACTTGATCTTGCTAAATTCCCCTTCTCACTGTAGCCTCCATCTCATGGATTTTGTTCCGTTTGTGCTGAGAATCACGGGCATCCTAAACCACTCAGAGCCAAAACAGACGAGACGCCTGACATGTGGAGAACACGAGTTAGTTTCCCACAAGAGTCCACGGGAAGCGTAGTGAGAAATAGTGAGAAAGAACCTCTGCCTCCCTCTTGCCACTGCCAGCTCCCCTTGCTCCCCTAAAAGCACTCAGCAGCCAGAGGGAGCTGAGCTCGCTGATGGTGGTGAGAGGGAGGTGGTGAGAGGGAGCTGGCAGCGGTGACCGTCTCCTTGTCCCTCTTGCCACCACCAGCACACTCAGTTCCCTCTGGCAGTGGAGTGCTTTTAGGGGAGCAAGGGGAGCTGGCGGCGGTGAGAGGGAGACGGTGAGAGGGAGCTGGTAGCAGCGACCAGCTCCTTGTCCCTCTTACTGCCACCAGCACATTCAGCTTCCTCTTGCTGCTGAGTGCTTTTAGAGGAGCAAGGGGAGCTGGTGGCGGAACCTTGCGAGAAACCAACTCGTGTCCTCCACGCGTCAGGCATCTCGTCTGGTTTGGCTCTCAGTGGTAAAAAGGGCTCCCCCTCCCTCTTTTACCAGCAGAAAAAACTAGTAGCGTCCAACACAATGTAACAAGTATGTTGACTTCCAGTGATTCTTATGAATCAGGTGCATGTTGAGAAATGAGCATTAAAATATCCTCACCTTTCTTCCATTCTTTGAACATGTTTATACAGTCCTGCTTGCTACAACTTTGGCACCCAGAACAAGCACAAGACCACAACATTCACAGGTCATCATTTTAAAAATCCCCTTTCGGTGTCACTTCTGATTGCTGAGGAAGTCTTTCAATTGTGTATTTTGTAGACAGAGATTTCCCGAACAGGGCATCATGTATTAATGAATAACCCTAGCAGTATGCTGTGATACATTCCCTACAGAGGAGCTGTCACCAAAGAAAGATGTGTTCATTATTTTCTGAAGGAAAAAGCACAATCTCACCTCATGCACTAAATTAGTTTAATTAAATAGTGTGTGGGTGGGGGGTGGGGGAAATCTTGTACAATAATATTCATTTGTCTGTGTATTTAAATATGAAGTGAGTGAACTGTTTTTAGTTGTTCAGTGACTAAGATGTCACCGGATGGTATACTTTTTGCTGAGGTGCCCATATTAGAAAAGCATACCTACTTTTTAATTACGGATATAAGATTTATGACTCCAAATAATTTTTAAGTTAATGGAATGGCTATGTGCAAATAAATTGGAAAAGATTTTTGGGGAGAAGTTTCAGGAATAACTGCTTAATAGATTATGATGCAGTGTACATGGTGGTCAGTTGTCATTATTCATTTACTTTATTTACCCAATGAGGACTCATATGGCTTACAACATTGTCCCCTTCTCCATTTTGAAAAATGGCTGTCTCTATTCACATGCTGCTTCTGCAAACCTTCTGTCCAGGTAGACTTGGACATTATTTAAAAATCACATACTGGCATTTTGATTTCTGAGATATCTGGAAGATGTCCCGTAGATTCAAAGATCCCATGGATAAACGCACGCCATTCTCTTCATATAAAATTGTTTTCGCTGATTTTCTGTTCCAGGCATAGCTCCTTTTGCTATGAGCTTTCATGAGCCACAGCTCACTTCTTTGGAACTTCTTCACGAAAGTGTGTACCCTAACACAAATTCTGTTAGTCTTATAGGTGCTACTGGAATCTTGTTCTTTTCTACTGCTACAGACAGACTAGCATGCCTACCCATCTTGATTGATCTCCTTTTGCTATGTCATTAGGCCTCATCTTGTGGAATTTCCACCCCTATACCCAATTTCCTGCCCCAGAGGAACAGGAGAAAAAAATGCTTCCACATAGTGATGCTCTAGGAATTTCCCCTAGTCTCTGTGGTAAGACCATAGAGATTGGGAGGCAGTCTCAAGCATCATCCAGACATGCATCACTCAGAAATGATATCACAGCCTATCTAAATTCTGTCCTCAGCCCCCCCCCTCCAAATCTCCTGGCATTTGCTGTGGCTGTGCTGGGAATCAGATGTGTCAAAGAAGGCCATGTACAAAGATACCCTGTCTTTTAGGTGATACAACAGGGATTGGAAAAGAGCATCAGAAGCTCCACTGTGCAAACAGAGCTCAAGTTTATGCAAGATGCTCTGGAGACCAGCCACTGAGTATAAAAATAAACCCGGAACCTTCTTGTGCAACTTCTAAGCACGGTATCCTTTGACACCTGACATTTTCAAGATATTGGTGAAATCTGGCAATGATGTTCGGGGAATACAGCTATTTAAGATATCACCGGAGACATAATCCTAATGGGATAGTTTCCATGATTGTTATAATAACATTATTTAACAGTTACTTCACTGTGTTATGAATAAATGGAAATCATGCAGGGTTCCTATTGTGCTACGCCGTGTAGAGACATAATTAATAGTCCCTGATGTGAATTGCTGCTTTGCCTTGTCTCTCTAACAGAAGACAACGAACTCATTCATCCATACGAATTAGATAGCATAACCGCTTTTCTTCTAAGGAAGTAAAGAGCCCCACTTTCACCCTATCTTGCTATCATGAACAGGAATCAGACCAATAAAAGTATCATCTTGAAAAACAATGCTCTAAATAAATTATTTTCATATTTTCTACATTCAACAAACACTCTTCTCACTGATTGGTTGACTGCAGAATACCTAAGGTTCAGCTATGGAAACTTTGTGCATCACAGTGGATTGTGGGTAAACTCAAAATCCATTCTCACAGAGCACCAGCCACATCTTTTACATCTTACTGTGACCTGGTTCAGATATAATGGCAAAGCATTGTTGTCTGAGGTTGCAGCCAGTTCCATTGCACTTACTGACAATCCTAGGGGTTGGGAACAGAGACCCATCTGGTGGGCTGTCTGGGGCCCTTGGAAGAGATGTGGCCAGCACTTATACCAGGTGACTGATGGAGGCCTCTAGCCAAAACAGGGAATGGGTGGGAGTGGGCTAGCAAAGCTGTCTCATCCATTTTGAGCCCCTTGCAGTGGTTGGCTTTCCCCAGGAAGAGGATGGGAAGCTCAGCTGGGCAGGCATGCCTTGGGGCCTTCCTTATAAAAGGCCCAGTGACAAGCTAGTAAGGAGAGTGGTCTGGGCTTCTGAGGAGAGGAGACAGGCTGAGATAGGCTTGCCATTCCACTGCCCGGGGCGGGGGATCCCCTGCTCCCACCTCCTCCCCCACCCCCACTTATCTGGACATGCCCTGGGGCTCCCTCCGGTGCGCAGCACACCCCGGGTGGCATGGCACACCCCGCGCCCCGCTGTGCTCCCATGCCCTGCAATGGGCCCATTTTGGGCCGATTTGGGCCTGCAGGTGGGTGATCCAGCCCTTTGGTGAGCGTGGGAGCACTCCTGGGCCGCTTTTTGACCTGCGTGATGATGTCACTTCCCAGAAGTGATGTCATTGTGCACACCGGGAAGAAAGATGCTGAAGCCTCTGCAGGCTCCCAGTCTCTCGCCAGGGGACTCCAGGGACCTGGCAATCTTAGGTTGAGAGGGAGGGGAGGAGCAAGGGTGTTGTAACTCTTTCCATTTTTCTCATTCTGAAGGCAGATGAGTGAGGCTCTGGAGGGCACATAGGCTCCAAATTCTAATCCTGAGGCCTCTCAACCTCATAATAGTTTATCACTAGGATAATGAGGTTGGTGATCCCTTGGGTTTGTGCACATTCTGCTCTCACTCCTCACAAATTTATTTGTTTAGAAAATTTCTATGTTGCTGCTCTAGAGAACCTGCTTGAGATGGCAAACAAGTTGGGTTGCTGCTCTTCCGGTGTAGGCACTGGAACTTTAGACATACCCCTATGGTTGTATATTATAGGGGAAATTGAAAGTAAGCTACCTTGTAAGTCCAGTTCAGAATCTTCTCATTGAAGAACCACTAATAGCTTTCTGAGGAACCATTGGAGTTCTTTAAAATACAATTGGAAACCTACAGAATACATTCAATGAAACATATGCTGTTTGCCTGTCAGCCATTGCTGAAGTCGAGAGACTGAGAAAGTAGGAATAGCGCAGCAAGAGCAGCTTGCAATTGCTACAAGCCATGGTACATATTTGTTAACACCTGAAAATCTAAACAAGGTAAATGAGGGTTGCTTTCCCAATTCCTTGTTTTTTTAAAAAATCCCCATTTTGTGATGAAAAATATAAACATGATAAAACCACCATTTGTATGTTAACAGCAAATGTATTTTATATTGCTACACATTATGGCAAGATTTATGTTTTTTTCCCTGATTTGCTGTGCTTGTAAATAGCACAATGGAAGCACTCTTACAATTACAATGCATTAAATATGAACGGCTTTTGCATTATGACTTTGTACCTTACTTAAACTCAAAGGGTGGCCACAAGGGAAAGGTGGCCTCTGGACTTTTGAATACCCTTTTCCATACAGAATCATGTTAATATGTAGCGTTATATCCCCCCCTCAACCAGTGTTACCTCAATTGCCCTCCCCCAAACCACAAAGTTGACACCCTCCAGACCCCATGACTACAGACAATACAGCGAGAGGTACAAGGAGACCTCATCTTGAAGGACACCTGAGAATCATGGTTTGAATCAAAGTCTATAAAATGCCATTTCATGATGAAACAGTCAGATCTACTTGAGAAATGGCTGTACCCCTTGATCAATGGCATATTTTATGATTCCAGGGGACCACCCCAATTCCAGGGGAATCATCCAGGAGAATCATCTAGGGGAATCAAAATGATTCCAGGGGATCACCCCCAAAATGATCAGGACAGTGCAAGACAATAAGCATTCATACTTTCCTCATCAGGAATGTCTTGTACAATACAGATCTCCTCAGTAAACTAATAAAATCTCACGAAGAAGCTAAGCTCAGCTGCTCTATTAGTGCGGAGAAATGCTCTCCACTTTGAGCTATATCACATTATTAAGAATTTTGGGACTACAACACCCTCATTTTCATTTTAAGAAGTTCCTCTGTTGGAACAAAGACAGGAAACAGGAGTTAATTGTTCTCAAGCACCCCCATTCTGTTGATGGCTCTCACAAGCACCCACTACTTTGGGCTTGGTTTATTTTTATTTTACTTTATTTATATCCCACTTTTATCTACAATGGGGACCCAAAATGGCTTACATCTTTCTCCTCTCCTCCATTTTCCCCCTCACAACAAACCCTGTGGAGTAGGTTAAGCTGAAAGAATGTGTCTGGCCCAAGGTCACCCAGTGAGCTTCCATGGCAGGATGGGGAATTGAACCTGAGTTGCCCAGATCCTAGTCCATCACTCTCCAGTTGCTCTCCAGTGTTATGCAACTGCTTTTAGCCAACGGAGATCAATCAAAGGGCCATCTCACTCCTCGGCAGGAATGTAACACCTGTGGTTGTAGAGAGTGCCCTCAAGTCATAGCTGACTTATGGCGACCTGGTGGAGTTTTCATGGCAAGAGGCTAACAGAGATGTGTTGGCATTGCCTGCCTCTGCAGCCCTGGTCTTTGTTGGAGGTCCCCCATCCAATTACCAACCAATAACGACTCTGTTTAGCTTCTGAGATCTGATGAGATCAGGTTCACCTAGGCTATCCAGGTCAGGGTGATGTGACACCTCCTGAGAAGGTCTGGCCCTCAGGGTGATGGCAGACAGAGATAAATTCCAATGGCATGGAGGGAATGAGATCCATTTTGCAAGGTCCATTTTGGCTGATTTCATTGAGTAGAAGGCTCTCTCACACCTGGGCTCCATCTTGATGGCTGTTATTGCCACATACAGCAAATGATGGGTCATCAGCCCAGCTAAAGGTAATGGGAATCTTTTAGAATGTAGTCATTTTTAAGTTTAAAGAGCTTCCCTTAGAACAAAAACAGCTAGTATATGTGTAAAGCTGAGGGACAGAGTGCTTGCTCTTTTTATTTGTATTCCTTGCTCAGTCTGTTGCTGTGTCGAATACGTGTGTGGACTTTTCTTTTTCAATAACCCCTTTTCTATTTTAAATGCTGGCAGTTGATCTCCCTGCCACTTAGACTCCCGCCTTTCAAACATGCTAACAGTCAGCAGGGGAAGGGAGGTGCTGCGTTGTTAGATCACTATTTCCCTGGTACTGCACAAATGCAGTAAGCCATCCCTGTGGTAATCAGTTGTTGGATAGTGAAAGACATGGTCACTAGTAGACATGGGCATGATCTGAATTACGATTTCAAACCCCCCCCCCCCCATTTTGGTGTTTGCGCCATCGTGACTCAGCTAATCGGTTCCGTCCACGGCAACCAATCCAGCAGTCGGGGGTTTGCTTGTTCGGGACTTGATCGGATATATCGGTTTCTGTTCGGAATTGCAGACACTCTGGTGCCAGTAATTTATTCCCAGAGCAACGGAGCCAGGGGAATGAGATGTGTTTGCCCTCCTTCTGTCACCCTCGAAACACGAATGGAAGCCCAGCTTTCCTTGATTAGCAGGCTTCCTTCCAACCACGGAGCAGCAACCCAGGGGAGGGAGGGGGAAGGGGGTGTTCTGAAGCCATGGGCACAAAGGAAAGGCAAAAGGCAGCGCGGGAGGCTGGGAGGTCGCCCGCGCCGTTCGTCTTTCCCCAGGACAAGGGGTGCGCGGGCAAGCCAGCCGCCCCTTGTCCTGGGGAAAGGCAAAAGGCAGCGCGGGAGGCTGGGAGGCCGCCTGTGCTGTTCGTCTTTCCCCAGGACAAGGGGCACGCGGGCAAGCTGGCCGCCCCTTGTCTTGCGGGGCAGATGAACGGTGCGGGCAGCCACCGAGCCACTCGCGCTGCCACCAGCTCTGCAGTGCACCGGGACAGCCAGCTTGCTACATGGGGGGGGGCGACCCAGGAGCGTGCGCGTGCAAAAGCCTGACTACGGTTGCCCTGGGCGCTGGCAACCGTAGATCCGGCCCTGGGAATGTTCCCTCCCTGAGGGGAGGCGGCTCATTGCCGGGTTAAAAACTCCCCCCTTCTACTCTATGTGTGTGTGTGTGTGTGTGTGTGTGAATGTCCCCTCCCTCCCTGAAGGGAGGCGGCTCATCGCTGCCTCCCCTGCCCACCGGGCCTGAGAGGCTGTGTGTGAGAAAGTGTCCACTTCTTTTGGTTTCATGGCCCCTCCTTTTCTATTTTTCAGGCCTGGTCTCTCCTCAGTAGCCTTAGGGAAAGAACAGGATGTGGAAGAAAAACCTAGCTAAACAGCATGGCTTCCTCACGTGACTGAAGTATAATGGCTATTCTCTGAAGCCTCAGGTCAGTGTACCAGGTACAATGTTTTGCCAGCTCTGACAAGATGCCCGGCCTTTCAGGGACCTGCCTTGCTGCACTTCTCTTGTTGGCAACAAAACAAAGAAATAATGTGAAAAGCAGTTCCATTAAAAAAGGGACTATCAAAGGTGGGCTGCTCTTGTTTCATTCTCACATAGCAGAGCAGATGGTGGATGCTTAGAGTTTAATTGCGCAGTTTGGTATTAAAGTTTAACAAGCCAGGTTGTTGGCTTTATTTTTTGTTTTTTTTGTCTCAGGTTGGAGAAAGGTACATTAACTTAGCACTAATGTATATTGCTAAGATTGCCTCCAATTCTCTCTGCACTAAAATAGGTCGATACCTGAATATACAGCAAGTCTTACAAGTTTTAGAAATACTGAAAGATGGGAAAGGGAACAGGGAATCCAGATAGAAACCAAGCCTTTCCATTTCTGTATGATTATGAAAAGTTATTAAAAATCATAATCTCAAGTTGAATCCTGCAATAAGCCACCTATTTTCTTTTCAATGAGTGGAAGGGAAATAAGAAATGCTCTCTTTTCAGTAGCAGTTTCTTCCTAGGTACCAGAATATGGAGGGAAGTAAGGCACCTATAGACCATCTGCTCCAGCACCATGTATTAAACAAGTTTCTCATTCATTTTTACATGATCCCTCAGGGACAAGCTTGCTAATGATACAAACTACCTCCTCCAAAAGAAAAGAAAGATGATATGTGGAGAAATGCTGGAAGAGCTTTCTGAAGCTGCAGCTAGTCCAGAATAGAGATGGGCACAAACCGAAATACGAACCAAAATTAAGCACAAACCAGGCCTGTTCGTGGTTCGTGAACCATGGGTTGTTAGATCCCATTTCTGATGAACCACCACGAACGTTTAGGCTGGTTCATTTGGTTCGTTTTTTGGTTCATCACTGCAGACAGCCTGGTGCCAATCAATCCGTTTCCTAGGCAACAGGGGATGGACTTCCTGCAGACCTTCTGCTGACCCAGAAGTGAACTTCTGCTGACCCGGAAGAGACCTTCTGCTGACCTGGAAGTGATGATTTTCTGGCCTGGATGTGACGTTTTCACGAACCTAACAAACCAGTTCACGAACCAGGGGCAGGTTTGTGAAAGTTCGTGGTTCGTGAAATTTGATGAACCACAAACCGCATGGTTCGGTTTTTCCCCCAGTTCATGCCCATCTCTAGTCCAGAATGCTGCTGCTAGACTGCTAGTTGAGGCCAGCTATTGGAACCATGTGACCCTGATATTATAGCAATCACACTGGTTACCGATCTGCTCCCAAGCATAATTCAGAGTGTTGATTTTAGCCTTTAAAGCCCTTCGTGGCTTGGGACCAGGGTATCTGAAGGACCAATTTCTCCCATATGTTCCTGCCCAGGAATTAAGATCACAGGGAGAGGCCCTCCTGACTGTCTCATCAGCTAAAGAAGTTTATCTGGTGGGTACAGGATTATGAAACAGCATCACCAGGGAGGAATGTCTGGCCCCCTCACTGCCAATTTTCAAGAAGCAGCTGAAGACTTTCTTTTAGGACTAGTTTTAATTAACCTTCTTTTTATGTTTACTGAAATTAAACTGTTTTTAAACTTTATTTTACTCATTTTCTGATTTTTTAAAATTTATATTAAAAGCTGCCCTGAATTCCTGCAAGGTAGAAAGGTAGCTAGCAAGCAAGCAAGCAAGCAAGCAAGCAAGCAAGCAAGCAAGCAAGCAAATAAATAAATAAATAAATAAATAAATAAATAAATAAATAAATGCCAATGGTGTTATTCAAACGGACACCCCCCCAATCTCCTGCAGGGAGCTCTTAAGGGCTGGAGTGGGTCAATTCCTCTTTCCTCCTCTGACTCACCCCCTTTTAACTGATATCCAACTGCTCTTAACCTTCCATGCCTCCTGGAGGGAAAAAACAGGCCCAGTCCTCATCAGACTAGTATTTCTTAGCATGCCAGGGAATTCCCAAAGTATGCAGGAAATCTTATGTGACTGTGAGTGACCCTGTTTTCAGTGCCCAACAATAGGCAAAGGACCACCAAGTTTGCTAGTAGAAGGAGTGATTGACATGATCACAAATAAAATGCAGTTCTGAGTAGTGAAGAAATCTCATCTAATTGAGTGGGCCACAAAGGGAAAAGAACAGCAAATAATGTTTATCGCAGAAAGTTGTCTTCAAGATAGTCTCAGATGACTCAAGAGGCAGACAAGAGCTTTCTAGATATTGCAAACAATAAAATGAATGTGTGTGGGGGGGCAGGGATTGTAGTGCCTGGCCCTGCTCCCACCCTGCACAGGTTTATGAAAATATATGTATAGAGTTTATGTACATATATGCACATGTGGGAGAGCTCAACACAACTGGGAATCTTGTTTTTTCAGGGCCACCAATGCATGGAAAAAGTTGTACATGCATAATTAACATCTCAGTTATGTTTAATCACCCACCGGTTGGGCAAGTTGCAAGCAAGGAGTCAATCATTTGGCAAGCTGTTCAAATGCATCCAAGTGAATTTGGATGTATCCCATTTGCACTGTTTTCTTGCATGATAACACAGCTTTCTCAAAGCAGCCGCCTCTCCCCACCATTCATTGGCCATTACCGTCTCCCGTTTTAAAAAGCATCTACTAAAAAGAAAAAAAAGTTGCTTTTATTTTTTAGTTGATACTACTTAGATTTCTCTGTGTCTTCGTTGTCAGACCATGACCCCAGTTCACCTGGTGATCACTGCTGTGATCCCTTCTCAGATGCTGCTGACTGGGAATGTGCTTGGGAAAAATGATAATTTCGGTTCCATATTGTAATTTAAGAAAGAGAAGGTGTTAGGGTTGCCAGATCCCCTGTCCCCATCTTGCACCCCCTGCCCCTGCTTACCTGGCTGGTGGGGGAAGCATGGGCCTCTCGGGAGCATGCTCCCAGCAGCGTTGTGTGATCCTACAGACCCGATCCAGCCTGGATCAGGCCTGAACCAGCTTGGAACAAGCCACTGAGGAGCGTGGGAGCACTCTTATGCTCCATAGTGGCCCGATCCAGGCTGATTTGGGCCTGATCTGGGACCAAATTGGCCCGATCAGGCAGCTCTGGAGCATGGGAGCTCTCCCACGCTTTGCAGTGGTCTGAATCTAGCTTGATATGGGCCTGATACAGCCTGATTTGGGCCAAATTAGGCCCAATCTGGCCCCCTGTGGAGCGCAGGAGCTCCCAGGGGCGGCTGCATCCTGCATGATGACATCACTTCCTGGAAGTGAGAAACAGAAGATAAAGTAGGTACTGGGTCCCCCACCTCCTGCTAGGAGGACAGGGGGACTTGGCAACCTTAGAAGGTGTATCAGTTTTAAGAATTTTCAGAAATGTGTGTGATATGAAGACTCGTTGGGTTCTATTTTCACTAAGATCAAATTGGATGTCTGTTTATTGTTTTCCATGGCAGCTTTTCCTGAATGGCTGTTTTTTCACCAAATGGTACACCCTCTCTTCAAAAACAACAACAACAACGTTCAATTTATATACCACCCTTCAGGACAACTTAATGCCCACTCAGAGCAGTTTACAAAGTATGTCATTATTATCTCCACAACAAAACACCCTGTGAGATGGGTGGGGCTGAGAGAGCTCCAGAGAGCTGTGACTAGCCCAAGGTCACCCAGCTGGCTTCAAGTGGAGGAGTGGGGAATCAAACCCGGCTCTCCAGATCACAGTCCCGCGCTCTTAACCACTACACCAAACTGGCTCTCTTGTCAAGTGCATTGGACAAAGGGACTCCAATTTTACAGCCCCTTGAATAAGGGGTCTCACAGCCATACTCTCTGCATAGTGGAAAAAGGTGCAAAAATGGCTACCTGTTTTACGGAGCAGTTTTTTTTTTAAAAAAAACAACAACACTCAAACTTAGTAGCTGCATGTAATCCAAACGATCGCAGCCTAAGCCATGACAAATGTGATGTTGCTCAAAATCACTAATCTACAAAAAGGTGGACAACTGGCAACCCAGTAACTGAGGGCAACCAGAAAAGCCAGCAAACCGAGGGGAAAAAAATCAATGAAAAACAAGAAACTAACTCCTGAGAAGCACATAAAAAGAAAGGGCAGAAGATCAAAACCACACAGAACCCCAAACAAGAATGAAAGTAATACTTCTCCCAAACTCCCCCCACAACATCCAAATGTGTCCATTTTACTTACCCTCCCATCGGGAAAAAAGACAGAGGAAAGGCTAGCTAGTAGTAATAATAAATTAATCGGACTAGTTTGTCAAGAAGTGACATCAGGCAGGATCTGTCTGGCCAGGGCCGAGCATAATCCAAGCAATATCTATTCTAAGAAATAAGGCGCAGCGAGTGCAGCACACATGTGGCGCAAAATGGCCAATGTAGCAGATGACTGCATTTTAAAATTCCCCTCCCCTCCAAGAAAGGCAGTGTGATTAGGTAAGAGGACTCACCTGATTGGTTGCAGGGCTAATATTGGCTGAGAGAAATGCTGTTTCCTGGGGAATGGGTAGAATGAAGCAGTATTTAAAAAGGACAGGCAGGCAGGCTCCATTAATTCACAATGTTAAGAGATCTGGGAGTCGTTCTGGGAAAGCTTTGACTGCCTCAGATATAGCCTACCCAATCTGATGCCAGGTAAATCCGATGACTTTTAGAGTAGGGAATAGCTGACTGCACATCCCTACCACTGACTGCACAGGTGCAAAAAGCCGGCAGTGCAGTCGATGTGATGATTGTCATTTAAAGGTGCATCCAACTCCATGGGTGCAAAGGGGGAAGACGTGCAAGTACCTCCATAGTTTATACAGGTCAGTTGATTTAATGATCCAGACTCCTATGAACAAAGGGGATAATGCCTCACCTCTGGTAAATGGGACGTTTTAATTTTTTGACCAGGCAAAAGTAGCCAGAAGCTGCAATAACTAGATGGCTACCATGTCAGCATGAAGTTGCTGGGCACAGTGCTGTGCTTGAGATAAGCTTCATCAGGGAGCATCAATATGATCGGATCAGGGGATCGATCTCTTCGCATGTAACTGAGGGAGTTCATACATGGTAAGTTCTCCAGGCAATCATGTTCATGTTGAAGGACACAGCATGTTTAGTGTCTCTACACAGATGACAAGTCAGGGATGGAAGCTTGCTGCCATGATCTTGTTCTCTTTCCATGTGCATTCATTCTAGCTGGTTTAAAACACCTAAAAAGAGCTGCAGTCCTAGCTTAAACCATGTGACAGTCCAGTTAGGGTTTGCAAGGGCCATAAAGTTCTTTGTGATAGGTTTTCATCATACACCAATTGTCACAGGAATAGGATGTCTATTTATTATCTCCAATTTAAAAATGAAAGCTTGGACAGAAAACTAATGGAAAATAGGCAATACTCTCCCACAGACCCTGACATCATATTCCAAAGATTAAATTAATTCTAGAGGTAACTATAGCATAGTCAATCTTAATTAACTAAGAATGGCATGATTCAGTTGCAGTTAAGCACTGTTCTTTTTTCCTGCTGTATACTGTTGTACACTTAGATGTGCTGAGTTTTGGATGGATTTGTGTCCTGATTTACTAGTATGGAAGTCTGGAGGGAGACCCATACTAACGTTAAAGTTCCTTAAGGTGATTTGCAAATGGCAGGCCTTGCCAGCTACAGATGGCAAGCACATAAGAAGCAGTGCTCCATTTATTTCCTTCCTTTCGCTCTTCTGCTTTGTACGACATGACTCAGAAAGGCTTTTACTTTTTTAAAAAAAGAAAAGGCAAAATTGATTAGTTTTTAGAGGGACTTTGATTTAAAATCAATTCCCCAATTAAAAAAACCTTAAGGTTTATAGTCGACATAGAGTTTAAACTTGGCCCATTTGTTTATTTTTTTCTCAAATCAATACACATTCAGAAGTGCTTTTATTGCCATTATTGTAGATCCATTGCATTTTGATGGGACTTCCTAGTTAACTTTTTAAGACCCTCTCCTTAAGTCAGCATAAGGAAAGACACAGCAAGGGCCTGAACTCCGCTCCAAAAAATTGCGGAGGGAGGGGGGAGTTTAAGAAGCCATCAGGAGCTTTGGTGACTGACATTTCCCAACCATAATGTTCTTTATTTGAGATAGGCTTATGAACAAATGCAACCAAGTCATAGTTCTGCATGTGCTCCTATTCTAGATACAGAAGTTGACAGACAGAGCAGGAAAAAGAATAATGTTAAAGAGGAACAAGAAGAATAGTGGGCGAAGTAAGGAAGAGACCATGAGATATTGCAGCTTAGAAGACACCTCCTTTCTAATAGCCTTAAGCAGAGTAACCACCTTTCTGAGCCTACCTGAGATGCTGAAGAGATGTTGCTAGTCTGTAGACAATACTGACCTGGATAGACCCAATGCAGTTGCCAACTCCAGGTTGGGAGATTTGGGGTGGATTCTGGGAGGGTGGGGTTTGGGGAGGAGAGAGACCTCAATAGGGTATAATGCCATAGATTCCACCTTTCAAAGCAGCCATTTTCTCCAGGGGAACTGACTTTTGTAGTCGGGATATCAGCAGTAATTCCAGGAGATCTATAGAGGCCACCTGGAGGTTGGTAATCCTAAAACCAGAGGAATGCCAGTTTTGTAAACTGAGCTCCATTTGTCTTCCAGAGTATAGCTCTACTCATGTTGGGTAATTACTAGGGATGTGCAAAATGAAACAAATGAGCTGGAAAAACACCTCAAAATCACTGTTTCGTTTAGTTAAAGCAGCTTCCAGAAGGGAGAACCAAATCCAGGAAACCAAATTGTAATGACACTCTCCTACCAAAAAGTTTGTCTGTTCTGTTTCATTTCATTTCTTACTTCACAGCAGCAGCAGCAGGCAGGCAGGCAGGCACTGGACTTACACGGCATGTTGTTATTGTTAAAGATGTTCACCAGTTGTATTCCAAGTGGCACGAGCCCTTACTTTGTTAATTAACTCTGTTGGTGGGAAGGGGGAATGTGTATAATGCACATGAGTGCTGGACAATGGCATTGTCTCCTTGCTAATCAGGCCCTTGCAAGCAGAGACGCCTCCCCGCCTATTTGCTTTGGAAATGTTTGGAAGGGGGAATGTGCAGACTTCAATCATAAGGACACTTCCCTGGGAGTAAAGACTGTTGAATAACATAGGATTTACATCTGATTAGACAAGTTTAGGATTGCTCCCCTCCTGTGAGCCATTTGTCTGTCCTTTCAAAAACAATCCTGCAAAAGGAAAACTTACAGAAAAAATATAGGTCTGTTTAGGCGACTGGTGTGTGTGTGTGGGGGGGGGTCAGACAATCATGCTGCCCTCCTGCCTGCTCTGGGGCAAAGGTAATTGGTGGCAATTAATGTCAGAACAGCCCCTCATCATGGGAAAAAAACCTACAAAGCACAAGGAAACAGCACCCACAGGCAACAGCCATGGCAATAATTTATTGGCATTATAGAAAAATGAACATAAAGCAGGATTGTTTTTAATGCCATCCCACTATCCCTTTGCCAGACAGTCTTCTGCCATAGTGTGTGCGCTCACTGATACTCACCTTCTTCAGGGTCTGTTGTTGAGTGTGTAATGTAACTGAGGAAAAACTTGGTGGATCAATGGTTTAGCGCGTGGACTGTGTTGTGTGTGATTTTGGTGCTGTTAAGTGCAGAAAGCTGCCCCAAAGAACCTGGAAGCCCTTGTGCAAAAAGCAGAACAGAAAGAACCAAACAGATTAGATTTGAGTTGGCCATACTCCATCCATAAAAAAACAATAATGGCACACAGTTCCTTCAGAAATCCTGGATCTGAAACTGATTTTTTTTTCAAAGCACACCCCTATTAATTATGACCTTTCTTCAGGCCCCTCACCAAGGGCCAAAATACACATTAGGTATGACTCAAAATGGGTCACAGGTGCCAGGCCCAACTCACAGATATACAATCATGTAGGGACTAACCTTTTTAAAAAAAACTCTCTGTCATTCTGTGCAGCTCCAAACGCTGTGAGGGGAAGGAAGGGATTCATGAAACCTCCCCCTGGCACCCCTTTCACCAGCAGAAATGGCTGCAGGGTGGTGGTGGTATTGTACCTTCTTTTTGCCACACATAATGGTGAATGAATGCACTTTTGAATGAAATATGCTTTTTAAAGGTTGGCTCTAAGTTTCCTGGAAACCTGAAGCCCAACCAACATTTTAAATCCCAGGGACCTTTAAAGAATGCAGAGTTTACATTTCCATATTTCCCACTAGGGCATGAGGAAAAGCTCTGAGGTCCAATCTGGGAATGTTTATTTACCCTTCACGGTCTGAAGAACCTTGAAAGGAGATTCACATGAGACAAACATGGTTTTGCAGAGATTTCCAATTCTTGTCAAAACTGAAGACTTGAGAGATGTCCTTCCCTACAGAATCTCCAGTGTCAACACTATTCTTTGTCTAGTGACAGGAGAAGCTTGCTATATTGGAACAGCATTCTGTTTAGTCTGTCGTAGCATGGGACCTCTTCAACATTCTCTCATCAATTGCAAACTTTATAAAATGCCTTTTATCCTAGAAGTTAGTCACAAAGTTTAGAAGTGTTTTTTTTGTAATGGTAACTCAGGGGAACATGTGTTAAGAAGGCAGAGAGCTGATTTTTGTGTGTTGATGTAAAATACAAGAACTGGAGGATGAATATAAATGTAAGAATTGCCCGTTACGGATCAGACCAAGTGATCAGCCTTTTGTCTTCATTATAAGGATGTACGAATATGTTCTTTCCCATTTCTTTCTGTTTTCCTGTGTTGTTGCAACGGTTATTATTCTACCCATTTTTGTTTTGTGTTTCCAGTAGTTTATTTCTCATATGCCCATTTTATGCATTTTGTACATCATTTATATGCAGTTGATAACAGTGAATATGTATTAATTTTAAGAGGAAAGATTTGATGTGAGGAATTTAAAAAATGCTGCAAAAATACTGGCTCTATGATTCCATTTGCACAATGAAGAAGCAACATTAAATGGGATTTTCAAGTAGAGCTCGCAGGGATGCAAATTTGACAGGATGCCTCTTTCAACAGAGGCTATTATAAGTCCATGAGAAGCTCACAAGCAGAGAAAGATGGTGAGGAGACAGCCATCCACTGTTGCTTGTCCCCAGCCATGGATAACCATAATGTCTCTGTGCATATAGTTATCATGGCTACTCAAACAACAACATATTGTGATAGGAAATAAAACAGAAATGCCACAAATCACTACATTATAAAAACAACGAAACACATTAATACAAAAGCACAACAAACCCCTCCTCCCACAACTTCATTGCTCTCCAAAAAACCCCCCTCTGAAATAAGATATTGGTTAGGAATTTTCTTTGTTAACCCCAATTAATGAAATCCTTCATAGAGTATCCCAGAGTGCAGGGAATCACTCAAGGCAAAAGAGTTGGCAAAGTAGGCAGTGTTTATTGGAGTGATCACCCAATGAGGCAATTCAGACAAAGCTGGAATGCATGCCATCAGGAGAAAAGGCATTTGCTTATATACGGTCAAACAAACATCAAAGAAAGGCTTTAGTTGTTCAAAGTCATTAGAGTTGTAAACTGTGTTTTTCCCATAAAGAAATTCCTTAACAATATTTATGCACTTTCTCTGTAAAGCAGGAAGTGACGATGCCTTCTACACCTTTTCTGAGAGCCCATTGCACAGCACAGGCCCCACCAATAAAAATATCCTAGTTCTGACTAGACATGGGCATGAACAGAAAAAAAACTCGAACATGGTGTTCGTTGTTTGTTGCCATCCACGAACAATGAACATTGACGAACATGGCCTCTTCACAAACATGTTCATTGTTCGTTGTTTGTGGGGGCCAGCAGGCTCTCCTCCAGCCATCAAGATCCCTACCACACCACTCCCAGAAACCCTACCTGAGCAGGCAACAGGAAAGGTACCAGTAATAAATAATAGCTTGGCTCAGAGCCTGGCAGCAGCCCTGGAACTTGAAAAGGTAGATCCCTATCCCACCACTCACAAAGAAAATTCAAGCTCCAATGCACTCTCTCTCTCTCTCTCTCTCTCTCAAAATGCCAACAACAACTGTCTCTCCCTCATTGTCTGAAAAACCAGAGCTGGGAGTGCCCCTCCCCCCTGCTCTTTGCTTCCTTGTAACAAATTTGGAGCTCCACACTTGAAAGAAAGACCTGCCTATCAAGCTAAATTGGGCTTAGATTGGGGTTTCCAGGGCAACAGCAGGAGTTCAGACAGAGTTCAGGCAGTCTCTGCCTCCGGTTGCTAGGGGAATTGATTGCAAGTGCCAGATTGTCTGGCTTTACGAACAGCAATGAACAGCAACGAATGAGGCTTGCAACGACGACTTGTTCGTTTAGAATGGGGCCTCACGAACAGCTTGTTCGTGAACAGCTGATTGGGCTGTTCGTGGCGTTTTCAAGTTCGTATTGCTGTTTGTGCCCATCTGACTGCAACAGAATGATTGATGTAAGGGACAGAGTAAGGAGGGTCATTATTAGAGAGGCACAACTGGCATTCCCATAGTTATGGGGAACCCTTTAAAGGTTATAACCAGCACTTTGAATTGGAGCCACTGAAGGTGCTGAAGCCCAGGTAACCACTGCAGGTGCTGAAGCCCTGGAGTTATGTGTTTTGAGTGGTTCCCAACCCCCAGGTGTAAGCTGGTCATTTGCAGCATCTGTCCATTTAGTGAAAAAAAAATCTGTGTAGATATGTACTTGTCCAGAGACCACAGGAAAGCAAGGGAATGACATTTTTTTGTCATATTGGCTGCCATTGCACAATCAGCTCCTCACAAGGGCCATTTCTAACATCCTTATAGGGATGGCCCACTCACAGAACGCTGGCAGTTTTCCCCATGATTCCAGATGCCTCCATTTGCAAAACACTTGCAGGCTGCTTGGTTTTGATTTTTTTCCGGCGCCTTTTCTGGGATTACACTTTTCCTGGTGTTTTCTTTTGCTGCAGCCAAAATGATCAACAGAGTTGAGTACTTTCATAAAAGGAGAAATTCTGGGGCTTTTAGTTTAGGGGAAAATAAGTAAGAGAGTCATGATGATCCAGGTTTATAAAGTTATGCATGGGTTGGAAAAAGAAAGAATTGCTCTTGTAATACTGGTGAAAGGGTCATCCAATGAAATTAACTGGTAGTAGATTCAGGACAGGAAAAAAGTAAGTTCTTTATACAATCCCAAATTAACTTATTGACTTTATTCTCATAAGATAGATGTGTGGCTGTCAGCCTTCATGGCTTTATAAGGGATTGGGCAAATTCATAGAGGACAGGTCCCTCAGTAGCTATTTATTAACCATGATAGCAAAATGGAACCTCCAGAGTCAGAGGCAGTATGAATGTTGTTGGGGACAAAATGGCCGTTGCCTTCATGCCTTGCTTGTGAGCAGCCTGGAAGCATCTGGTTAACCATTGTTGGAATAGGATGCTGCTAGGCTTGACAGATCCATGGCCTGATCCAGCAAGGCTCTTCTTATATTCTTAGGGGTAAGCCAAACTTACTTTGCATCCCTTCACAAGTTTCCATGTGGATTCCCACCTGGGAGATATTTGCAAAAAGACACAGCATACTTGAAAATCCTTCCCCTACTACAGTTGTATACAATGGCACCCCTAGAGTGTGTTGGAGATGTCTACAGCCCATTTGCAGTTTTGAATAATCTGGTTCTTTAGATGGGACATAGCAACACAAGCTACTTCAGTTTCAGCTTGGCTTCATAACTGAAACAAGCTCTTTCAGTTTTGAAGCCCTAGTTTCTCTCTAATCTTGGATGGATGCAGAGTGTTCATAGACTAAATAAGTGCTACAATGTCTTGTGGCAATAATGGGGAGAATAACTGATGGAGTTCAGTGCCATGCAATGTACTGATGGCCACTACCTTAAAAGGCTTTTTAAAAAAGGACTAGGTAAAGTCAAGGAGCTTAGTTCTATCAATGACTATTATCTATGATGGCTAAAAATAGAGACTTCTGTTTGGAGGAAATGTAACTCTGTACAAGATGCTCCAGATAAGAAACAGAAGAAAACTGCCTCCAACAAAGTTTACTAGTGGCTTTGCAGAGGACCTTTTGCTTCCTGTTACCGAAAACAGACTAAAGAGGGAGATGGGTGGTTGCTCTTATCCATTATTTGCTTAGAAAATGTCTATGATACCTCTGAAGAGAACCTGATTGAGGTGGCTTACAAAATAAAACATACTAAGGGCCAAGCTACACATGACGAATGACACTTGAACGGCAAGTGTATTTCTCCCTGTTCACTTGCCCTCCACTCAATCCACTTGCCGTTCAAGTGTCATTCGTCATGTGTAGCTTGGCCCTAAATCATTGAAGTTAACAATTAAAAACCCAGCATTAAAAAAAAAACCTGTTCAAGAGCATAAAAATGTCATGAAACAGTATGATAAGTCTTGTAAAACAGGCAAGAAACAGTGTGCAAAAATAATATTAAAAATCAATCCGTGGATAAAATGAAACATTTTGGCCTGGTGCCCACAAGACACTAGGGCAAGCCTTGAGATGAGGTGGGAAGGCCATTCCACAGCAAGTGCCAATACTGAAAAAGCGATGACCTGTTATGTCCTGCTGTTCATTGCCTTCAACCTGTGATTCAAAATCTTCCCAATGAGACTCGTATCTATTGGCTGATTCCCATAATTGCTGCATGTTCAAAGGCTGTGTTCTTCACCTGCCGTACACTTAGTGGCTCCCAGCCTGTGACAAACAGATTGTCAGAACAGTTTGCCATGTTGCTGCATACCTTCCAAAGACAGGTTAGGTGATGATGAGGGGAAGAACAGCTTCTGCTTGTTGTGAACGATTCATGCATCCATTTGCCGCAAGAAGAGAAAGCTGCTGCCGTAGGGCAGAGCCATTCAGCACATTTGTGTTTCCCAGGTCAAAAACCCCACCACTGATCTACACAAGAGGAGGCAACGCTTGCAAAGCTCAAAGAGCCTTAAGCTTGACACAGTATTCAGTTACCCTCAAATTGTGAAGATGACATATCAGCTGCATAAAATTAATTTATTTAGTTAAGGGAAGTGTTAATTAAGAGATCTCATTTATTGTGCCTTTGCAGAGAGCTCTCGAGGGCCTTTGAACTGTCAGCTCTTGTGACAGCAGAAGCTAATGGTGTCACAAGTTAATAATAGGATGATTCATGTTGAAGAATAAAGTGGGAGAAGAGACTGAATAAAAGGTGGGAAGGCAACGGAGAAGAGGAGGAGGGCAGTCGCAGTGCTGTGTCTTGCCGGTATGTGTGCGCTGTGTTAACGAGAACGTGCCTTGTGATTCCGTTAAGAGGAAGAGGATCCAAACTGACAACTAGGAAACTGCTCCCTCAGAAGACAAGGAACTCCCACTTACAAACATTTACAAATGTCAAAGATGTAGGGATAGGTAAGGATAAGGGGGCCAGTAGTATATTCTGTCCTTCCTCTTCCCTGTCGGCCTCAGCCACAGCCCACATAAGTCAATCTACAGCTGCAGTAGGTTCAAGGCAGACAAAAGAAAGAACAGCCCCACAGAAAACATCAGCATGCGGAAGCAGACTCTTTTTGTAAATATGCGGAATTCTATTGAACTGTTACAGTCCCTAGACCTGTCTAAACTTCTTGAAAAACTGTCTAAGCTGAGGGCCATTGCCATGTCTTGTGGCAGTGGATTTCATAAATCATGTTTTTCTGTATTATATTTTACCTCAATATTTCTCCAAACATTGGCTCCCCAGATTTCTTGTCGCAGTTTAAAACTACAATGATGAAAATAATGACAACAATAACTACTACAACAAGAATTCTCAGAGAAAGTATTCTTGGTGAGGTTTAGATACAGGCATGATAGGACAATGCCTGGCTGCCTCCTCTTCTCCCTCTCGGCTCAGCAATGACTATCAGTAGCAGGGAGGAAAGGAGGTTTCAGCATGACTGGAAGATACGCAGGTACCAGGCGCAGCCTCTTCTCCTTTCTGTGCTTGGCAAAGGAGGAATTCCTCCCCTCCTTTCAGAGCCTGCTGCAAATCAGCTTCATTGGACAACCCTGGGTTGTAGCATTGCAAGAGATGGGGATGATGGAGGGTGCAAGAGACTGCTATTGGCCCACTTGTCTTTATCTATTCCTCTTTGGCTCTTATAGATATAATTAATGGGAGTGTTGTGTCACCTGGAGGAAAAATTTCTCTCTCTCCACACCATTCATAATTTTATGAGCCCCCTCAGTCATCTTCATTCCTAAACTAAAAAGCCCCCAAGCCTTTGCCTTCCCCTCATAAGAAAGGTGCTGTGACTCCTTTATCATTTTAATTGCCCCTTTCCTGTATGACATCCAGCTCTGTGACATCCTCGTTTGAGAGAGGAACTTTGCCTTATTCCTACTGGCACACTGAAGTGGATTAGCCTGAAAAAGCAGTAAGTGGAGGATGATAAGGAAGGTGGTGAATTGGTGTGGAATGGCATGAGATTGTAGGAGAATGGTATGTGTGGGAAAAGGCCCAAAGTCTAGGCCATGCTACTAGCCAGAACTATCCTTGTTTCCACTTCGCACCATTTTGCTACTTCCACATCTCTTCTGTCACAAACGGTCTGAAGTTATGGCCTCCTACAGGGTTCTCAGGTCTCAGAGCCAAGCTACAAGGTATGAATTACACTTGCCTGGCAAGTGAACAGACTCACGTGTATTCCTCCCTGTTCACTTGCCCTCCACTTGATCACGTAATTCGTCACTTGTAGCTTGGCTCTCAGTGTGATTAGTCTCTTTTAGCTCTGCGGCAGCAAAAGGCTTTCAGAGGAACTCCTTTCCCAGCCCCATTGTTAACTGTCTTCTCCCTTTCTATCTACTGTGAAGTTCCACCAGAATTCTATTTGTTCAAAGAAGCAGGGGAAGGTGGCAACAAGATGAAATGAGAATCTAGGTGGGAAAAACCAAGCTGCATTCTTTTTGGCTGCAATGGAATTGCTAGAAAAAGAAAATCTCTGGGATGCAGCCTTGCAAATCTGTCTAACCACCTGGATCCACATTTTAGTTGGTCTAGGATGGAGCCAATAGATGGGGGAGGGGAAAGTAAAATCTGTGGGTACACTTGACAGATAGCTGTGTTGGTTTTGGTGGGTAGCTTTATTGACTCTGCAGTAGAACAGCAAGATTCAATTCCAGTAGCACCTTAAAGACCAAATCTTGTTATTTTAATTAACAACAAAAAGCATCCTCCATATTACCAGTCTTTTGACAACTGCTTCAAAAGGTTTCAAAGATTTTTTTGTGTTCAAGAAGCATTGCCATAGCTTTAAACTGACTTCCCTTATCCGTAGTGATATTATTACATAAACAAATATGACTGGCTATTTTTCATTATTGTGCCATTTAGTTTATTATGTGATCCCTGGCCGACTGGGATCAACTATGTAAGTAATCCAGAAAGCCCTCACTCTGAACTGGATTTTTTCAGTGATATTACCATATGTGGTCCTTGATTGACTAGTGCTACCTATGTGACTAATTTAGGAAAATGTAAATGCAGCAGCTAGGGAAATTTCTGCCCCATGAACTACCTTTGTAGTTCCCCAGCAGGCTAATCCCCAGGAGGGGATTGCGAGCTAGTACTTACCCTGGCTACTTTCTTCCTGCACGCATACAGCACATGTGTGCTCCCAGCGCACATGATAATGTCACTTCTGGGAGTGACATCAGCACGCAGGGGGTCAAAGGGCACCCCCAGGTCAAAGGAAGCCCTTTCCTTACTGGCACGGACTGCTCTCGCTGTGGCCGCAGCTTCTTTGCAAAAATCACTGAGTCTCAACAGGGTTCTTCTAAGGCCGGTAAGAGTCATGGACAGAAGGACCATGTCGTCAGAATAAAGAAGAACAGAAATCTTCCGTATACCGAGGCGAGGGGGGAGAACTTCGGGGACTGAAAGCCTTTTGATGATGTCATTGATATAAAATTTAAAGAGAAAAGGGGCAAGAATGCAGCCCTGTTTCACACCTCTAGTTACAGGGATACTATCAGTCATTGAGCCTGAGATGCCCACTCTTATTTTGGATGATGTGCTGATGTGAAGTTCCCTTATTAGGTGCAAGAGACATCTGTCAATGTTAGTTCTTTCCAGTTTAGTCCACAGCCTAGCTCTGTCAATTGAGTTAAAGGCTGCTGCTGGCCATGAGTGGCTACTGCGCTATCTGAGGCTGTCCGGCACTGACTAGGCCATGAGTAGAGATGGGCAGGAACAGCAATACGAACTAACCCGCCCCCCCACAAAAGCCCAATCTGCTGTTCGCGAACAAGCTGTTCGTGAGGCCCCATTCTAAATGAACAGGTGGTCATTGCAAGCCTCCTTCATTGCTGTTTGTTGCTGTTCGTCAAGCCAGACAGTCTGGCACCTGCAATCAATTCCCATGGCAACTCAGGAAGGGATTGTCTGAACTCTGTCTGAACTTCTGCTGTTGCCCTGGAAACCCCAATCTAAGCCCAATTTAGCTTGTGTAGACTGGAGCTCCAAATTTGTTACAAGAGGAAAAGACCAGGGGGAGGGGGTCTCCCACCTCTGGCTTTCAGGGAGAGACAGCTGCTGTTAGAGAGACAGAGTGAGTGCATTGGAGCTTGAATTTTCTTTGTGTGGTGGGATAGGGATCTACCTCTTCAGGTTCCGGGGCTGCTGCCAGGCTCTAGGGCCAAGCTATTATTTATTATTGGTATATTTCCTGCTGCCTGCTCAGGTAGGGTTTCTGGGAGTGGTGCAGTAGGGATCTTGATGGCTGGAGGAGAGCCTGCTGGCCCCCACGAATAACGAACAACGAACATGTTCATGACAGGATCATGTTCGTCAGTGTTTGTTGTTCGTGGATGGCAATGAACAATAAACACCATGTTCGTTTTTTTCTGTCCATGCCCATGTCTAGCCATGAGTGGCTGCCGCTCTGCCTCTGAGTGCCAGTAGTGCTGTGACACCTCTTTCTTACGTGCTTCAGTACTTTCATGGCGTCTGGCTTCGAAGCAGGATGGGAGTGGGTAGGCCCAGCCACCTCATGATCTGATCTGCTTTCCATCCCCAGATCAATAAGCGTGGCATAAAGGTGGGCTGCCAACTCACCCTCTGACAAGAAGCTGTCTGTCATTGCAGCCTCCATGTGGGCCTGAGGTGATCCAGATGCTGGAGTTCTAAAATGGCCACCGCCATGGCCAAAGAGAGAGGGAAAGGAAAAAGAGACGAATGCAGAAAGTTTTTTTCCCCAGGTTAACCTCACTGCATGGAGGAGGAAAAATTAGGAGCCAGCCATGGCCGAGAAAGAGGCAAAATTAAGAGGCTTTCTTGAGGGAGGTCAGAAAGGAAGGAGGGGAGGGTAATGGCCACAACTGAAATGAGCTGGAATTTTTTTTAGGAGAACTCCCTGCACTGCTGGGGCAGAGAGAAGGCTGGTATTTAAGAGAAGGGATTGCTGGAGAAGAGAGCTGTTAGTGTTGAAAGGTAGAAAGAAGGAAAAGTATACAGTAGTCCGAGGCAGAAGCCACATTGCTCTCCCTATCAAGGCAGGAACAAAACTGAAGGGAAGAGTGACACCTACTGGAAGTCTGGAAGTCCAAATTAGTCCTGCCTCCCTGAATAGAGGGTGGGAATCACCCCTCTCAATATGTTCTCTGCCTCAGAGGGAGAAGTTGGGCTTTCATGGTACCTTCCTAGTTGAACTCCCAGACCAGAGTGCTGGCCGCCAGTCAGATCCTTGTCTGCTCCAGGGCTGAAGGGAGCAGGAGAGAAAGGGCTATGTTTGTGGGGCTAGAGGGCTCCTGGGAGGGGATACTTATATTGGACAGGCCCCTACAAGGCCCTCTAACTCCATATGGGTTTGGTTAGCACAGTAAAATTTGATAAATTTGTGTGTGCTAAGGAGTGGGAGAATTGCAGCTTCGTACAAACTAGGTGTGTTTAATTTTTGAATGTATGAGAGCTAGTTGGAACCGGCAGTTGGTGTCTTGTCAGTATTGTTCACAGTAATTTTTTTTAAAAAAACTGCTAGTGTATGGGAATGTGATTTGTTTTAAGGGATTGCTTTGATATTCTAACCTACTCTGATTCATTGGAGTGGTAACAGAATATTATCATCACGACCACCACTGCCACCACCACATTTATTGTAAATAAAAAAAGACATGTACGTATTCCTGTGCTGTGCAATGTTACTCCTTTGTCTCCCCACAGCTAAAATATTTGCTTTTTGCAGTCAAGAAAGGAATTTGCAAACGAGAAAACTGGGCTTAGCTGATGCAATCTTCCAGCCACTGTTAGCCAGCAAGATTTATTTCCAGGGAGGAAGAACTGCCTCACCACTGTCCCAGTGTATGACAGTCAAGTTCCACCTTCACGCTTGATGAACTCCACTCGCAGGAGAGAGAAGGGCAGCATGAAAAGAGCTAATGTGCAATATCCCGATAAAGTAAAAAAAAAAAAATAGAGGCAAAAAGGCCATTGAGAAAGAGGCTTTGGAAAATAGGTCAGCAGCAACCTAGGACAATACACTGTTGTCCTGTGTGCTTGAACATGGTCATGCACTTCCCACTGATGTCTAGCTGTTTATTTTTATCCCTGGGATGGAGGATGCTTCTGTTATATTTGAGTCTCTGGAAGTATGCCAGTCAGCTGGGTAGAAGTAGCCATTACTTAACTCACTCTAGTAAATGAAAATGGTGGGGGCCGGGTGGTTTTTGAGGTTGTAGCAAGTTCAGCAAGACTCTTTGCAATTTCAGATTTTTTAAAAAAATTTGCATTGGAGGAGAACATGGGATTTGGATAAGGAAAGGAGGTCACAATGAGTACACAGGAGGGTTCTGCATTCATGCTATCTGCATTCATGCTATCAGAAGTTCACCTCTGTGCATCCTAATCCCTCTGAGAAGTGCTTGCCTCAAGAGTCGGATGAAAATAATTTCTTTTTTTCAGCTGGTCAGCAACCAAAGTCAGCCTGCCCTTGCCTTTTATGGCACCTGCAGCTTTCTTTCATCGCTGTCAACTTCTTCCTGAGACAGGTTTCATTAAATAGGAACTTACCTTGTCTTAAAGGAGGGCAGGAAGAACAATGAAGGAAACTGAAAGTGGGAGCAGCCCCTGTTACAAGAACCAAAGCCCCCCTCTGTGCCTCAAGCCAAACTGTGCCAGATATTGAAAGGAGAAAATGTTCAACCCCAAATGGGAGCCAGGGCCTGAGATGTTCTCCAAAGCTTGTGTTTTTTGTGACTGTCCATCCACTGTCTACTATCGCTCTTGACAGCTACTTCAGTGCCACTTTTGGTTTTCTACTAGAACACCTTCTTCACCATATGATCCCAGCCAAATCAAAAATCACAGGAATGTCACAGAGCCGAAAAGCCAATCAATGATGGTGTCACCGAGGGCAAAAGTAGCCAATTAAGTGAGAGGACAATCTTTTCTGTACCACATTGGTCTCAATTTGGATGGGCAGAGGGAGGGAAATTACTAGTTTGGGCTGCAGGGGAAGGGGAATGTGGCCACCATTGTGGCTGCTGCCGCCTCCTTTTAGATAAGATGGGTGAAAATTTCACTGCTCCCACCCATTGCTTGAATTGACGTTGGGGCTCCTTATCTTTGCCTGTGAACATGGTTAGGAAGTCTAGGTATCAGCCCTCATTTAAACATATGACTGGCCAAAAACAGATTCTGTGATGAAGCTATGGGCATGATTATTAATTATGTATTAATATTCAAGGAGTGGTTCAACTTGTGATGTAGGAGATGGTATAAGAGATTTGGGCCGTTTCCACACTATTTACCTTCATCCGGAACATAGCGGAACGTTGCAAAAAACCCACGGAAGATAGCATTTTCTCACATGAGTTTTGCATGACATTGCGCAAAACTCGCGTGAGAAAACGCTATCTTCCATGGGTTTTTCGTGACATTCTGCAGCATTCCGGGTGAAGGTGAGTAGTGTGGAAACGGCCCTGTTTCGGATTGCTAGGTGGGTAGCCATATAGGTCTGCAGTAGAACAGCAGAATTTTAGTCCAGTGGCACCTTGAGAGACCAACAAGATTTTCTGGGTGTAAGCTTTCAAGAGTCAGAGCTCCCTTCTTCAGACACCTCTCTTCAGAAGGGAGCTTTGACTCTCAAAAGCTTACACCCAGAAAATATTGGTTTCTAAGGTGTCACTGGACTAAAATCCTGTTGGTTTGAATCCTAACCTTGTCTTCTACTTGTAGAAGGCACTTCCAACCATGGAAGAGGAGGGCAACCCTTCGTACTGCAGATGCCCACATCACTTTCATGTTCTCTCCCACAGTTTTCTGAACCCCAGTGGCATGATTGGAGGGGCACAGCAGGCTGCTGTAGGAAAGGGTATGCGTGGGAAAGTTGGTCTCCATTTAATGCGACTTTGCTCATGCTAGAGAGGATCTACCCATTGGACCAATGAGACCTGTATTATTAACTGTGCTGAGGCTGATCCATCTTATGCAAGTGTTTCACTGCTGATCCTTTTACAAACATGCTGTCTCCTCCTGATGACATCATCAACCCCTGATCTTGAACAGGAGGCGTAACACTTTCTACCACTAGACCTGGCTTTCAAACTTCTACTTCAAAACGAACCTGGGTGCCTTGGTCAAGTTGCTGTCTCTTAACATTACCTATGTCTTAGGGTTGTTCTTGTAAAGATAAAATGGGAGAGTCCCACATTGTACTGACCTGAACTCCTCAGGGAAACAGCAAGACACAAACATGATCCTTGAACATCTTTGGAGGAAAGACATCTAATAAATCTTTTAAACAAACAAACTTTATTTATCCTCCACTTTTCTCTCCAGTGGGGCCCAATAAGTTCCATTGTTCTCACCCAATAAGCTTCCGTGGCAGAATGGAGACCCAGATCAATTCTGCCATGGATCTGGGTCTTCCAGATCCTAGTCTGAAACTCTGTCCACTACATTATACTGGATTGCAGGCTAATCCATGAAGAAGTACTATATGTACAATAGGTTCTCGTTTCAGCACTGTGAGAGAGCTAAATGGCAGAGATTTTTTTAAAATATAGCTAGATGACTAATTTCATTAACATATGCAACATTCTCTGCATGTTCCTTACTTCCAGAATTGACATTTCTTTGGCAAATAATATTAGGTCAAACCCAGCATGCCATTAGCAGACTCATTTGGAAGATAAATAAAGTCTCAAGCGAAATACATGATGGATGGCAAACAGTATGTAAGGCAACCTTAGAAGCGCAAGTTCTGATCCTTGATCACCAGCAGGGGTTGCTATTGAGCAAAGAATGGGAACTGCATCATGGAGGCAAATGGAAGAAGTACGCAGGGAAGAGGCCCTGATCATTTGGGATTCATTTTAACCACAATGTCAGATCCTATAAATCTGAGGATTTTGCATATTTCCATATTTATATATGAAAATCTCATGAAGAGGCTTAAAGGCAATTGAAATAAAAACAGGGCTGTTGGAGCCTGGAAAGTGCCAGCAAATCTGTAACCGACCATTTAATAAAAAAGTATGGATCTGGAAGAGCTCTGAATGGGCAGAAGAATTCTGCATGCAGCTTCCACTGAAATCAATCTTTCCTGCTATTGAAATAATTAGCATTGTGCATTTTTGTGTGTGTTTATGAATATACATATATGTGAAAGAAAACACCGAGTTAATAGATATTTCTGGCATAGCTTTCTTCATGCCCGTGTTAAGATAACAAGTAGAATGAATTTATGTTCCTGACTTTTTTTATGGCTGTGATAATCTCAGGAATTTTAACTCAGAGTAATTTGACTCATTAAGGATGGACAGACCCTCCTGAGAAATGTTGCTAGTCTTGTGGAAACTTTTTAAAGGTTTCAACATTTAATCAGTTAATGCATTAGCTTAATCAATAAGAAAACTGATGTTGTGTTTTATCAACTTTGTCAATTGCATCAAGAGTTCATTCACCAGTGACAGGTTCCCAACAGAACAGTCAATGCTGGTGAGTGGCGGATGTCACCCATTGCACAGATTAACAACCTTCATAATGTTTTGTATGGGCCCTACCTGTAAGTATTTTTAATTTTATTTAAATCATTTGCAAAAGACACTTTTACCAATGCAGATTACAAAACAAGAAAAAAGACAAAACAATTTATACAAGAAAACAAGTTAATAAAACAGAACAGCAGGTACTAAAACATTAATAACTGCAAGAAACTGCATTTCCAGGCAAATCATTTTGACCTGTTCCTAAATACTAATAAAAGAGGTTCCAGCCAGGTGCCCATCTCTGGAAGGGTTACTCTGTAACCAGGTGCCATCACAGAAAAGGCCCTTTTATTGTTGATTAGAAGGCATGGGCACCCAGAGAGTTCATGTGAGAGCAAGAGATTCTTTTATATGTAATCATCTTATGTAATTTGTCTATCACATACAAAGCAGTTCATAGCCTTGGTATCTTATACCTGCAATATCGCCTCTCTCCCTAAACTCTGCCTCGGCAGCTCTGCTTATCTGAACAGGACTTCTGCAGGTTCCACCCTACAAATGGGCAAAATCAACATGCATTCTTGGTTGTGACCCCTGCCTTATGTAATGGCCTGCCTGATGAATTTAGGAAAGTTCCCAGTCTGACATTCAGGAAGGCTTTTTTTACACAGGTGGAGGGATGTACCGTAAAGGAAATGGTTCTGAAAGATACTTTGGTAAAGAGATATGGACTGTAGACTACCATTGTGTAGTTGCTCTCTGTTACTGTAAGTATGCTCGTACTTTCAGCATCATTTAATGTGTCATGTTTAATTGCTGATGCTTTGTTTCAGCTCTGTGTTGGATTTCTGCTTGTTTTCAAATTTGTGCAATCCAAACGCTATTGCATTGTTTATTGGATGTCCCAGCTATTGATCGTATTGACTTCCATTGTGTAATCCACCTTGAGTCTCAGTGGAAAAGGTGGACTATAAAGAAATAAATAAACAAACAAATAAATAAATAAATACATGTGCACTGGGTGAATGGCAATCATGGTGTCTTTAAATATCTAGCAGAGTTTATCCTGGAATAATAGGCAAGCTAAAATATATGGCAAAGAACCCACTCCCATATGTGCCTGGTATTTAGAAGACAGTATCTGCATGCAGGAGAAACATAACCCTCATCCTGTTTGATGTTTCTTCCTTAATTGACACCTTTGAATCTGTCTCCATTTGTCACATCAGGCAACTTATTATAAGAGGAGACACATTATAAATATTACAGAGATTCGTTTTGCATCTGGGCACCCTGATAATAGAAGATCTCAAAATCAGTACCTTCAGAGCAATTACAGCCCAAAGGCACTCTTCCCTTCAGCAAGGGATATTCATTCAGAAACGGCCCCCCTGTTTTGGATTGAGCTTTTATAGCACATGCTTGAAAATGGCACATTTGTTCAGAGCAAGACAATGGCAGGCCAGGCTGTAGTGCTTTCGGGGGGGGGGGTGCATTCTGGGAAATCATCTCCCCCAAGATCTGGCCAATAAAATAAATTCGCAAAAGAAGCAAATTGCTGTCCCAAAATGCACATGAATTCTTATCATCACCCTGTTCAGAAAAGTCTGCCTGTTTGCAAGGAATGGCGAGGTGCTGATAAAATGCAGTAAACACACACTATTTGATGTTGCAGCAGTCTTTTGCCATTGTTATTCTCCATTAGGTCGTTCGACTGTAAGAAGCAACAGGTTGGCCAGCTGAACATGAAAGGTTGAAGGTAAAGAAACCAAAGCAGAGAAGTTATTTATTATTTTTTTAAAAAACACTCACGAGCCCTATGAGTAAGTTTCCTAAACAACTGCACAAATTCCTTCTCAGTTGTCTTGACTTTTTAGTAAAACTGTGATTATTATTGTGCAATACCTCATTGTCAAGGTGCATTCAGTTCCTGGCATCTTCACTTGAAAATATTTGAGGCCAGTTTGGTGGAGTGGTTAAGAGCGCGGGAGTCTAATCTGGAGAACCGGGTTTGATTCCCCATTCCTCCACTTGAAGCCAGCTGGGTGACCTTGGGCTAGTCACAGTTCTCTGGAGCTCTCTCAGCCCCACCCACCTCACAGGGTGATTGTTGTTGTGGGGATAATAATGACATACTTTGTAAACTGCTCTGAGTGGGCATTAAGTTGTCCTGAAGGGCAGTATATAAATCAAATGTTATTGTTATTATTATTATCTTCTGCCAGTAGATTTATAATCTACAGCAGAATCCCGAGGGCCATTCCCTATGGATATCTTGCAGGGGGAAACAAAAACACATGCCCCTCTGCATGGCACAGATAGCACAGCAAGCACATTACAGTCTATGGCAAGCAGGGCCGGCGCGCCCATGGAGGCCAGGTAGGTGGTGGCCTCGGGCGCACGGGCACTGGAGGAGCGCTGGAGGGGGTGTTGGGGGCAGAGGCGCGCGCAGCGAAGCTGGCATGACAGGGCCGCCTGTAGCTACTGCTGCAGCCAGCCAGCCAGCCAGTCCCTTGCTGCCACCGCCGCCGCCGCTGCCACACACCTCAGCTGGGCACAGCCTCTGTGCGCCGCTCGAGCAGCGGCTCGCAGCTTCTGCGCCCAGCTGGGGCGCGCGGCGGCGTCAGCACGGAGCTGGCTGGCGGGCTGCAGCAGCAGCTGTAGCCAGCCACGCCAGCTCAGCTGCGCGCTCCTCCGCCCCAGCCGGGCGCAGAAGCCGTGAGCTGCTGCTGGGGCAGCGCACGGATCAGCCTCCACGCGCTGCTCCAGCAGCAGCCCGCAGCTTCTGCGTTCGGCGGTCCGCGCGCAGCCCAGCCCCCCTGTGGTGCGTGATGACGTCTGCGATGATGTCATCATGCCTCCCGTGGGGCGCGTGCGCACCCGCAGCCTCAGGCGCTGAAACCTCTGGCGCCGGCCCTGATGGCAAGCCTGGCCATGCCCACCAGACAATGGCAGCTGATGATGCCCCCATGACTGGCACACACAGGTGCAGCCAATCACTGTCTGCCAATTTGGCCATTGCCCTTGACAGCTCCCTCGTGGAGAGCCCACGGACAGGGAGGCAAGGCCCAGCAACAGCACAACCCCAGAAGAGGCATTTGGCACAAGGACCCCACCCCCTTGGGCCATCGGAGATGGACCTCCCACGCCCACTCCCACCTCACCAGGATCTTGGCTGGCACCAAAAGTGCTGTCCACATGAACTTGCCTTTGCTCTGAGCCACTCAGACCCCTCCCCTGAAAAAGTAAAACCAGAAAGACAAAAAAAGGCAGGGGCCGAGAACAAATCTGCAGGTCCCAAACCCAAGACCATCTATATGAAGCCACTTGGAGAGGTCACCAGGAGGTTTGGGCTGCTGTGTCACCAGTCTGCAGATGATACCCAGCTCTATCTTTCTTTTCCACCCAGTTCCAAGGATGCTGTTGATGTTCTGTACTCGGACTGGGAGTCAATAATGAGCTGGATGAGGGTGAACAAGCTGAGACTGAATCCCAACAAGACATTGGTTCTCTGAGTTAGTCGAAAAGCAGACCAGGAATTTGAGATCTCTCCTGGATGGAGAGGGAGTGCTTGGAGTGCTACTTGACACAGCAGTCACCTTGGAAAACCAGGCAGCTGTGGTGGTTTAGAGTGCTTTTTCCCAACTTTGGTGGGTGTATCAACTGCACCCATTCCTGGCTCAATCAAATCTAGCCACAGTGATCCGTGCCTTAGTTACATCCAGACTGGACTGTTGCACCATGCTCTCCTTGGGGCTACCCCTGAAGAGTGTTCAGAAGCTGTAGCATGGCCAGTCTGCTGGTTGGGGCCAGCTATCAGGATCATGTAATCCTAGCACTGCGGCAGTTACCCTGGCTACCAATCCACCCCTGAGCACAATTCAAGGTGTTGACTGGGGCATTTAAAGCCCTACAGCTTTTCATTAACTTTGTTTTTATGTTGCTGGCAGTCCTAAACTGGGTTGTTTTAAAACTTTGTTTTTATCTGTGATTGTTTTTATTTATATTGCAAGCTGCCTTGAGTTCCAGCATGGTAGAATGGCGGCTAACAAATATTTTAAAAAATAAATTAAAGCATCCTAACCACTGAGCCACAAGAGAATGTCCCAAGGAGGCACGCTGGCAGGCATTGGGCACCTCACTGCAGTCCTTACGTCATCGCCAGCCACATGGGGCCAGGCAGAGACCATTGCCCAGAGAGGCAAGGTTCACTGGAGTAGCGGGGTAGCACAGCTGGAAATCCCTTGCCATCTTTAATACATTTTATGAATGTTCAGACTGTGACAATGTCCCATGAACGCAGTGAGCTTGCAGAAGCAGCTTTCCCCCCACCTTTATACACAATTTATCTTTGGCTCACACTCTCTTACGTTTACTCTAGCTCATACACCAGTGCACATAAGACAATGATGACACACTGCATGCAAGCAAAATATATATGTCTAAGTACTAATATATGTACAATATGTACATATCATGTACGTACAATCCAATTGCTGGAAAACTGTACAAAAATCCTGTAAGTCAGTAATGCTGAAAAGAGACATTGGGCCATAGTTCAGTGCCACTGGGGGTGGGGGTGAAATGGACAATAGCTTAGAAGGTTGCCATCCTTCAGGCGGTGCCTGGAGTTCTCCCAGAATTAGAAATGATCTTCAGACGACGGTGGTCAGCTACCCTGGAGGAAATGACAGCTTTGGAGGTAGACTTTATGGAATAACATCCCCGTGGAGCTCTCTCCTCTCCTCTCCTCTCCTCTCCTCTCCTCTCCTCTCCTCTCCTCTCCTCTCCTCTCCTCTCCTCTCCCCAAACTTTGACCTCCCAGGCTCTGCTCCCAAATTGCCAGGAATTTCCCAAGCCAGAATTGGCAACCCTGATAGTTTAGCTTATCATTTTGCAGAAGATGCAAGACAGAAATGATGTTTCAGAGGGCATTTTTCTGAAGAGATCAGAACTACAGTATAATGGATCAGCTCAGGAGGCTGTTTCTGTAAGAGATAATATTATGGTATACTGCAGTGCTTATTGTATGCATCACCCCCTTTTCCTTTAACAATATCTTCTGTAACCCTGTTTTCAGTGTAGTATGTCAAACTTTAAAGTTTTGTTTCCTTAGACTGTTGTTTGCTTTCATGCATTATTTCTCAAATCTTCAGTTCTTACCCTTTAGTATTGTCTTGTTTATCAGAACATCCATCCTCAAGTCTCAGTGAGAATGGCAGATTAAGAACGATAGTAAAATAAATCAAAATAAATAAAATAGTAGTAGCTGACCACATACTACAGGTAATTTTTACATGCTCATCATAAATGTTTCTGAACCTCACTTATCTTATTCTGCCAATAAACCTCACCAAGAGTTTCCAAGCCAGTGGCACTTCTGGTGTGTTTTCTTGCTTTCATTGTTGATAAAATCTCTAATGCAGATTTGATTTAGGATATACATGCACTTCGCATATAAGAAGACACAGAAGGGACAATTCAATTAGATGAGAGAGAATCCATTACACAGAAAATCTTTATTTCTTAATCCTTACAGGAAGGTAAATTGAAGAAAAGGTCTTCATTCCTTTCTTCAAATATTGGAGGGATTCCAGAAACCTTGTTGTGACAATCTATAAAGATAAAAGAGCAACTGTGAGTGGTTTCTTCCTTTTGTGTAGTTCAGCTGACCATTCTAAATGGCCTGTATTAAGCCACTTTTTCTTATACAAACACTTTTTTTATAATTAAAATTTTGGGCAAATCCACATGTCCTCACATGTCCTGGCATTGTGGTAAACATTCGGTAAACTTCTGGAAGTATAGTGTCTTTCATGCGATGAGTCAGAAATCACGCAAGAAAGACGCTATACTTCCGGAAGTTTAGCAAACGTTTACCATGACACTGGGATGTGTAGATTCAGCTTTTATTTCTGAATGGTTATATTTTGTACAAAAGATTCCTCCAACTCATGCATAGCCTGGCAATCTGGGTGACCCTGGGATCTAAAACTGAAGATGAAGTTACAGCCAGGTACAATATTGATTCAGGCAAGTGATCATGTAACGGAAAGCGTCATCAGAATTTGATGACATCAGAGAGAGAAGAGCAGGGCTTTTTTTCAGCTGGAACGTGGTGGAACAGAGTTCTGGAACCTCTTGAAAATGGTCACATGGCTGGTGGCCCCACCCCCTGATCTCCAGACAGAGGGGAGTTTAGATTGCCCTCTGCGCCGCTGGGGCCACCAGCCATGTGACCATTTTCTCTGAGGGCAACCCACTGAGTTCCACCATCTCTTTCCCCAGAAAGAAAGCCCTGGAGAAGAGTATCACAGAAAGGAGGATGACCAAGGCATAGCTGTCCCTACTAAAGTGAGAGGTCTGTCGTTGTTATATTATAATACTAAGGCATTATTTGAGGCAATATATCTATATTTTATTAGCTTGATAATAACTTTGATCACAGTTATAATTGTGATATGTACCTTTAAGGATGTGGTAGTTTCACACACAGCTGCATGGAGTTATGGGGGATGTTGCTAGTATGTTTACAGAGAATTTTGCCAGCTAATTAGAGCAGTAGGCTGTGGACCTGAGTAAGGCTATTGGACTGGCTTGCTTCCTATATAAATTTTGAACTGCAAACAAGGGGTAGGTCTAAATATTATAACATATGTTATAATATTTAATATAGTACTAAGTTTCCACTCAGGTATGTAGCATTCCTGGAGTTATAACGATTCATGGTTAATTTTTATTTCTGAGGAAGATCTACTGAGAATAACTTCTGAGGAAGGTCCGCTACAAAATGGATTTATATCTAAATGCTCATCTTACTTCTATGTATTAACAAAAGCTGTTCTGCTATATCACAGTGATAGGGCTTGTCTAAAATTGTGATACCGGATCACATTATTTGTTGTGATGATTTTCTGTTATCTTTGTAATATGTAAGGATCACACATTTCAATTACTATTATATACAATAGCCATAAATAACAGTGATTGTTTTGTTAATTGTTCCCCCACCCCTGCTGACCAGGTAAGTGGTGGCAGGGGGGCAGTTGGAGCAGGGGACCCCCCAACTCCCACCTGGGAACTGGCAACCCTATTCTCTGTCCTGAACTTGAACCCTGTGAAGACGGGGGGTCCTGCATCTGGATTGTGAGTTATCAGGTTTGGGGATCTGGCTCCCAGCCCTCAATGGGGCACTTTTTGAGCTCGTGTTGATGGTAAGGAGTCTGGGCATAATCCTGGATGCCTCCTTGTCAATGCAGGCCGAGGTTATGGCAGTTGCCAGGTCTGCGTTCTTTTATCTTCGCCAGGCCAGGCAGCTTGCCCCCTACCTGTTGACCTGTGAACCTAGTGGCAATGATCCATGCAAAAGTCACCTCCAGGCTGGACTACTGTAACTCACTCTAAAAATGAGGACTTTTGTTTTTTGATACTTTATTGCAAGCTGCTCCTCTTTACAGCCTATAGTGAAGGCACAGAGTGCTCTCCTTGTGAATAAGATAAGATGACTGTATCATGTGCGTACAATAAGGCAGGAATCATTTTGTCAGTAAGCTTTGGTGAAAGAAAGCTTGGATTTCTTAAATGTTGCACGAAGGAGTTGATATAGTAGTTAAAAAGTAAAGGGGCCAAAATACAACCCTGATTGACACCTTTGTCAAGTGGGATTGTATTGGAGAGATGGCCTTGAGGATCCCCTAAAATTAACATTCGTTTTTGTGTCAACTGTGTGCAAAAATGGCACGTAACATGTCAACAGCATTACAATGGCATTAAAATTGCATACAAGAAACTGGGAATACCAGTAATGACAAAGCTCATGACAAAATGTAAATACAAAAAGAAATTGAGACTCCTAAAAATGCTCCTTCTGGACAAGAAGACTCAGGCCCATTCTGCCCAGTGCATTTTAAGCCGTTGATGCTGAGCATTCACACTGATAGTTGCTGAAACAGCTTGGGGTCCCATCATTCTGCACTGCACAACCTTGAGGTGATTCGGTAGCTGCTTTCTTATTCCAGACACGTTGAGATGAGTCTGTTTGGAGCCGCATTTTGTGGGGGCTGGAGTTGATGTCATTTTTTTAAAAAAAATTCACATGCATTTTAATGTTGCAATGTCGGAGCCCATCCCTCTCCCTGTATTTGCTGACTGGGCTGTTCCGTGCCCACTGGAGAGGCAATTGGTGGTGGAGTTTTGGGGAAAAACATATATGTTTTGTGCTTGTTCCACTCTTATTTTTTTAAAAGCCAAGCCAGGAAAAGGTTAAAATGCTGCTGCTTCATTTCCTCCTGGCAGCTTCCCTGTTGCTTTGTTTGCAAATGGCTGTGCAAAAGGCTTGTTTTTTTTTCTCTTTGGCATTAGGAGAAACTTGAAACAGCCAGGAGGGAGGGAGGAGAAAGCAGCCATTTAACCCTTCCCTAACTTTTAAAGCCAGCAGGGAATAAGCAGCAACATTTGGGGAAAAAAAAGAGTGTGTGTGCATAACCAGTAGGAAGGAAGCGAACGGAAAAACAGCCTAATGACCCTTAACTTGCTTTATTGATAAAAATGGCGGAAAAGGAGTTCAGAGAGCTGAGGAGGGTGGGAGCTGTTACCGATGGACAGACCAATCATCTCCTGGGGGAAAGGAAGAGGGGTACACGAGAAGCAGAACGGGAGTATGGTGTTTCACAAAGATATAACACATGGCAGTGTCGACTAGGCATCGGCTTAAAAAATAAATCATGGAATGTGCACAGGGGAAAAATACAGGGAAAAGATGGACAAATGTTGTATCTGTGACTACCTTGGACGTCTGGAAATGAGAAGAACATGGAAAGCAGAATGGAGTACGATATGCTGCAAAAATAACCATGCGGATGACACCTCACATACATAGATACTTGTAGCAATCTGCATCCATGGGCTGGTCAGTCTTCTATTTTGAACAATTTTTATTTGGTCACTATATGTTCTTGTAATACCACTGAGATTGCATAGGAAGAGCTAAACTTGCATGATCTCACCTTTCTCATTTCCTTCCAATCCCTCTTCCAATCCCATATTTTCCATGAAGCTTTGGCAGAACCCCTCAATCCCATCCCCTATTGAAATTAAGAACTGTAGAGAGAATAAAAGAATATACTTCTGGTTGTTGCTGGCTCCATCTTTCACCCTGTTGTCCCCTTACATTGCATTTTAGTTCAGCGATCTCCATCATAGTGTCCATGGGGGGCTATGGTGCCTGTTAATGCCATCACCCTCTTGCTCTTCCCACAAAGCAAACCACCAACCCTGACATTTCTACACTTCATTGGAGCAAAACATGCTTCAGAAAAATCCAGATGGCATCACCTTGGAGTTTATAGGAAGCAACCATTCAGAAACAGCGGTCTCTATCTTAGAAGGATGGTTGGCTTGAAAGCTCCCAACATTTCTGATTAGCCTCAGCATTCTGTAGCAGCTATTTTGTGCCTGAAGCTGCCCTCCAACCAAGTGGTGGTTATTTTGTTGCAGCACTAGGGTTGCCAGCTGCAAGATGTTGCGGAACAGGGACAGTCATGCCAAGTTGCACTGTCACCTTTGGTGCAAAAGAATCCTAGAGCATTGCCCCCATGTGATGGTGGCTTTTTCGGTTTGGTGTCAGAAGTGATGGCATGCATTGCTGTGACACAGGGAAATCCCCTCAAATATCCCCCTGCCAGTCTGTGAGGCAGTAGTGGCAAATGGGCATAATGCTACAGTGGGAGATGTGGCCTCTCTATGTGGCACCAGCTCCCATTCTCAAAAGTCTAAACAGGCTCAAGAATATTGGGGACTGGACCTCTGTTCTAGACTGCTTCTCAGGGTAGGCACCTGGCTCCTTGTACTCTCTAAAGCACCATGCACATTTAAAATGCCATGCTTATAAATAAGTAAATAGGCTTTTAAAATGGAATATATTACATGTTTTGTTTGAAGTGGATAACACTCCATGATCTTGGAAGAAGAACATATTGTTCCTATTCTGCTTTCCATTTCATGACCTCTGCCTGTCTTCAAAACATGGAACATCTCCATTATCTAGGAGGGCTACGGATCAATGTGAAGGATGACAGGAAGTTGTCAGATGCTGCCTTTCATTAGGCTCTGCTGGGATATGGCTGCAAGGAAGAGAAAAAAGCTTGCAAAAATCAAGGGGAAAGATCTCTGTTTACACTTCGTCAGTGAAAATTGGCTTAGGGTTATGCATCTGTGTCATTATCATCAGCAGGGAGATTTTTGCCCACAAAGAAGCTCAAAGAATAACTATTGTGTAGTCTAAGTTGTTTTTTAAAACTCCACAGCAAGTAATTTCTTTCTCCAATGGAAAATCAGCACTTAGTTTTGCATGCACATTTCTAGTTAATTCTCTCCCCCTCCTCTCAACAGGTGGCTATCAAGATTAACTTAATTTAGTGATGCTTGTTTTGCCCTTCTTTCTTCTGAGACAGTTACAAATGACTTCAAGAGCAGAAACAGGTGTTTCGGCATGGTCCATCCGGCAGAAAAAAAGCAATGCCCTCTCCAATGTCATTATCTTGTGACGTATTCAATCATCGTTGCTTTCTGATGAGAAGAGCAGCCAGGCTTGCTGGAAAAATTCTATTTAGTATGCATATTTGGGGTAGCTGTTGGCATGAAAAATCTTTCGGAAGACAATTGCAAATACAGGCTTCTGTCAAGTGGCTGAAGTAGGAACACAAAGCCCATTTGATAAATCCACTGAAGATTTGGCAACCAGAATTCTGTATCAAGTGCTGTGTGTAAGTCTTAATTTTGCACAAATACAGGGGGAAAGTACAGAATTTGAGTATTGGATGGAGCATCCCACAATGTCTTAACATTCTTCTTTTGTTTCAAAAAGACAAGTTTCTAATATGCATGATTTTGTCTGTGTGGCATCTCTGGAAATCTCAAAAGCAAGAAGTAGAAGCTCAACAGAATTAAGCTTTAAAGAACTGATTGTTAAAGCCTTTACAGCTTGGGACCAACATGCCTTAATGACTGCCTTTAAAAGGAGCTTCCCAAACATTACGGCCCTCTTTTGGGGCCCTGCTCCAGGTGCCTCTGCCATTTAAGGATAGATGGGTGGCGTGGCAACCCAAGGAATGCCCTGGCAATTGTAAGTTATTAGGGTTGTGTAGAAGAAAACGTAGCAACTAAGGGACCTTTTCTTTCCCTCTTCTCAAATTGATTATCAAATTGGCCCCTGGCATGACCCTGCCCTTCTGTATTGCTCTGGGAATGATGTCGTTTCCAGTGCAACGCAGAAGAATTCTGGAGCATGCGGAAGCGCACACTGGGGGTTTCTTGTCCTGTTTCCATGCATTTCCCACCTGCTGGCCAGGTAAAAAAGGAGCTGTGGCATGTGTGCGCATGCTCAAACTGAAAACTGCCTCCAAAGGGGTGATTTTTCAGTCAGCACGCACTGGGATTCTTTTTTGGAGGGGGAGAGTGTGCATGCACTTCTCCCCACCCCTGTGTTCCCCCCTGCCAGCCAGGTGAGCAGGGCTGGGGGACAGCAGGTAGGGACAAGGGATCCCCCACCCTGGGTGGGGAATGGCAAGCCTAGTGGTAAGGGTAACTTCAAGAAGTTCTTATTTAGTTTAAGAAGATAGTAAGTAAATTAACCATTCTTGTTCAATGTATTCATTTCTGACATAATTCATAGATAGTGTCATTAAAATACACGTAAATACTTGGGCTTCGCAAGAAGGGTTTATATGTTCCTCTTCACTCTTTCCCTATTCATTTCTTTGAAGCTCCTCTAGGAAATGTAGCAGCCCCACCTAGGGAGGAAGGCTGGCTACAACCGAGCTTCTGTTTCCTCTCCCCCCTTCCTCCTCCTCCAATATTTTTATACCAACTTCCATGTAAATTTTCAATTACACTTTAAAACATTAGAATCATAAATCCCTAACTACTGTTATCAAAAGATATTATAAAACTGGTCATAAAACTGCAACAAATAGCACGACATGGGGGCATCCACTGAAAAGGCCCTGTTCTTAGTGGCTGCAGCTCTTGCATTCACTTGAAATGGTATTCTGGCCAAGGCTGCACTGGCCCTGATCTTAGGGGTCTCGGTCACCTTAAGAAGTGTGAGGGCTCATAGTAGAGTAGCTCTCCAAGAAATACTCATGGCCCAGATTCTTCAGAATTTTAAAAGTCAAACTAGCCTCTTGAATGTTGCTAGGAAACATATTCTTAACATTTATAGCATTTAGATAGTGCTTTCAGTGTTTGAAGTGCTTCACATACATTGTCACAGCAATCCAAAACACCTCTCTGAGGGAGATAAACTTTGTGAGTTTTTGGTATCAGCAGACAGCACAGTAGCAGCAGCTCCAAATGGCAGCAGAGAGCACATTAGGCAGCTGCTGTCCCACAGGTTTAACCTGCTGTCTTCTGCTCTCTCTAGAGAAATGAGGGGCAGCAGAATTTTGGACCAAGTGCGGTTTCTTCAAGGGCAGCCCCACACAGAGCACATTGCTGTAGTCTAGAAGCAGCTATGGCATGGACGATAGCGACAGTTATCTTAACCTGCTCAATGAGCATTGCAAAACTTTTATGTAGCCCTGCAAGTAACATGATTTTGCACAGACTCCACAGGGTACCTTTAGGAAGAAAAAATGACGCAGAGGAGAGGATTGCGGCCACTTCTGCTCAAGTGCTCCAGTCACAGGAAGAAAGGGCACAAACCTCCCCTGAATGTCTGAAACAGTCCTTGTGCCTGTCACCCAACCAATATGGCGGTTTTGTAAAGGTGGGAGGCAGGAGCACAGACCACTCCAATTGCTTTGTCAGCATCCTTGCATGAAATCAACTGAATATCCTCAAAAGTGAATTCTGGTAAAGCGCTTGAATCTGATGTTTCCAAGTCAGAATGGATACAAATGATTTCATCTGATTTGAGGATAAGGAAGTCAAAGAGACTGTGAAATATACTGGAAGATTATGTATTTCTCACCCCTTCCTTTTCTCTCGACCTACTTCTCCCTCTGCTGAGAACAATAGTGGTGGTACTGCCAGACAAACCATCTATTTTTTATTTTGCCTCAGAGGGCTCAAAAACACAATCAGTTACCAGCATGAGTGGCAAGGAGGCAGCGTTGATGGTAAGCATCTTGTCTTCATTAGTCATAGAGTATAGCAGGCAAGTTATAATGCTACCTGTCAGACAGGAGTGAGATTAACACCATTGGTTTACCAGTGGTGAGAGTCAGATGGATTGGTTGAAGGCATCCTAAATATTTTCAAATACGATGCTGAAAACACTTTTGAGCCTCTCTTGGAGTATTTTTTGCATATACAGCAAATGTAATTCATGTGGGATACAAAGCATATCACAATGAATCATTTTCAAAATGAATGTGCATTTTAGCCTAGACTGAGTTTTTTTGTATTCATATAACAAAGAGTTTTGAGAATTCAGAGAACATCTGAGGGGGCATGGTTACTAGGTAGATTATTTCTCCCTCCCAGAAATGGTTGTTTTGTAACTGACACATCCTACTCCTGCGGTAGTAAGGACTATCTGACCCCCAGTTAGTAGCCGGAAAGCCATGCACCACCTTTCCCCCAACAAAAACCCTTCAGGAAAGATCATTCTAACCTTAACTAGGTTTAAATGCTCGTAAAACCTCATCATTCAAGCATTGTCAAACAGATCTCCCTGGAACTCTGTCCTGAGCCATTACAGGAGTTAACTAGTTTAGCAAATCTAGATGAATTATTGCTGTTTAATTACATCCCACCCTTTATTTTCTATATTTCATAACTTCATCTATAAATGTCTGCCTAGTGGGGATCCACTACACACAACTTGCAAAGCAGGCTCTAGTACAGAAAAGATTATGCTTGAATAAAATCTGGTTCGTCTTTAACTTCTTATTTTTACTTATTCACTTTTGCTGATTCTCGAGAAATAAAGCAAGCTAAACTAATGCTTAGATGGAGGAGAGCCAGGGAGCCCCTTCCAAGCTGCTCCTATTTTCCCGAATGTGTAGGACATTTTATGTAGGGCATTTTTATGCTGCCTCTCTGGAGTCCTGTTTGAGGCAGCTTACAAGTAAAAACACATAAAATCATCATAAGTTGCTAATATAAAAATTAAACCAGCTATTTGAAAGAATGAAGAAGATCATAATACGAGTATAATAAATTGAAAATCAAATTTAAACATCATACAGTGTCTATTTTCCCTGCCCTTCCTCCAAGGAGCCCAGGGTGGTATACATGGTCCGCCCCTCCTCTATCTTATAGAGAGCCAGTTTGGTGTAGTGGTTAAGAGCGCGGGACTCTAATCTGGAGAGCTGGGTTTGATTCCCCCGCTCCTCCGCTTGAAGCCAGCTGGGTGACCTTGGGCTAGTCACGGCTCTCTGGAGTTCTCAACCCCACCCACCTCACAGGGTGTTTTGTTGTGGGGATAATAATGACATACTTTGTAAACCACTCTGAGTGGGTGTTAAGTCTTCCTGAAGGGCGGTATATAAATCAAATGTTGTTGTTGTTGCTGTTGTTATTATTATCCTCATAACAACCCTGTGAAGTAGGTTAAACCGAGACAGAGTGAATGCTTGGTCCAAAGTAACCCAATGAATTGAATGAGGAACTGAAGTTGGTGCTGCAAGAAACTGAAGCTGCCAGGATGGGTCTCAGGAGTTTTTAAAGTAGTCCAATAAAGTAGTCCCTTAAGAGAGGATCTGCAGGGCTGAGTCCCAAACTTATGTGATATAGGCATTGTCCATAGAGGCAGAACGGGCATGCGATGTGAGAAGCTCATCTTGCCATCAGAATTCTTCACCTATGGATGTTTCACCAGACTAAGAGTTCCCAAACTCCCTTCAGATGGGCTTATGTGAAATTCGACAGCTCTGCAGAGGCACAATCCTTCCTCTGTCTTATAAGCAATTTGTGTGACTTGATCAAAATTTCTTAAACTCCCCTTAAAATTCCCTTGACATCCCACTCATCTTAGGCCCAGGTCCATGATAGATGTTAGCATCTCATTGTGTTTTCCCTCTTGTTTGCGAACAATTAAATTGCAGTATACTTGAGGTTGGGATAGCTCCTCAGAGCAGCCTTCTCTGTGTATATGATCCTCTCCTTGATCATAACATTTACAAGTACTTACGATGAAGATCATCTTCTTGCAAGTCTCGATGCTGCTATTGCACGTTCCTGTGGGTGGCTGGGGTGATAACAGCGCTATTCTGTCTCTCCCATCTCCCCAACTCTGAGCTTGGGTTTAAAAGGCTAGTGAACAAAGAGCAGGGGAGATTAATTAGCGATAAATAATGCATTTTGTTCACACCTAAGGCAGCCTGGCTTCCAAAAGCACTCATTTCTCTAGTGACAAGCAACTATATGTTAATAGCTATTTGTCATCCATTGTGGTGCTTAAACAGCATGAACAGAACAGCATTCAGCTAATACGTCTGTGCCAGAGGCAGGCATTTCCCCCTTTTATTATGTCTTCAGAAAGTATTTCTCTCCCGTAGTGGCTGTTCACAGCAATTATTAGAAGTGAAACAATTAGCAAGTTTCAAATGTTCTCATTCCAGCAGACCCTAAAAAAATGCAATGTTCACAGAACGACTAATCCAGAGAGTGAGCAAGTGAGCGAGCATATCTATCTATCTATCTATCTATCTATCTATCTATCTATCTATCTATCTATCTATCTATCTATCTATCTATCTATCTATCTATCTATCTATCTATCTATCTATCTATCTATCTATCTATCTATCTATCTATCTATCTATCTATCTATCTATCTATCTATCTATCTATCTATCTATCAAAGAGAGAGAGAGAGAGAGAAATTAAGTATGCTCTTAAAAAAAGATCTCCCAATAAACCAGTCCCCTTCCAGGCTGAGTAGAATTACTAGTGATAGTTAAACAGCATATGTGATGTTGGAATGGAAGGCAGGGACTGCATACTAGTGAATTCATACATGTCTTTCTGGGACAAAGAGCAGCAAACGAGCCCTAGTATGTATCTCTGAGCGTAGGTAAAGAATTACATGATGTTTGGCATGGGACTGTCATGGAGAACAGCAGCTCCTTGTTCTCCTTCCTTCTCTTATAGCATTTCAGCAGACTTATCATGCAAGCATGTATACTCTGAAGCAAATAAGAACATAAAAGAGCCCTGCTGGATCAAACCAGTCATCCATTTCCCTGGAGGGCCAACAAATATGGCACTTTGGATTTTGCAGTCCAATGTTGTTGTATTGTTGATAGTTTGTATTGTTGCATTGCTTTCTAATTTTGTAGCTTACCTTGAGTCTCAGTGAGAAAGACAGATTATAAATGAAGTAAATAAATATAAATGAAGAAAAAATTCATACATTTTCTTCAAACCGTTCCAAATCATGGTAATAGTATTAAGAATGTGCTGTCCTAGATAAAGAGTTGGCCTCAACACTAATTAACCCCAAATGATTACTCAGGCGGAATTTTAGAATATTCTCACATCTTCCTTCCAGGAAGGACCTCCCTGGACTAGAGAGAGAGCAATCCTGAGCAAGTCTAGTCAGAATCATACTCGAATCTCGTTAGTATTTCTTGCTCCGAGAAAGATGTTCTTAGGATTGCACTATTAGCCCTCCACATTCGAGCTAGGCAATCATAGCCCAACAACTATTTCTAGTACTTGGACATGGGATTCATACATTTTTGGAGTCTTTTACTTAAACACGATTTGGAGGGGGGTGGGCAGTAATCTCACAATGTAATCTCACAATGTTTCTCTATTTTCCAAATTAGTTAGCAAAACTCAAGGTAGATATAGAAGTAGTTTATCCATTTTTTCAGGGCTTTTTTCTGGGAAAAGAGGTGGTGGAACTCAGTGGGTTGCCCTTGGAGAAAAAGGTCACATGGCTGGTGGCCCCGCCCCCTGATCTCCAGATAGAGGGGAGTTTAGATTGTTCTCTGTGTTGTGTGTTGCTAGCACAGAGGGCAATCTAAACTCCCTTCTCTCTGGAGATCAGGGGGCGGGGCCACCAGCCATGTGACCATTTTCAAGAGGTTCCAGAACTCCGTTCCACCCCATTCCCGCTGAAAAAAAGTCCTGCATTTTTTGAGGGGAGACGTCCAACAAGCCTACAGAGAGAATGTAGGCAATCATTTCCTCTATTTTGTTTGAAGGAGCCATTCTCCTTCCTCTCTCCCACCCTCCTGCCAAGGGCCCAGTTTGTCATTCAAAATAGTGTCATTATAAATGCATCAGGCAATAGCGCACACGCAGCCTTCATTTAGCCTTCCAAGCTCAATTACATCCAAGGATGTCTTGGGATAATTAAGTAATATTAGAACCTTGTCTTTTGTTGTCTCCTTTTTTTCCATGCAGTTTTCAGTATGTTAAGCCTCCTAGGCTTATCCAACTGGAGCTGACTCCTTGGAGTTTCTGAACCTCTGTTATGCACTTTCGCCATGAATGAGGACTAATTGCATTTCCGAGAGATGTCATTAGTAGCAAATTTGTGCTGGCTTTCAAGAGAGTTAGCACAAGGCAAGAAATGCTCCTCTTTATGCCTCTAGCAGCTCTATTTTTTCAAAGCTTCAGGGATAGTGTGTGTGTGTGTGTGCGCGCGCATGTACACACACGCAGAAGTCTGACTTTTTGGTTAATAGCCTGAGAAGGAGCTAAGAGCCTGGTGTAATTGTCAGTTAATCATCTGGGAAAGGGGAGTGCATTCATTTGACAACAGGGTGACTAAGATGTTATAGCATGCATTATCTTTTCTAAGGCACTCTGTACTTCATTTATACAACTTTCATCTCTAGGGCTTATCATTATACTATACAGATGCTAACTTTACTAGGCCTGTAAAAATCACTAAGAGATAGATTATGATTACGGTACCAAGAGTGATAGAGAAATGGCCATTCTCCTGGCTTCCTCAAGCAATGTTCCCTTACCTAAATATATGAGATCTTTCGATATTGGCCAATAATGGCTCTGCCATTATGAAAGTTAAGCCTGCCTGAGAAGTATTTGCATGACAATCTGAATTCTGGCTGGAGAACTAGTTTAGGATTCCAAGGAACTAGGTTGCAGAACCAACATGCATGCTTGATGCTGCATCCTCACAACACAGGTGCAACCTTCACATTCTCAACTTATGACTTCAGACTGTACTAGCTCTGATGGGGTATCTCTGTTAGTTTATTCGCGTGCCTTTCCCATTCACATATAAAGCAAGAGGTGAGCATCTGACTATTTTTCCACTGAAAGGGGCACAGGAATGACCTCACCTTTCCTGATTGCCTCTCTGGTGTTTGTTGATTGAAGCACTTTTCTCCTGGCATGCTTCACTTCTGGTATCATAACTAGACTGAAGTAAAAGGAATGCAGGTGGATGGGGGTTCTGCCCCTCTCTGTGCACCCTTCTGATATAAAAATCAGACTCACCTCTTTTATATATATAAATTGGACAGAGATGTGAACAACAAATCTAGATGATCCAGTCCTCACATCTAGTTTGGATCACTTCCATGTGATTCTTTGTTTATAATTGCTAGCAGAATTACGGGTTCAGACTATACACGACACTGGACTGAATGAAATTTTTTTTTTTTTGAAAATTTTTTTATTGGGTTAGAACATTTTTATTTTTACATTACAGTCAATTTTCCCCTAATTTTTCGTTTCTAACCCCCTCCCTTTCCCCCCCTTTTGTTGACTTCCAACAGCTTTCCCACCCTCTGTCCCTTTTCCCTTACTTCTATTAAATTCCTCTGTCTAAAACAGATATACATTCTCCATTATATTAAGCAGTACATCTTTAACTCCTTTACTTATTATACACCCAAACTATACGTCTTTAGGTAAACAATTTATCCCATTTTCCAGTTTTGAATATTTCTATATAAACCTATATATCATAAACCATAAAAATTTCCCACATTTAAATCAAACAATTTGATTTGTTCTCTATATATTACTCATTTCAACTTTTTATGGTAATTCTATATAACTCCTCGCATAATCAATCAATTTAACTCTTCTGTACATTCAGTTTGGTGCATATAAATCTTATCAAAGAAAGAAAATATTGTTATTTACTCAATCCTCATGTTTAAACCTTATCATTAATTATTCTCTATCAATGTTCTATCAGTTAACCTATACATATCTATATATATCTCAATCAATTAATCTAACTGCTTATAAATTCACATTTCTCTTCCTCCCCCGGTAAAGTCACCCCTCTCTTTTATACTTTTATTATACTTCAGTAGTTCTCAAACTGCCACAGTTTTCCTCCCACCTCCCATTTCTTCTCCAGATATTGTTTCAGCTTCTCCCAGTCTGTGTTAAACTGCCCTGAGTCCAGATCTCTCAGTTTTCTTGTCATCTTGTCCATTTCAGCCATATACAGCAATTTGTAGATCCAATCTTCAATAGTTGGCACTTCTTGTACTTTCCATTTCTGCGCATACAAAAGTCTAGCTGCTGCAGTCATATAAAAAATCAACGTCCTATGATGGGCTGGAATTCCCTCCATTCCCAAGTTTAGCAGCAGGAGTTCTGGGTTCTTATTTATTTGAAACTGTAAAATTTCACTCATTTCTCTTATTATTTCCCCCCAGAACTGCCTAGCTACCTCACACGACCACCACATATGATAGAGGGAGCCCTCATGTTTCTTACATTTCCAGCATTTATTAGAAGTATTCAAGTTCCCTAGCGCAATCTTCTTTGGTGTCATGTACCAACGATAAATCATTTTGAAAATGTTCTCTTTAATATTAATGCATGTCGTTGTCTTCATTGTAGTTTTCCACAAGTATTCCCATGCCTCCATTGTTATTTCTTTATTGAAATTTATAGCCCATTTCACCATCTGTGTTTTAACTATCTCATCCTCAGTATACCATTTCAACAGTACTTGGTATACCTTGGATATTCTTTTCTTGTCTTCTTTAAGAAGGGTCTGCTCTAGTTCCGAGTTCTCTGTTCGTATGCCCCCTTTTGCAAAGTCCGAGTTGTATAAGTCTCTAATCTGTCTATACTGGAACCAATCATAGTTAGGTGATAGTTCCTCTTGCGTCTTTATTCTAAGTTTAGATATTTCAATCTTAGTTATTTCTTTGTACGTTAAACATTGTTGTTCATTATCCACAGCTCTCGGATCTATCACCTCATATGGAACCACCCACAAGGGGGTTCCTTCTTGTAGGTAAGTTCTGTACTTCTTCCAGATTGTATATAGACTTCTCCTTACAAAATGATGCAGGAACATCGAGTTGACCTTTACTTTGTCATGCCATAGGTATGCGTGCCATCCAAAAATTTTTTTATATCCCTCTAGGGCTAATAGTTTCTTATTCTTTAATGTCATCCACTCTTTTAGCCAAACTAGGCAGATTGCATCATGGTAAAGTCTCAGATTGGGCAGTTGCATTCCGCCTCTCTCCTTTGCATCTTGTAGAACTTTTACTTTCACTCGAGGCTTCTTGCCTGCCCAAACAAAATCTGATATTTTCCTCTGCCATTTTTCAAATTGTTTAGAGTCTCTGATGATTGGTATTGTCTGTAACAAAAACATTACTCTTGGTAACACATTCATCTTAACTGCTGCAATCCTGCCCAACCATGACAAATTCAGTCTATTCCATTTGATCAAGTCTCTATCTGAGTCCATAATTTTTCATAATTATTCTTGAACAAATCTATATTTTTTGCAGTCAGCTCAACTCCCAAATATTTCACCTTACTAGTTACTTCACAGTCCGTTGTTTCCATTAACAATTGTTGTTTCTGCTTAGTCATGTTTTTACATAGTATCTTTGACTTCTTTTTATTAATGAAGAAACCTGCCAAGTCACCAAACTCCTTAATCTTATCTATCACTTTTGGCATGTTCTCCAATGGATCTTCTACAATTAACATTATGTCATCTGCAAATGCTCTAACCTTGTATGAATAGTCCTTTATTTTTATTCCTCGTATTTCCTCGTCTTGTCGTATTTGTATCATCAGAATCTCCAATACTAATATGAACAACAATGGAGATAACGGGCAACCTTGTCTTGTTCCTTTACTAATCGTCAATTTCTTGGTCAGTTCATCATTCACTACAATTGCTGCAGTCTGGTCCCTATATATTTCTTTAATTGCTCTGATGAATCTTTCTCCCAATTGTAGCTTTTCCATAGTGGCAAACAAAAAATCCCAGTTTAAATTGTCAAACGCTTTTTCAGCGTCTACAAAGAAGAAACCAACCTCTTTATCGCAACGCTTGTCATAGTATTCAATAGCATTGATCACTGTCCTTAAATTGTCTCTTATTTGTCTGTCCGGCAAAAAACCTGCTTGTTCTTCCTCTATAACTTCCGAGAGCCACCCCTTCAGTCTCTCCGCCAATATCTTTGCAAAAATTTTATAATCATTGTTAAGTAACGATATAGGCCTGTAATTTTTCACGCTAGTCAGATCTTGGCCCTCTTTTGGGATCAGTGATATATTCGCTTCGCTCCAAGTGTCTGGAATTCTTTGATCCCTAAAAACTCCGTTCATCACCTTTTTTAGGAATGGTGCCAGTTCGTTGGCCATTGTCTTATAAAATTTAGCCGTAAGTCCATCTGGCCCTGGCGCCTTTCCTAGATTTGCGGATTGTATTGCCATACTTATTTCCTCGTCAGTTACTTCACTGTTCAACTTATTTCTCCAAGCTTCCGAGATCTCTGGAAGTTTGGTTTTCTCCAAATATGATGCTATTGATTCTTTGTTTACTTCTTTTTTATTATACAGCTTAGCGTAAAATTTATAAAAGGCTCTGCTAATGGTAGTCTGCTCCAAATACGTTTTGTTTTCTTCACAAATTTTATTTATTATTTTCTTTTCCCTTTTCTTCTTTAATTGCCATGCCAAATATTTCCCAGGTTTATTAGCACCCTCAAAAGCTTTTTGATTCAGTCTTTTAAGGTTCCACTCCAATTCTTTATTACTCATTGCTGTTAACTGTTCTTGAAGAATTTTGATTTCCTGATGTATTTTCTTTTTCCCTGGTCTCTTTTTTAACTGTACTTCTTTGGCCTTTATTTTCTCCTCAATCTCTTGTCTTTTCTCCTCTTTCTTTTTCCTTGCTCTACCATTTAAGTCCATTAGTATGCCCCTTACAACCGCCTTATACGCGTCCCAAACTTTACTGGTTGGTACTTCTTTATTCACGTTGTATTGTATAAAAAACTTAGTCTCTCTTCTCAATGTTTCCATATTCTCACTTTCCTGTAACAAGTCCTCATTTATTCTCCAGGCTTTCCTTTTTCTCCTTTTTCCAAATTTCCACATAATTGGGTTGTGATCTGAGCCTACCATCGGCATTATTTCTGCCTCCTTAGTCCATAACGCTAAGTCCTTTGAGGCCCAGATCATATCAATTCTTGATAATGTAAGATGCCTTGCAGAATAAAAAGTAAACTGTCTGGTTTTAGGATATTCTCTCCTCCATACGTCTTCGAGAGTCTCTTGTTGAATCAACTCAAAAAAAAACTTTGGCAATAGTCCTCTTTTCTTTTGTGCTTTTGTAGTCTTTTTGTCTAGTTCCAAATCTGTCACTCCATTGAAATCTCCAGCAAGAATTATCTGGTCATATACAAGATCGTCTAAGTGCTTCCTTAAGTCCTCAAAGAAGCTTTCCTTTGCACCGTTAGGTGCATAAAGTCCGACTACCAACACTCTCTTTAAATTCCAATTACATTCCACTGCTACAAATCTAGCTTCCACATCTCTCATAACAAATTTTGGCTGCAGCTCCTCTTTTATATACAACACCACTCCTCTTTTTTTCTTGTTGGAAGCCGCTACAAATTCTTTGCCCAATTTTCCAGATTTTAAATATTTTACATCCTGTTTTCTAATATGGGTCTCCTGCAAACAAACAATATCACATTTTTGTTTTAGTAGCCAATGAAAAATATTTTTTCTCTTATTCGGTGAGTTTAGTCCATTTACATTCCAAGATAATACTTTACACTCCATATTCATGGTTTTGTTGGTAAGTCTTTTTCATTGTCCTTAATAAATCTCTCCATCTCCCGCTCAGATCTGATACGCTTTTTTGTCCCTCCAAACTCAAAGGACACTCCTTCCGGTAACTCCCATCTGTACCTAATGTTCATGTCCTTCAAAGTCTGAATTAACACTCTATATTTTTTCCTGTCCAGTAACACTGATCTGGGCAATTCCTTCATTATGATAATCGTCTTGCCATCAATCTCCAATGGATCTTGAAATTGTTTTGTCACAATCCTCTCTTTCATATTTCTAGTTGTAAACTGCACGATCACATCCCTTGGTAGTTTCCTCTGGGTTGCAATTCTCGAGTTCACACGATACGCCACATCTAGGATAGCCACAATTTCCTCCTCCTCCTTCCCCAGGTATTCAGCCAACACCTCAGTCATCTGTTCTTGCGCTGACTTCCCTTCAACTTCTGGCAGACCACGAAAACGAAGCTGCTTCTCCATGTGTTTAGTTTCTGCAACTGACATCCTCCCCTTTACCAATCTCATCTCTGTTTGTTGCGTTTCTATTAAATTCTCCATCGCGTCTTCTACTGTTTTGACTCTCTGTTTCGTTCCTTGTAATTCACTGCTAATCGTTTCCACGCCTTTTTTCACTTCTGACAGCTCCGACTTTACTGTCTGTGTAACTTCTTTGACCTCTTTAATAAGCTCCAATTTCGTGTCCTTAAGTTCTTTCATCATGTCTATAAGTTTTTTGTCCAAATTTTCTATTGCCGATTGCCACTCTTTTTTCGACATCGTGGGGCTTGCTTTAGCTCGCTCCCACGAATCTGCTCTCTTCCTCAGCTCCGTGGCGTATAATTAAACGTTTTCCTTTTTTTTCAAATGTCTCAATCTTTGCCAAAATTAATTTTTTATATCCAAAATGTCGGGCGTCTTTTCTCTATGGTTTCTCTATGTTATTATAATCCAAGATGGCCTACTTCCTCTTCCGCTGAAGCCACGACCCTTCCACTTTCAAAAATGGCGATTCCCCACTTCCTGTCCCTTGGCAAGGGCCGCTTCCCTCCAGCCACTCTATTGTTGTTACGCACTTCCTGTCTCCCGTCTTCCCACAGCAGGTCTCGCGATGGTGTCTTTTTCCCACAGCTCCAAAACCACAGGTATTCAAAACAATAGTCCGATTTTTGTAATAACTTCTTTAAACTTAGTCTCTTTTAAAATACAACTCCTGCCGAGTCTTCACCTCCTTTTCACTAGTCTGTTGCAGTTTAAAAATCTACTTTCTTTCCTCTCTGTTTTTGTCAATCTGTCCCGTTTCAAGAGATAGCGATCTTTACCTTCTCTTCAACTTTCTCGGGTTGTAATCGCTGTTTCGATCTTAAATTCTCCTCTCGACTTCCCTCCCCGATCGAAGCTTGGGTATGTAGGTCTTATGCCAGCCGAATTGGCCCCAAAATTGCCGCAGAGATTATAGCCGACCCGTCGCAAGGTGGGACCTCAAGGATCGGGGGGGAGACTCCTTGTGTAGAGCCCCCCCTCGTCCGAGATCTAGCTCACCCTAGGGTCTTGAGCGTTCTTTGCCTGCTCCCCGCCTGAGAGCAGTCGGCCGCGGGTTATTTTCACCCCTCCGGCCGGTTTAAAACGGCAATCCGGTCAGCTCCGCAAATGGAGCTGCGTTAGACCTCCATGAATCCCAAACCGGAAGTCACTGGACTGAATGAAATTGATGGAGAAAAGTTGTATGGGGGAGGGAGAAGAGTATGTATGGACTGGGGGCGGAGGAGAAGGGGAGGCACTCTGTACATGATTCAAGGCACATTTCTTTTTTATCGTAGCATAACAGAAACAGGCTGTGTCTACAATCCTAAACTATGCTGTAAGACCCACTGAACTCCAAGGGATATAATTATGAATATGCAGGCTTAGCTTTGTGTTCTCTGAGGTTGTGTGCAAAAATGCTATGTTTGGGGCCAAAACAGCTTCTTTTTTAACTGGAAGTGATATCAATGGGGCCTCTGGAGCCCACGCGCACTATGCGCATGCACAAAAAACATGGAATGTGTCCAGTATTTGGAATGAAACCATCTGGGTACCTGAACTACTTGTCATTTGTCACATTTAAGGAACTATCAGCAGTTTTACCTGCATATTTTAGTTCCTTGTATAGTGCAACTATGAATTTTCAGTACCATTCTAGGACAGAAGTGGTTTCATACTAGTACTATGCTGAATTTTCATGAGGTTTAATTTTGATGCACCATTTTAAAATGCTGCCTAAAGTGGCTTTTAACTGCCTAATACCTGGAACATAAACCTTTTAAATGAAATAAATACTAAATGATTCCTAGACAGTCGGGAATCACATAGTCCATATGAGATCACTGTGCCACACGGTCAAGTAATTGAAGACAAAGCCCCCCCTCCATTGTCCTCATTCAGAATGAAGGGGGAGGGGTCCTCGGTTGTGACTCGTGACCCAGTGATGAAGTGATGCTTCTCTCTTGCCGTGGTCCACAGGAGATTTCATCACCCATCTGTGCTGCACATGAAAGCTTTCTTCCCAGTCCTTCTACACATATCTACTCATAGCTAGTTGGGGCAGAATATGACCCTTGTGTGTATGTGTGGTTCACATTTGTGTTCCATAGGAGCACATCTGGACTTGTTAGTTTTAAATGTGCCAGCCCTAAAATTTCATATTTCTAACCTTGGACTCAGTTCTCATACGCTCTCTGAAAACAATGTTCCAGGGTGGGTAACTGCTCCTTCTTTGCATATAAGACAGATGCTAAGAATCCATTCAACTTCTCTGCAATCTTCCTGTCTTCCTTTAGCAATCCTTTAATTTCATTGTTTTTTAATGACCCAATTACTTGACCTGTTTCCTGCCTCTGATATTTAAAAAAATCTTAACTGTAGTGTTTATCTTGATGTTTTCAACAACATGCTCCTCAGATTTGTGATTCTAACATGATAATAATGTTCTCATAGGAGAGTGGCTTACATAATAGAACCCTACAGTGATTTTCCATAAAAGCCCTTCTCTTTTCAGGTGCAGGGCCAGGAAGTAGATTTTTTGGCTCTATAGAAAACTTAGATTATTTGCCCCCCTCCACTTTAAAGGCACATGGTTAACATAGCTCACAGGAGACAAATTAAAATGTGTTAATTGGCTCACATTCTCCACTGGGTCTTATTGGTGAAAATCAGGAAATATTATATTTAGTCACACAACTGTCTTATTTGTTTAATTAATTTATTAAAGCTACCTCCAGACTTTTTGTTAGTGTGTGCCAGGCAGCTAACAAAATCAAACCAAAATAATGCAGGAGTCTTCAGCCTTGTGGAATCTGGGTGTGTTTTAAGAACAGGCAGGGGAACTACAGCAAAATGGCTGCCATGGTTGGTGTGACAAATAAGAAAATGGCTGCCATGAGGGCTGGGTCCAATCACGTAACATTGGGAGGCTCCACAAAACGTTAGGAGCTTCTAAGGGAAGCATGCTGCTATGATGGAGGCAGCAGTTTCCATTTGTGTGTTCCCTGCAAGCACAAGGTGTTGCCTCTATTCTGATGATGTGGAGGAAATCCACAGGTGGCACTTTGATCGGGATGGGAAGCAAGCAGGGATCAAGCAGTACTGTGTGGCTGCATTAGGAAAGGAAAATGGATGGTGGTCTTTCACCACCATACATTTTACTAATAGCAGCTGATATTTCCTGTGTGAGAAGCAGAAAATGGCGAATTGCTAGCTATCAGTCAATTGTTTTAGCAAGTATATATTGATCATGTGCTTTCTCTAACTTGAAATGTGTCAGCTAGTTGTCTTAATGACTTCTGGCTTGGAAAGGGGTCTTGTGTTCTCAGAGGATTCTCTTCAAGAACAGTGGGACTTCATGCCCACTGAGAAAAGTGCACGAGACTCAGGGCTGGAATAAAAAGAATGGAAAGCAGTTTGGGGTTGTAGCCAGGAAGGGCTTTACTTATTTTTGAAACAGCAGGGAATGTTGAACTCAAAACATACCAGGTGTGTACAGAGGCCTAGTGCCTAATCAGGAGGCCCACATGTCATCAGTGAGGGATGCTCTCAGCATGGAAAGTGTGTGCATCTTCAGCTCTCTTTAAGTCACACCCCATTTTAATGAGTGCCATCTTTTGTGACCCAGATGTTCAGAACTGCAAGGAGAAGGGCTAACAGGAAGAGTTCTCTTGAATATCCCAGCTGCTTACCTATTCTCTGAAAATACGCAGTATAATGTTTGCAGCAGTTAGGAATAGAAACTTAAATGAAATATTATACACTTTGTTTTACCTAATTAACAGTGAACTCCTAAGCAGAGTTCCAAGCCCATGGAAAAGCTTAGAATGGAGTAACTCTGCTTGGGATTTCACTGTAAAAGATGTGATTAGAAATGATTTGTGGGGGATATTTGCCTTTAAAAAATCTGAAAGATCAGTAACAGACTTTAAATGAGGCGATTATGTTCCAAATGGGACAGGGTTTCTGTTCCTTTGAGCTCTATGGGAAGCAGCGTGCACCCTCCCTAGTACAATTTGGGGAGAGAGGCACCTTCTTTATGTTGCCCTGTTACAGAACTGAGCGTGTTTCAGCGGAACATGAAAAACAGCCTAACCTGCTCGGTGTCTTTAACAACAGCTTGATGTGCACACATTTATCAGGTAATAAACATTATCGCTGCTAATGCCTGCACATTAAACTGCTGCTAAGAACAAGTAGAGCAGCCAGTCGAGCAGTTAGGAACCCCATTCGGAACCTTTCAGAGTGCAATGTGTCCTGCCTCTCTGGGAACAGGAATATATGAATATGCCGTCTTTGGTTTCTTTTTGTATGACAAGTGACAACCAGTGTGGTTGAATTAGGATTTTGGAGACCCATGTTTGAATCCCCATTTTGCTGCAGAAGCTTTGCTGGTTGACCTTGGACCCATCATTTCTGTTAGGCTAAAATGGGGGAGTGAAGAATAATATCATCATAATAAATAACATTTGATTTATATACCACCCTTCAGGACAACTTAATGCCCACTCAGAGCGGTTTACAAAGTATGTCATTATTATCCCCACAACAAAACACCCTGTGAGGTGGGTGGGGCTGAGAGAGTTCCAGAGAGCTGTGACTAGTCCAAGATCACCCAGCTGGCTTCAAGAGGAGGAGTGGGGAATCAAACCCGGCTCTCTAGACTAGAGTCCTGCGCTCTTAACCACTACACCAAACTGGTGTTATAAGCCTCTCTGGGTCCCCTCTAAGGAGAAAAACAAGATATAAGTTTATATTTAATCTGCCTTGAGTCTCAGTGAGAAAGGCAGAATATACATGATGTAAATAAATAAATACATATTTTTGTAGTTGGACATTGTCATCGTGAACTGTTCCATTCTCATTGCTGGCGCACTTGATTCATTATTATATGGCATTTAAACACTATTTGTGAAGCCATTCCTCTATTGCATCATCTTCACCAAACAACATTTCAACCAGCATTGGTAAGTTTCTTCCTGAGTCAGCAATACACTGTGAAACGGGCTATCTCAATTGCTGGCACACCTCTTGCCAACAGCCCGGGAGCTTCCTTATCTACCTTCTGGCTCCTGTCGGACCCGCTTCGTCTTTCATTGGCAGTTTGGTCTGCAAGAAAGAAAAAACAACCCATTGCAATCGTGCACTTTGAAATATGAACATTGTATTTATATTGCATGTTACAATACATGTGTTGTATGGACCGAATTCCATGCATTGGGACTATCTATCTACATGTGTGTAGATAGATAGTCCCAGGTATTTTTGGAGTATATATATTGGAATACTTACCTTGTACTTTTTGCACTTGTTGCACTGGCACTTTCATTAACATTGTATTATTATTGTTATTATTAATTAGGTCTCTGAAGACCGTTTGGTCTTTGTTTGACAGAATAGGGATGCCAGGTCTTCCAGAGGCCAAACTGGGGGATTCATTTTTCAGTGTGATGAAGAAGTGCCTGCTTTGCATGTGTGCCTCCCCTCCAGGTGCCTTCCTGCCCTCTCTGGCCAAGTGAGCAGAGGCTGGAGGCAGGGGCTGGGGGCAGGGAAACCACTGCCCTTGGTGGGACGGGGAATAGCATGCCTATGACAGAATCTATTGGGTGAGAAGACACCCTTCATGAATGTTCATATCAAACAGTTACAATCAGAAATGCATTTTCAGTTGAAAACAATGGAAAGTAACAAAGAAAATGAACACATGTAACAAAGAAAATAAAGCAAATATAATGTTTAAAGAGCAAAATGAACCAGAAATTAATACAATATTTTGCTTGCACACACCAATTAAATCATGCATGCATCTCACAAAGTGGAGCCTACACCATTTCAGTTTATGCCACAATAGATCAGTCTTTATGTGCCACAAAACTCTTTTTAGCTTTCTCTGTAACAAACTAACATGGCTCCTTGTCTTGTTTTTGCTAAAGAGGTATTAATCCAGCTGTTCTTGCGGAAGCTATTCTTGTGAAGAAATCAAAACAGCTTTCCTTCTGTCACACTCTTGATCAAAGATATATTTTTAGAGAAACAATATGAAACTGGCCTGGTCCTATAAAACTGTTCTTCCATCTACTTAAAACTGAAGATGTAGGAAACAGCCTGCTGAGGGATATTTGTTCTGTACAGATTCTGCTGCTCTGAGAAATTCAATGTCAGCTACTTTTTGAACCTGATCGGATCTGGACTGAGGCATGATTTTGGCTAACTCTTTGGGGAAATGGAAAAACTGCATAACTCAGATAATGATTCGTGTAGTCCAGAAACAGGCCGCTTTCACATGGCAAATTACACCACAAACCATGATGGGAAATCACGCCAGGAAGATGTCCTCATCATTCTAGGAGTTTTGCATGATTTTGCGTGGCTGATAAGATGTGTGAAAACGGCCATAGGCAATAGTTTGGTGTCTTTTCTACAGTAAATCCTGTTGACTGAAGCCAGCCAAGCCGCATTTAAGAGTCTCTGGCTTGGATACTATATTGTCTTTCTGCTTGCTTGGCACATGTTTCTCTGGTACTAGCTGCTTCCACACGCAAGACCAATGTTTTTTGAGGAGCTAAAAAGCACCTCTTATGAGACGATTGTTCTCTGCATTGTAAGACCATTTTCACCACAGGCAGAGGCACATATGGGAAAGAAGGCATAAGATCCAAGCCCCTGTCCATGTACTTCTCTGTGTGTATGTACCTTCATAAGAACTAGGGGACTGTGATTTGGGCCATTTGAGGGGCCTGATCCATGACAATGGGCCACTTTATGGTAACCTACACTTTTAAATAGGTACAATCAGAAATAGCCAGGGCTTTTTTTCAGCTGGAATGTGGTGGAATGGGGTTCCGGTACCTCCTGAAAATGGTGACATGGTTGGTGGCCCCGCCCCCTGATCTCCAGACAGAGGGGAGTTTAGATTGCCCTCCCAGCGGCAGGGAGGGCAATCTAAACTCCCCTCTGTCTGGAGATCAGGGGGCGGGGCCACCAACCATGTCACCATTTTCTCCAAGGGCCACCCACTGAGTTCCACCGCCTCTTTTCCCAGAAAAAAAGCCCTGGAAATAGCCATAGAGAAATGAATTGTTCATCTGCCACACAGGTTCATTTCAGAGCAAAAAAAATTACTTCTGGTTTCTTTCCTATTTCACATAAACCCAGGATTCTATTCTGTTCAAAGGGAGCAAGCTTTCTGTCATTCTCTATTCCTTATTTTTATTTTATTTACATCTTCTAACTCACCCTTTGTCCTATAATGGATTCTGAAGGCAGCTTTCCAGAGGAAAAACATGCATAGAGCAATATTAATCAACCACTAAAACAGCTAAAAATCGAGCTAAAACAAAAAATTAAAAGTTGGTGATGTTTGTTTTCTCTAGTAAAAAATGTAGATATCCTCCTGTTTTTGGATTCTAGCCTGGCGGAGGCATGGGGCCAGTGGAAGAGTGTTGCTCTTGCTAAGAACAGTGGAAAGCTGGAGACTCTGCTTCTCCTTTTGGATGTTCCTTCTGCTGAAAAGCTATTAAACATTTTTTAATATACAACTTCTCATGTACCCTGGAGATCTGATGTCCCACGCACCCATCATTGCCAGGACTTCAGTTTTCATGTATTGCTCAGCAGATGTTGAAAGTCTCCAGCTTCTTGTCAAAGGATCATAAAAAAGAGATCTTCATACATGATGAACAGCTTTGCTACCAACACATGATCAGCAAGCCAGATATTGAAGACTAAGCAAGCAAAATCAGAAGATCAGGCATACAACTGAATAATAACTCAGTTCCAAGTGAGTCTTGAAAGAGGCCTGGTATCATTAATCAGGTGTTATTCTCTAGTTATATGTAACACAGGAGAAAGGTCAGAGGTTTGAGCAGCTATTTCATGCTAGAACCTCTGATGCTAGAACCTCACCTTTCTCATCATCCAACCTCATTTATGATCCCAGGCCTGTCTTTGCTAAATTCCTTCCCTTTCCCCTCCCCTTCTGCAACTTTCTTAAAATGAGGGAAATTATTTTGTTTCTGTCTTGCATCTAAGGAAGGGAAATCTGATTCATACTGGAATAAATGTTATTAATCTTTAAGGTGCTACTCCTGTTTTGTTTTTCTAGAACAGACTAACTCCATCTACCCCTTTGGAATTACCAAGTGAATCCTACCACTAAGACTGAAAATGAATAATCAGTTTATTCAGCATTCTACATTTAAGGTTTCCATGTAGCTACCACTACACAAGTGTGTGCCAGGATTACCATGTCTCCCCTTATGGCATACCTCTTCCTGGCAACCTTTCTTCCTGCTGCTGCTCCTTCAGGTGGCAGGGCAAGAACAGAAGAAAATCACAAGTTTTGTGCATGCTGTTACACTTCCAGGAAAACCCAGAAGTGACCTCATGTTGCTCTAGGAATCACTGGAAAATATAGTTTTACCATACAGTTTCTGGCAATTCCTAGAGTTACATGAGGTCACACCTAGATTTCCCCAGAAGTAACATGATGCTGGCATACACCCTCCCTATCTTCTGCTGGATGCCAGCCATTGACTGGAAAAACAAGTATATGCAGAAACAAGCAATACAGCTGGGAAGCTGGTTGTTTTAAATCCAGCCTTTGATAGTAGAAAAGAAAATGGAGGCAAAACTACCTTTCCGTTCTCCCACAGACTAGAATACATCAGCCTACAGTTGCAGGGCAAGAGAGTCTTGACTATGAATGATTTTAGTATCTGAGAGTAACCCATCAGCAAAATGCAGTCTTTGTAAAGCCGAGACGCACTGCAGGACATAATGGATGATACTATGCAAATTGTGATTGAGGCAGTAAAGTGGGTTTTCTCAGTGGCATTACGGCATTATCCTGGGGAAAGGGGGAAGATTTCTCACAATGAGGATTATCCCAATCGGCTGGCTATAGTTATATGAGATGCTGTTGGTTCCAACCATAAGGGTTTGGGGTGCCAGCAGTTCCTGCTCAGTGAGTGAGGTAAAGAGCTCCATTAGATTCCCTGCAGGGATTCCAAGCCAATTCTGTAGAGACAGGCCATGTGGCAGAAAGAACGAGCACCTCGCTTAACCTAACTTCCAGTGGAGCCTGGTCTCATCTGTCTTCTGTCACTTTAGATTCTGCCTTCATCTCTTCATCATTTTCCAACCTGCCACCAAGGCTGGTTAATGAGATGTTAGGGCAGGTTTAAGGGAGACATGGCTGAGGAAGAGGAAAAAGTTTTATCTGAAGGAGAAACTTATTGCAGGGTTTCAGGAATGTACAAGGATGTGAGGGAAGTGGAGCAAGCCAGCTTGGGAAACAACTGTTAATTGGCATCTCTCTTCCAATCTAAAGGGAAGAGAGACACCAACTAAGAGAAGTTGCTTGATATACCTGTCCACCTATGACTCTTTGCATTTTAAATTGGAAAGGACTGAACTAGCCCTGGACTTACCATGCTGGCATCATCTGCCAGAATTAGAGAAGGCAGAGCCTGTCCCCCACCCCCAAGCTGGAAAATAGCAGGCAGCCTGGCAGGAACCTGCATTCCCATGATGCTTGGCCATCACGGAGGCCATTTCCTCCCTTGCCACTGGGAGGCTTTTTTATTGTTATTTTTCAATTGGCAGTTTCATAGTGTTATATCAATATAGCAGTATAGCAAAATGTGTATCAGGTTCTGTGAATTCCCAGCCTTCATTTAAAAAAAAGTCCCTAGCCCCTTGTGATGATATACAGGAAAAGGCACATGTAGGTTTTGTTTGTTGTTTTAACATTGCCTTGGACCTTTATTACCTCTTCTCCTTACATTATCTTAAACTTTTACCTCAGGAGGATCCTGGTCACACTCCTTTTTTCTCCCTACACAGACACAGAGCTTCAGATGTACTCTACCTTACACAAGATTTTACCTTGAGAACACCTTCCCTTTGGGGTTTGAATCCTACTACTAACACCACCTGTGATGTTTTGCCCCCTCTGTGTAACTAATATATTGCTGCATCCCTGACTCCCTTAGTGTTCCCCAAAAGTTTTCACTTCCACCACCAAATGCTTTTGCCTTAGACAGGGCTCATTTCGAGGGGGAACGCACAGGAACGCAGTTCCAGCAGTTCCCCAAAGAGGTCACATGTCAGGCAGCCCCGCCCACCTGGCCCTCGGCCATTTTGGGCCCGTTTCGGCCTGGTTTGGGGCTGAAAAGGCCCGGATCAGGCTTCTGACAGGTGGTGGATCACTCTCATGCTCATCAGCAGCCTGATCCTGACCATTTTGGGCCCCTTTTCAGCCATTTTCAGCCCCTTTTTGCCATTTTGGGCCCAATTTCAGCCCTGAATGGCCAGGATTGGGTCCAAAATAGCCAGAATAGGTGATGTCAGGGGTGTGTGGCATACTAATGACTAGACATAGGCACGATCAGAATTATGGACTGAAAATTGCCCCGATTTTGGCATTTGCGCCATTGGGACCGGGCTGATCGGTTCCGTCCACAGCTCCCGGTTCAGCGCTCGGGTGGGGCGCTCTATCGGGTCTCGATCGGATCGATTGGTTTACATTCAGGATTGCAGTCTGCAGACAGTCTTGTGCCAGCCATCTGTTCCCGAGGGAACGGAGCCCCGTGGAAATGGAGCCTGGGGAATGCTGGAGCTGTTTGCCCTCCTTCTGTCACCCTGGAAACGCAAATGGAAGCCCAGCTTTCCTTGATCAGCAGGGCTTCCTTCCAACCACGGAGCAGCCAGAAAAGCACGCGCCTGTCTCGTCCATTTGGGAGAAGAGAGGGGAGGGCGGGGGAAGGGGGTGTTCTTCTGTAGCCATGGGCACTCGAATCTCATCCCTGCAAAGCCTGAGAGGCAGCTCTTACGGCCCAACACAGCCCTCCTGCGTAGCAGACTCAGGCTTTATAAATAGCCATGTGCTGCACAACAAAGTTTCACTTTCCGCTCGTGGGTGGAGTGGGACAGAGGCGAGCTCTCGCTTGCCGCTTTTGGAGAGAGAAAGCTCAAGAGAGAGAGAGAGGGAGATTTAGCTTTGGGCTTCAGTGGATAGGGAATTAGGGAATAGGGACCTATCTCCTCTGGCCCCCCCCCGTGACAGTACCAGCACACTCCTGTGGGGACAGACCCCCCCGCCCCCTGAGGGGAGGCGGCTTGCTGCCACCTCCACGGGCCTGCCGGGCCCAGCAGCCACCATCCTCCTCACCCACCATCCCTTTAGCGCTGGAAACTGTGGGCCACCCTCCCGTGTCAGCCTTCCCAATTCCCGATTCCCGATTCTGTATCAAACGGGACTTGATCGGTGAGGTTCGGGTACCTGGGTTCGGCGCCACCGTGGAATCACGATCAGCTAAATCGGGATTATTTTTTGGATCGTGCCCATGTCTACTAATGACACACTTCCAGTGATGGCAAGAGGCGTGGCATATGCTAATGAGTTATGCTAATGAGTTATGCTAAAGACCCCTGGCCTTAGATCTCTTCAGTTCAACTAGTATTACAGGAAGGCTTATTCTAGAGGGTAGTATGACAGAACAGTGAGTGGGGGTGGCTGTGAGGGAAAAAAAGGGATTCTCTATTCCAGATGAAACAGGTATTTTGCTTAACCAGAAATAGAATTTATATATAAAAACATAAGCAGGATGGTTGCAGAGTATTAATAAGCATATTGGTTTCAGAATAGGTTCCTAAGCTTGGTGGTTTCAAAATAGTTATGTCTTCTTAAGGGTATATTCACAGACCTAGTCACAAAGGCTAATTTTTCACACAGATCTTCACTAACAGAATAAACACTTGTGTCAGCCACATAGACATAGATTCACCTGGGCCTTTCCACACAGCTTGCCTGACTTAGATAGAACAATCTTTCTCTGAGATACAGATAGACAGACTCAAACTTCTAAACAGTTTGCTTGACTTAGCCAGAATGTCTCAGAAGAACTCCATACAGTTTCAGTGAATACTTTCTCTCAGCATACTCTTTCAAAACTGCAATTCACTCCACCCCTCAGAGTACAGCTACTGTCCAACCACAGCACACTCTATTTACACATCCAGCCCTCTCTTCTTCCCTCAGAGGCTAGCATTTAAACCCATAATAACCAATAGTCAAACCCATCACATTAATACACACAAACTTCATTCATATGTAAAACATTACAGCATATATCATCAATGAAAGGGGGTAGAGATTTAGTTTTAGTGCCATTCAATTGCCAATTTAAAAAGTAGCCCAGTGGCAGGGGAGGAATGGCTGTCCAAGAATCCATGTCTTGTGGGAGCCCGGGGAGGGGAGATAATGAATCAGTATCCTACCCAAAATCTGGATCCAAGATTAATATGAGTATTTTTGAAGTGCACCTTTACCTCTGGTCACTCAAACACCCTTCATTACTCAAATGCCTCTGGCATAGCCATTCTGGCACAGTGAGTACTTTTAATAATTTGTAAAAAAAAAAAGGTTGCTGTATTAAGATCGAGGCGGGGGATTTCCACTCCTTCCAAGCTGTTAGACCCTTCATTTACACTGCCACCAGCAAACATTTTTAGGTATCAACTCTCACCAGTCATTTGAACACTGGTGAATCTCTGAACATGTTCAAAGAACTAGCAAATGGCTGAGGACTAGGCCTGTGAGTGAGGATACCTTTGACACAGCTTGTTCTTAACCAAAGAAAGGTCTCTATTGAATTGCAGTAGAATATAAAATATAAAGAGCAAACATCATGTAGGAAGATACAGCCCATGAAGCTGAAGGAGAAGTCTGATATCTAACTATAGGATTTGATAGCTACAAAAGATACCTAGGCATCCCTAAAGGATGGGTGCTATTCAGGCTGGAGATTCTGGAGGTAGAAGCAAGCTTCCTCAACCTTACTCTTCTTCTTCATCATAGATGAGCCACCCAACACAAAAGATCGCAGAGCCTATTAACCCTTGAGGAGGGATTTTCTTCTCCCTCCAAGGGATTAAAACCAGTCCTCCCGGCATCCATGGCTTATCTAAGACTTGGCATATAGGTCAGGTGCTGTTTTTTAATGATGTTCCCAAAAGGCTACAAAAGCAACTATTTCTCCTTCACAGAATGACAGTATAGCAAACATCACAGAGGGACAGACTGAGCATATGGCCATGTACAGATAGCTGTATGGCTATCAACCCTCCTTCCTGAGAAGAGATCAGCCTTCCCAGGGCTTTACCAAAAAGGTGAATTAGAGGCCAGCTTGATATCCTTAGCATGACATGCTTTGTTAGCAAATTCCTGCAGACATTCCTTGTAAGTTAGGGATACATTTTCCACCTCTCTCTTTTAGGTACACTACCCATCCTTCAGCTAGTATTGTCATGTGCTCACTGGTTTCAAAAATTAATCATTCTGAGTTTTGATTTCTGGATGGGAAGGTGGGGGAATTTACTGTCCCCTCTCATATACCAGGGTGCACACATATAGTTGAGAACTACCACCAGGTTGGACTGCAGTGTGGCACTGTACTCAAGCACACTGGAGGATAAGGGAACAGCCCTTGGGTAAATTTTGCTATTAGTGTATAAGTTGGCAAGCGTTTGCAATGTAAGTCCAGGGTGACCATGACACTTGCATGAGTTTGACAAGGAATAACTGGAAGTAGCACTCAAAAAGTCCCTCCTTCCACCCTGTTAATGTCACTGGATGAAGCCAAAATCCTTTTTTCCAGCTTCTTTCTCAGCGTGCTGCTTAATTTACACAGCCATGGTACTCCAGAGCTCCACTTCATAAAATGTCCCAGACCCTCGAGGATCCAGAATGACCTACTTCACTTGGATGTGGATGCCATTTGTTAATAGGGTCTGGATAGCAATCAACTATTACAGCTGGTAGCAAAAAAGCTGCAGCTGCCAATCATTTTGTAAGGAGTTTGGAATTGGTTGACCTGAATCATTGCCACTGAATATGATAAATTTGTCTGGTGAACTAATTTGTGGTAAAGATTGCAGTATCCCTAGTTCTACAATGGGATCCCCAGAGGCATCTTATTAGGGCTTTTTTTCTGGGAAAAGAGGTGGTGGAACTCAGTGGGTTGCCCTCGGAGAAAATGGCCACATGGCTGGTGGCCCCGCCCCCTGATCTTCAGACAGAGGGGAGAAGAGATTGCCCTCCACGCCGCTCAGCAACGTGAAGAGCAATCTAAACTCCCCTCTGTCTGGAGATCAGGGGGCGGGGCCACCAGCCATGTGGCCATTTTCAAGAGGTTCCGGAACTCTGTTCCACCACGTTTCTGCTGAAAAAAAAGCCCTGCAGCTTATATTACACCAGTAGAGATATTATGGAAAAGTTGTGTGCGAGTGTCTTAATGGCCAAGCACAGCACTGTGGATGAAGGCACTACTTTGATCAACATTGCCATATACATATTAGTCTCATGCCATGAAAACCTCAGTAGGGGTCACCATAAATCAGCTATGACTTGACTGCACTCTCCACCACCACTAGGATGAAATTTAACTTGGAAGTTATTTTCCTGCTCTTGGTGTTTGACTGCCTCCTTGAAAAATGGTGGTAAAGAGTAAAGACTAACAAGATGAATAAAAGCCTGTATCGCAATACTTACAAGTTTAATTTTGAATGCTGACACTTTAAATAGGTAATATTGTAATAACTGACAGCCCTCTTTTGCTTAATGACCCATTGTTTGACTGCTGTAAGCCTTTAAATGCAAAATCCAATGTTATTGACCTTTTTATGCAAGACAATAAAGGTATTTGTTTCAGTGGAAAGTATTACCGATTATTTCTACTAAATTATCTTTAATAGCATTAATAGCTAATGTACAGCTGATTACAGAATATATTTAAGTAAAATTTGAAACATTCCAACTTCACTATACCCAGTCAAGCCTTGAAACTTCTCTGGATTGTGAGCTGCAGAGCAGCAGGCAAAGCCCCTCCGAGATCTCCCTGTGCCTGCTCTGCCCTTCTCCTTTCTAGAAGGCTTGCCAAATGCCACTCTCTGCTTGCTTTGCAAGTGAGCATTTCAATTCCTTCTAAACCAAGACGATTTCTCCTCTTTGTCTGAAATTTGGCAGGAAGGATCCCTTGGGTAAGGGGTATATTCTCTGAGAATTTCATCCCAACTGAATTGGAAACAAAAGCATCATAGCCAGCCTTTAATTGCCTCTAAAATGACCACCTTTTCCTTTTTCTGACATTTGGCAAAAAGGATCCCATAGAGAAGAACTTAACATTTCCAAGAATTTCATCCAAATTCAATGTGAAACAAATAAACAAAAAGGTTAAGACAGAAACATGTGTCCTACTGAAAACAAAGGAAACGAAAATGAAAATGAAAACAAAGGGATGTAATAAGAAACAAATGAATTAAATACAATATGAAAAAAATCCAGGCCTACCTCTGCCATGAAGTGCTCAAAATGAAACTGTAAATCTACAAAGAAGGCAAATTCTTCCTCCTGCTCTCATCTGTAATTGATTGCTAGGCTCAATGTCATTGTTCAGCCCTACCACCTCTACTCATTCTATCACTTTCCTGCTCCTTACCTTGCAAGTACTGGCACATGTGAACGAGTTACAGGGAGTATACTATAACATATTCTTGTTATGGCATGGAGATTGCCCTTCGCAAACTAAGACATGGCATTTGCTTCATAAGCTGCCATCCTCAAAGATCAAGGATTTCTCCTGATCCCCAGCCCTGTATGCACAGTGTTGTCATCTCAGTGCTCCTGCACATTGAGGCCTCTCCATTCATTTCAAAGGAGAGCAGGTACAGGTACAGGTACAGGTACAGGTACATGAATGTATCAAGATTCCCTCTCCAAAGAAGTCTTGACAGTTCAAAGAACAGCATGCTCACAGTAGAGCAGTTGCAACTGCAAAAATTATTACTGGAACAGCACAAAATATTTGAAGCACTTTAAAAGCTAAATTCGAATTTCTCACTTATAGACTGGGAACTTTTAACTAGAGGTGGGAATGATCCAAAAAAAATTAACGATCAAGCTGATCGTGGATCCGCACCGGTGACGACCCCAAATCACCGATCCACACCGGTCATCTCCCATTTCCAATCCGGGGATCGGGGATCGGGGAGGCCAAAGCGGGGCGCTCTGCTATTCCCAGCTATGTGGGAAGGTGGGTGGTGGCGGGCGCCGGGCACGTGCAAACACTCCCGCTCAGCTCCTCTGAGCCCTTTATTTACCAAGTATTACCCTTCTAGTCATGAAAAAGCCAAATCATTTGTACCACCTGTCTAATTAGAGTTCCAACCAGCTGAGAGTTTAAAGGCAGCTGTATTTTCTTTTGCACATTAACTTTTCCCCCTTCTCGTTCTCAACTTCTTGCAAAAGGGATGCAGTCGCTGGGCTGAGAAGCCAGGAGGAGAGAGAGATCTCTTTTCAGTGTTAACTCTTTCAACGCACTGAATGAACTCAGAGAGGAGCGCAAAACAGCTTCAGCTGATAGCCGCTCTCAAAGCCAGGGGTTTTTGTTTTCTCTCTCTCAAGTACTGAGACACCCCTTCCTCTCCCAATCACTTTGCTTATATTTTTCTCAGGAAGCCACCTTTTCACTCACAACTGTTTGCTTTTCCTTCCTAGGGGAAATATTATCAAGTTTCTTGCCTTAAATTTCTTTTGCTAAAAAGTTAACCTCAAGCTGCAGTATGAAACCTCCGTGTGCTTTCCAGACTGCGCACTGCCTGTTTCTCTCCCTAGCTCAAGCAACAAGTACTGAGACACAAAGGTTTTTTAACCCCTGATTTTCCCTATTCCAAATCACAAAACAAGTTTCTCTCCTCCTTAATTACAGAAACACCTTCTTTTACTCTTCAGACCTGGTCTCTCCCCAGACCGTTTCTCCTTTTTACACATATATTAATAAGCAAAACAAAAATTCTGTGCCAAGACAAAGGGGAGGGATAAGGAATTGGGGTGGGTGGGTGTTATGGATGTGGATTCAAAGCCAAAAACCAAAACAAAACAAAGAAATCACTTCACCAAGTGCACAATTAGTACAAATCTGGGACGGAAGGCAGCTCGACTCTCACCGTGCCACCTCCCCCTTTTCTGTTCTCTCCTATACACACACTCACACAAACATCAGGATCCCCATAGTTTGTTTTGACAAACAAGACAGATAAGGATAGGGGGGCAGGAGGACTGTTTTTGGCCGTCAGAGCTGCCTATCAGGGTTTGCAGGGATGAGATTGGCGTTCCCATGGCTACAGAACACCCCCTCCCCCCTCCCTCCCCTGGGTCTCTTCTCCCTACTGGTGAGTGTGTTGCTGCTCCGTAGTTGGAAGGAAGCCCTGCTGATCAAAGAAAGCTGGGCTTCCATTTGGGTTTCCAGGGCGACAGAAGGAGGGCAAACACAGCTCAGGTATTCCCCTGGCTCCGTTTCCCCGGGAATAGATTACTGGCGCCTGAGTGTCTGGATCCCCGATCAGATCCCGATGGCCCTGATCAAGCCCTGATGAAGCCCCCCCCCCCGAATGCTGGATCGGTTGCCGTGAACGGAACCGATCTGCCGGGTCCCGATCACGTGAACGCCATTATCGTGGGTATTTTTCTATCGTAATTCCGATCGTGCCCATCTCTATTTTTAACAACAGTTGTTTTTGTAGAAATATGAAACAATCAAAGACACAGCAGGTGGCATGGATGAATAAGCAAGAAAACATAGAAGCACAGCCATTTACCATATTATTGATCTTTTAAAATATATAGGTTGCCATGGTGGTGGAGACGTGTAATGGCACATGAGGAAGTCTATTGTGAACTTGAGGAGTTAGTAATGTGCCACATCTTGTGCCCATAGGGTTGCCAGGTCCAGTTCAGGAAATTCCTGGAGACATTGGGTACGGATCCTGGATAGGGCAGGGTTTGTGGAGGACGAGGGGCCTCAGAATGGTATAATGCCATAGAGTCCACCCTCCAAAGCAGCCATTTTTTCCAGGGGAACTGATCTCTGTCACCTGGAGACCACTTGTAATTCTGGGAGATCTCCAGCCACCACCTGGAGGCTGGCAACCCTATGTGCCCAAAGTGCTTAGCAGGTCAGTCCCCTGACCATTCTGTTTGGGCAGTTTACTATCTATCTTACCTGATCACAATATTCTGTAATTGTCATTATAATTTGGTTTCCCGGGTTTGGTTCACAATTCCGGAAGCTGCATTAATGAAACAGTAACTACTGGGTGTATTTCTGGTTCATTTGTTTTGTTTTACAGAACCCTAATGAACATTACAAAATCATTATACAAATACTATTTTTTGTTAACACCAGGCCCTTTCTATGTTACATAAGCTGTAGAGAAAATTTGTCAAACGTGTCCTGCGCAAGTCAGAAATTTTCTTTTTAAAGAAATTTAAAGCCCAGGGTCTATAACCAAAGAACTGCATGATGGAAGGACAGGGCGGCCTCCCCTATTTTACTGGCCTTGCTCAAATGCATTTAAAAGCAGCCTGACTTCAAAAATAAGGCAGGCAAAGCTTTCCGTAGCAGTTGGATTAAGTGAAGGGGACATATTTCATTGGCCACTTAGGACACATCAAGCCAAACGCAGGTTAGCAACTACCTTTAAAAAAAACCTTTATTTATAAAAATTTTGGGGTATATAAAGCAGAATTGTCCATAACATTTACAATGCCAAATATTCAACACAGGAACATAGTTGACAACTATATACAAGGGGTAGAGAAACAGCACATCCGTCAATAAACCAGTGCTTTGTTAAAAATTTTATACCCTGGCTGAAAGTTTCAGGTGCTGAAGGGGTTTATTGGATATGGTTTGCTTCATTTGGTATTGTATAATTTAGATTGTATCAGATATATCCATACTACATAAAGCATTTTAGTAAATAATACAGATAGGAAGTTCACAATGGTAGCAGTTGGCCCATCTCACACTGTTACTTCCGAAATTAAACTTAATAAAGGGCTACATACAGGGCCGGATCAAGGGGGGCAGGGGGCGCCGTGCATGGCTGCCAACCGTCCGGGAGCACACTGCAGCTTGCCATGCGGGAGGCTGAGTGCAGGGTTGGGAGGCCCTCACCAGCCCCGCCGATGGGGCGGCTGGCTTGCCGTGCACGCAGGACCTTCCAGCCCTGCGCTCAGCCACCTGCGCGGCAAGCCAGCTGCCCTGGCGCACGCCCTCGCTGCCAGCTCCAGATGAGAGGTTGAACATTTTTGAGTCTTTTGGTGAAGATTTTTCTGATAAATCAGATGAAAAATTCAGTTTTAATAAATTCAGCATGGGTTGTCCTTCGTTCAGATCTCTAGCATAACACATAGTTCCACTGTGGAGTACAGATAACTTTGCAAAGGTGCCAGCCCATCTATATTTTATATTGGCCTTTGATAAAATGTTAATGATCAGTTTTAAATCATGGCACATTCTCAAGGTTTCTGATGGGACGTATTGATATACCTGGATTTTCTTATCCTGATAGAGAAGGTGGCAATGCTTGTGGGCTACTTGTAGGATTTTGTTCCTTTGATCTATAGTCCCTAAAAGTGACTAATATGTCTCTTGGATTTTGAAGTCTATTTGGCATTTTGTAGCCTAGTCTGTATGCTTTCTTGATGCTGGGGGGTGATGCCATCTTCTAACTGAAGGAGGGTTGCCAGCCATGAAGATATTAATATAGAAAGATCAGTATTCCTTTCTTCGTCCTCTGGGAGGCTCCTAAATTTCAGATTTTTAGTTTTAAGTTTCATTTTTAGTTCAATTACTTTAGCAGATAAGGTGTCTTCTACTTGCTGGATTTGTCTTTTCTCCTCTGGTAATGTGATCCCCAATTCCAGGGCTGTATCAGCAGTTTGCGCTATTGTTGCTATAGAGTTTTTACTGTCCTTAAGCGGAATGATTATCGGTTCCAAACAAGTATTCACTCTATCAATCAGCTTTTCAGAGATTGAAGCTATAATATAATTCTCCAGTGCCTAGAGAGAATCAGTAAGTTCTTGTTTCATAAGCCTGTTTGAGTGCAAGTTTGGCTCCGCCATTTTGGGTTGCTTAACAGAGGAAAAGTCCTTACTGTTTTCCTGGCTTTCTGTTATGAAATAATTCCTCACACTTGCAGATTGAGACTGGGAGGGCTTCATCTTGCCAGCCCTTGTTTCCCCCATCTCTTTTAAATGCAGTTGGATGATTTTTATTGGTTTGGGTGCATGTGAGGTTCGAAGCCTCAGCAAGGAGTGTCCGTCAAGTTCTGTGTAGCGCTCCACCCCCAGCAACTACCTTTAATTGTTCCTGAGGAGTGAAATAAACTTCTTGATCATTGTGTATTGGATTTTAGGTTCCAGGACAGGTGGTATGTGGACAAGGCCATGCCTATGGGTTGCTCCATGACCTATGCTGCCTTTGAGACCTTCAGCACTTTCATTGAATGGGCCACCAAGGATCACATGGGTTCCCCCACATCACTCACTACCTGGATGATTTTTTTTATCATGACCCCGCCTAGCAGCACAGTTTGCGCCAACCACCTTGACACCTTTCAGGCCCTGGCTAGGGAATTGGGGGTTCCCCTTGCCCAGGAAAAGATGGAGGGCCCAGCTTCCTACCTCAATTACCTCGAAATCAAGCTGGATTCTGTGGCTGGGCTTTCCTGGCTCCCCAAGGACAAGCTGAGACGCTTGCAGGATCTCATTACATCGAACCTTTTGTGTAAAAAAATGCACCTTAAAGGAGCTTCAATCTATCATCGGCCACCTCAACTTTGCATGCAAGGTGCTCTCTCCTAGGCAGGCCTTCTCCTTGCAGCTCTCCAGGGCAGAGTAATTCTGCTGTGTTTAATTTTATTGAACATCAAGCCATACCATAAATGAATCTCCCTAGCATTTTAAAAAAGAAAATAGCAGTAGCTGTGTGGGGCACAGAGAGGGGAGTAGGCTGAACTATCCACCTGCATCCTTTTGCCATTCAAGAGTGCCCTGATCTAAATTGCTGTTGGCCCTAGAAAGGGGGAAAGGCACGCAATGAAAAGGTGACTTTCCTTCCTAGAAGTTTGTTTGTGTGTGTGTGTACAGTTAATTTCAGTCTTCAAAATACTGTAAGTGGAAAGGGTTAAGCTTCCTCTCCCTCATCAGTGTGGCCCTAATTAGAACTGTGGCCTTACACAGCGGCTGTTTTTCTTTAACAAAATCTGGGAAGATACATTCACAGCTTTCCCAATTCCCATCAGGTTTGACCCTGCATAATTCAGAGGAGGCTGTCATATTGACTTGACTCTTCAGGCTTGCCTTTGGGATGTATGCCCAGAACTGGTACTCATTTAGACACTCAAGAGTGGCCCATGGCCCTTTCTGTCCCAAGAGAATGTTCGTACACACTGAAGAGAGAATTGTGACTCCAGGCATTAACTCTGAAAAGAAGTGTGCATCTGGTACCAGAACTTCAGGGAAACGTCTCATACCTTTAAGTGGTTATTAAATCTGTCCTTTCCTTTACAGAAGAGACACTCTATCCTTCTGTGAAATCTGTGGTGTCTCCACGTGTGAAGAGAAGAAGTCTGAGGAGTTTAGTTTTGTTTTTGGAAGCACAAGTGCCACCTACTGAAGAATTTTTGGTGAGCTCTGAGTCCCAAATCCAAAGAAACGTTTCTGACAAGATGGAGTGCTTGGTTTCTTTTTAAAGCATTCACATCCATCTTTTCCTGGAGGCTATGAGAGTAGGCATATTTCTAGAGCAGCATGTATATTTTAAAATAGCCTCGCTGTAGTTAAAATAATGCTGCATATCAGTCAAAGAATCATCTGCATAAATGACACAGCAGCCATAACTATAAATAGCAATGCTGTCCATGGAGTGCTGCATCCACCTCTGTGGCTTAAGGCCTTTGGAGAAGGTGCTATGTAGGCTGCAAAGTGAAATCTGCCCTCATCTGTAGGAACCTCCCACATTCCATCAGAAGAGGCTGCTTTAGCAAAATATTCATTGTCACTTGGTCCCATTAAGAATATCATGACTCTGTAGAATGAAAAAGGAGACTGCTGGGAATGCTGGTGGCGACATAACAAATAAGAGTGACAATGTTTTCTAGATTTTTTTAAGGCAGAAAAAGGGTCAGATTCAGTGTGGGTTTCCAGTTTCCAGTTGGGAGCTTAAAAGTTTATATTTTGGCAATCTGGGCTCAAATCTTACTCTTTTACAGAAGACCACCTGAAACTTCCTTCCTTAAAAGTCACCCCTTACCTCCTTTAAGTATCTTGCCATGCTCACTATTAGATCTGCAATAGGTCTCCACTAGAGATGGGCACGAACCGAAATATGAACCAAAATTAAGCACAAACCAGGCTGGTTCGTGGTTCGCAAACCATGGTTCGTCAGATCCCATTTCTGACAAACTGCCACAAACTTTTAGGTTGGTTCATTTGGTTCATTTTTTGGTTCGTCACTGCAGTCTGCCTGGTGCCAATCAATCAGTTTCCTAGACAACAGGGGATGGACTTCCTGCAGACCTTCTGCTGACCCAGAAGTGACCTTCTGCTGACCTGGAAGTGATGATTTTCTGACCTGGATGTGACGTTTTCACACACCAAACGAACCGGTTCGCGAACCAGGGGCAGGTACATGAAAGTTTGTGGTTCATGGTTTGTGAAATTTGACGAACCATATGGTTTGTTTTTTTTCTGGTTTGTGCCCATCTCTAGTCCCCACCCCCGGATAACTTGAATATGATGAGGATATTAACAGTCTTGTAACATCTACTGTTTGCTAGGTGGAATGCTAGGTGGGTACAGCTGGACTTGTGAGATGGGACAAATTTATACTACTATGACTTTTCGGGGCACAACTGATTTTTTTTTAATAGCCAGAATGTTTCCCATTCTGAAAATAAGCTCACATTCTTTAAATGCTACAAATTATAAAGGCTGGGTAAATCAGTACTCCAGGTGGGGTGATGTACCCGTTGTCCTTATCCCTGGCTACAGCCTTGAAGGCAAAGCAATGTCTACTCTAGAAGTACATCAGGTACAAATATACTGGTTTAAGTCTATACTTGATATACCGCTCAAACAACGTAACAATTGGGCTACAGTTGCAGTAGCAGATAAAAGACTTCAGGATGCTGGCTTTTAAAATATGTGACACGAAAAATCAAAATGAAGTCATCTACTGTTCATTTTTTAAATGGCACAAAGAGAAACATTGGAGGCTGTAAAATTGTGTGCCTTTTCTGCTGAACTGACTTGGTTTGTTGGATTAGGATCTCTGAGGTCCAAGCTTCTGTGAAGCTTACTGAGTGATCTTGGGTCACCCATTCTATCTTGGTACCTCACAAAATTATTGTGAAGATAAAATGAAGGGCAAACCAAGTGGTTTTAGGTTGCCAGGAACACAAAAGATGAATCCACATGACTCAAGGTAACTAAGGCAGCCCTTCGAGTCACCTCAGAACTGGCACTGTAATATTCACCCCTTCATTAATGTGCCTGCGTAAGAGAGCTCAAATGTCCAACTTGAAGCATCAGTATTTTATGTTTCCAAGGCAACACCAGCGTTAACAGCCTTGATAATGACATTATTTGGTTGGAATGAGCATTCATGATCTTTTGATTACCAGCGGAAGTATAAATTAGGCTGCTTGTCCCACTCCCCACCCCTCTTGAAAAATAAATGCATTGGGGGGGGGAAATCCCTCACAAGAAGCTAAATGGAAAAATCAATTTATACATTAATGGAGTCCTCAGTTCAGCATTCTTTCTCTTTTATAGATTTAGACAGTGTGTGCTCATCAGTGATATCTTTATTTCACAGAGCAGTGAAATTAATTACTTACTAATGGTGTAATTCAGAAATTAATTTGCACTATCATTTCAAATGTGTCATTGTTAATCAATTTAAAAGAAGCAGCTCTTAAGCTTGGTCCAACCAACCTGAAGTGCTGAAGCTGTTCCTTGATAGCTTTGAGGAGCATAGCAACACTGGCATGTGCAGTGGGACAGAGGAGCAGTTGAGTGTTGGCTGCAGAAGAAAATATCTCTGCTTTTCCAGATTCACGAACATCTCTAATGTGGCATTGATGGAATGAAATTTAAATGGCAATTTAGGATTATGTGTTCTTTACAAAAACAAAACTAAAACAATATACAAAACAACTCAGTAGGAAAGAAAACTAGAGTTAGAAATCACAGTGTGGTGCTGTTCTCATTGTGGAGCCAAATAAACTGAAGAACAGTGATGGTAGACCAGAGAGAAGGAGAGCACCATCTGTATCGTATGGCCACTTCTTGCCATTTCATGCAAATATTTTCCTCCCCTAGAAGTAGTAAAAAATGTCCTTCCTTCGATTTCTGGATTTAGAGTAGATGCCGATAAACAGGTGAAGTGATGAAGGCTTTCTGGTTTTGTTTCTAAAGCGATGGCATTCTTGTCACAGACTGGGCGAGGGGGCAGGGCTGGTGACAACACATGGAGAAGGGGGCTGTTGCCAGGGCCTGTGGCTTCTGGTGGGGCCCACTGCTAAGATGCCAGATGGGGTCTGGAACAATACTGGATCCTGGTACGGGGGGCACTAACCTTTTTGTAATAGCCACACATGCTCCCAGCCAGTGTGGCAATGTCATTACAGGAAGGGATGTCACAGCACAGACCCCCTTCCAGGTGCCCCAGCACCCTCCCGGGCAGTGCTGCACAGCTGCAGGAGGCCAGCTGGGCATGTGGGCTGGCTGGCCACTCCTGTGCAGCCATAGGAGGCCAGTTGGGCAGTTCACTCCCACTGGCGCTGCTCAGGAGCCTGGGCGCCTGGATTGCTGGTCACTTCCCCAGACTGCTGCACAGCTGCAGGAGGCTGAGCAGCCAGGCTGAGCGACAGGGAAGGGGAGGAGCCAGGTGTCTGATATTTGGGGAATATTTCTTCCACACAGTCCCCCAAAATACTGGACTGTCCAGGTGAATACCAGACATCTGACATCACTACCCACTGCTGCTGACTCATGCATCTCTTCCGTCCACTGCCTGCTTGAGAGTTCTTTTTCATCCTTGCTCCCAGTTGCTGGATAAGGGCATGTGGGTGGTGCACAAAGCATCAGCATTCCTGGAGACCATGGCAGTAGCATTCCTAGCTGCACCCACCACCATTGGGGAAAGGATGTGAAAACACTGTGGACAGCTGTGACTGCAGGTCGGGGAGGAGCTTGTGACTGTGCAAAGGAAGGATAAACTGGCAGGAGGGGGCATGTGGGTGGGAGGGCAAGAAGTGGGTCTTAGTAGAGGACATAGTTGGGCCTGGCCACTCTCTGCCCAGAACCCCAAATACCTGGAACTTACCCTGGGTGGGGACATCTTATCTGTGTCTTCTCATGTCAACATATTTATTCAAGAAGACATGTAAAAACAAATCACACCGTGATGACTTTAATTTCTCAGCTCTTTGTCCTTCTGTCAATGAAGATTTTTCCCCCAGCATGTAATACTCTCACTTCCCCAGTGGCATTGGGTAGGTGAGTTTCTGATAGATGGCCCCAAATCCAGTTTCGTGTGTAGCAGGGCTTTTTTTTGAGCTGGAACACCCCAGAATGGTGTTCCGGCACCTCTTTAAAATACCCATGTGACTGGTGTGACGTGGATATTTTAAAAGTGGCCTATTTTGCCCAGAAGCATGCCCCCAGGAGACACTTTCCTCCCCCGCCAGCCAGGTAAGTGGAGGTGGGGGGTGGAGGGTGGGAGCGGGGGATCCCACGCCCCCAGTGGGGGACTGGCAACCTTATTGCAAACATGATCAACAGTTACACGACTTGGACAACAATCTCCACTTGGTCTTCTCTTCTCTCTCTCTTTTCCTAGTGAAAATGGGAGACTGGACATGTTGCCCAATACCTCCCTTTCTAACTAAAACTATAAACCCAGAATTGAATGAAGATGGAGAAGGAGTTGAATTAAAACAAAGTTTTATAGGAAAAAGAACTAACCTGATTGGCCCTCCCTTGTGTATTATAGATCTGGAAAGATTGCTGAGACCATGCAGGAAACTGCTAAGGCTCTTCTCTCCCATTCTTTAACCCAGGATTAACCATTTTAATCAGAAGAGCCCAGAAAAAAACAGAAGTCTTTCTGGGCAGGGTAAAGTTCCTCCTGGTGCTTCTTGACCTGATATCTTCAGAGGCCTTCTTTAGACATAGTGGTGGCACCTAAACAAAGGGCAGCAGCAGCAGACCGCTATTGGGCAATTGTGTCCACACATGCCTGGGTCCTTTGTGGCAGCTGGGGAGTTAGAGGCTGGAGGAGCCCCCCTCCTCAGACCCGACACACCTGCATGGATGGGGGTTGCTTATTGGCCTTTCCTTGCCTTGTGTGTAAAAGTGCACAGAAACGGATTGGCAAGGTAATGGCTTATGCTGATGGTGTCGTGCTGTCTTCTGGTCACGTCTTTGGCACAAAGCAAGCATTTTGAAAATTGGAGCCGCTCAGTGCCAATGCCATTGCCCTGGAGGCGTCAAAGACAAAGCGCACTCATGCGCAATGTGCACATTCCCTTCCCGCCAATGGAGTTACGCTAAGGCTTAGTCCCTCCCCTTGGGATCTGATTGGTTGTTTGCCATTAAGGAATACCATTACATATGCTGTCACCACTGCTGGCCCAGTGCCTGCCTACTTGTGCTGCTCGGTAAGAACCAAACTGAAATGCATGAACTTCTAGGTGTGGGGAAGAGTTGTAACAGCTTTGTTTCCCAAATTTGTTTCACTGTTCCAGAAGCCACTTTAACAAACTGAACCAGCAATTTTCGAGTGCATTTCTGGCTCATTTGTGTAGTTTTGTATACCCCTAATCCTGTTTCTTCCATGGGTATTGTGAGTAGAACCCAAAGACACCTATACTTTTGCTTCATACTTTGGGAGGAGATTAGGGGCTAATTTAATTCTGTGTAACACTGTTTTCTCTGGTATAAATCAGTTAAAACTCCACATCATCCACATGTCATCCACATGCCAGGGCAGAAGTATTACAGTTATATATAATACATTTAAAACAACTCTAGTGTAATGTCTTTGGATTAGGACAACCCAAAATATCGCAAAATAGTAAGCACAAACTTGTTAAGTTCTCTATAACTATTAATCAGGTTGGATGGAAAGTACAAAAGGTGGGGAGAAAGAAAAAAAAATGCTTCACATCACCTTTTTGGGTCCCTAAAGTTAGCAGTTCATAGCTTTCCCAAAATGAAGACTAGAAGGTGCCACACATTTAATTAGTTTACGTGATGCTGAATGCAAATCAAATTTCAAGGTGCCCTAGATGCTCCTGGGGGGGGGGGGGAAGAAAAAAGACCAGCAATTTGAGTATGTGGTAATACTACCTAACTGAATACATTATGTAGAATTCCTGTGGATTAACATGGAATGTCTTCATGTCAAATGTGGGTTTTATATGTTGGTTTGTTCATAGGAAAAAAATTGCTAAAAGGATAGTTAAAACCCTGCATCTCACATATTTGGTGGGCGGAAGATCATTGACCAGCCACTCTCGAAACATTCAAATGTAGCCCTCCACGCCCTTCTGGTGCTGTTGTAATGACTTTCTTATCTTTCTCTTGAAGAAAATTTCTCTTTTGAGTGAAGAAGGTGCGTGCACACACAACTTAGCTCTGGATGGAAAAACAACCTGAGTGCCCCTTCCCGTCCCCTTCTTCCCCCTCCTTTACATGTACTAACATACAACCTTGCTCTGGACAGGGAGTGTGCTATTGACTCCCCACTTCCCCCCTTCCCCGCACCAAAGCTGCCATTTGTCTCTTCCAGGGTAACTATAAAGGTAACTATTTCCCCCCATGCAGGACAAACCATATTGACACATCAACACATTTTCAGTAATATGAGAAATCCCAGAGTGGGAGAATGCCAGGAAGGAAGAGGGATAACAAAGGAATGTGTATATTTTACTTGGATAAATCAGGACCTACAAAATGTTGAACAGTGTCTGTGGATTTGTATGACCTGATCAGAGATACTGAGCACGAAACCTGGCTTCATACAGAGATCATACTCTTGCATCTTGAGTGTCCTTAGAGAAAGTTTACATTTTATGCCACCAGTGCTGTCCCTTCTTGGGTGGGAAAGCTAAAGCGTGGGGTGATGTAAGAACATGCATCACCTTCTCCATGGGATTGCTGGAGCCCAGCTTAGGTCAATTGTCACTTTTGTCTAATAGGAGGGCTGGCCATTCTCTACCCCCTTTAGGGGCTGTTTTTTTTTTTAAAGCTTGTTTTGCGTCCCCATTACTGTGTTCCCTGCAAGTTCAGTGGTGTGGTAGTTCTCATGAAATTGCATCAGGATTTTGCTGAAAAGTTGCAGCAAATTAATCGAAAAGTTTAATGAGATGGAATTTATCCAACTTGGCTGGCAGAATATATCCAACTTAGTATAACATTTTAAGCACATTTCAGCAAATGCAGCTTCTTTATGCTGCTTGGGTTCTGCTTTACATAATCAGAATAAATTGAAGTGGGAATACCCTGCATTCTGTTATGTGGTCTGTATGTTTGTGTGTGCGTGTGTGCCAGACAGAAAACACAAATCCTTCTCATTTATTTATAATATAAGCTATCCTATCCTATGGATGGTTAATACATAATAAACATATCTTGGCTAAGATTTCCTAAGATCTCAAAGGCATTTTCCTTACAAAACTACTTGTAGCATAGAATTAGGTGCTATTTTTGCTTACTTTCTGAATGCCAGATTCCGGCAAAATGGCCAGCAGTGCCTCACTTTGCTATTGCCCAGTTTGCCTAGGCGAATGATCCAGGCAGGGCATTTCAGTGACCCTCTCCCTGCCAGCTGCCTCTACCTCCTTCTGGTGCCACCATGTGGAGCTCTTCTGTAAATTGCACCATTGAATATGCACTATCAGGTTTACCAAAGTTTACAGTGAAGTCCCAGTTTAGGAACAAATCAGTCCCTGCCCTATTTGTGGCAAGTAGCCTAGGCAGAAGAAATTTGCAGGATTCTTTAAACCAGTTTTCTTTTAAATAGCAATTTATTGTGGAAAAAGATGTGGAATACCTAAATTCATGTCACTTTTAAATTCTGTTTTCCAACATAAGCAACTGGGCTAAAGTTGCCATGCATAGTTCTTGGCCCCAGCTATTTCAGAATGTTTAATTAATCTAGATTAATTGAAACAGCTTTTGATACTATAACAAATTCTAAATCATTAACTCAGAGTTTCTTGAACACAAAAGATGGAGTAGAGATGGGCACCAACAGCAATACGAACAAAAAAAAGCCACGAACAGCCCAATCTGCTGTTCACGAGCAAGCTGTTTGTGAGGCCCTGTTCCTGGAAAACGTGTTCGTTCCAAGTCTTCTTCATGGCATCCTTCAGCCATTTGTAAAGCCAGACAGTCTGGCGCCTTTCAATCAATTCCCCTGGCAACATAGGCATGGACTGTCTGAACTCTGTCTGAACTCCTTCTGGCTTTCCTTCTGGTTTGTAACCCCTCAAAGTAGCTTCCAGCAGACATTCCAGTTTTTGCCACTGTGAGGAGAAAATTACATGAAAGGGGGAGACCCATGGATCATGCCTTTCCCGGGGTGCAATCTCTCTGAAACTTGGGGGGCCTTCAGAGGACAGTGAGGACTATCTCCCCTGCAAATTTGGTGTGTATTGGACATTGGGAAGGTCAGTTTGTAACCCCTCAAAGTAGCTTCCAGCAGACAGTTCAGTTTTTGCCACTGTAAACAGAAAATGACACGAAAGGGGGAGACCCATGGACTCTCCTTTCCCCGGCTCAAGTTCAGCTAAGTCCCAAGGAGACCATTCTGGCTCCCATGAACCTCCAACTACAAACATGTTCGTGAACATGTCATGTCCGTTGATGTTCGTGAATCCCTGTTCGTGGATGGCAACGAACAACGAACATCGTGTTTGTTTTTTCCTGTTCATGACCATCTTTAGTTAGGAGACCAGGAGAGATAAGGAAGAGGTGAGCTGGGAGAAGAGGCCCTGTGAGGTTCCATGATAAATATGGGTTTCCATCTGCATGATGCATGAAAGGGCCATAAATATACCCTATTGTTCAGTGATCCTATATACGGTAGGTATTAATAGTAAAACTGAAAAATAAACTATAATTTTGTTAGGTGTTAACCGATTCCCATGTTTTATGTTAAGGATAGTGGAAAATACTGTGAAATTCTTTTGTAACTTCAGTTACTTTTGCTGTCCCCTTTCCTAAAATGTTGATGATTCTTTTGTAATGTTTTCCATTTAAATGGTTAAGATTTTATTTTTGCTTGCTAATGTGGGGTTTTTAAAGTTGTTGCTGTGAGTTTAAATGCAGGCCTCTAAGGAAAGAAGAAAGTCTAAACAGGCAAGCTGTGTGTAGCCTGAGAGTATCTATGTGTTTCTGAGAGAAAATATTTATTCTGGACAAAGCAGGCAACCTGTGTGGAAGCTTCACAGGGGTCTCACTCTACCAAGTTCAGTTAATCTGTGTGGTGTGCTAAGAAATTCTGTCTAAGTCAGCCAAACCGTGTGTGTGTGGGGGGGCAGTTTGTGTATATCTGAGTGAGTGAGGCAAACTGTCCAAAGGCCTGAGTGAATCTTTATCTGTGTGGATGAGAGACCTGGGATGTCCCCTAAGTAACAGCCTTTTAAATACATAACAAAGAGAGCAATCATGTCTCCCCTCAACCCTGGCTGTTTACACACACTCTTAAAGGGATGGCCCACTCACCAAATGCTGGCGGCTTTCCAGATGGCTCTGTTTGCAAAATGGCTGCAGATTGTTTGGCTTCCCTTTTTCGGCACGCTTTTCTGGGTGTGTGGAAATGGCCCTTCTCTCCTGCAAACTGAACATTCCCAAGTCCCTCAGTCTTTCCTTGTAGAGCTTGGCCTCCAGGCCCCAATCATCCTGAGTGCTCTTCTCTGCACCCGTTCCAATTTGTCCTCATTTGCTTAGGACTGAAGAAAAGGCATGAATAAAATCTAGAGATCAAAGGGGAAAGGATTTTACTGTCAGTAAATTAAAGCGGAAGTGGTTGCAGTTAACAGAGGTGTAACATTTTACTTATTGTTGAACCCACCCTGTAACGATTTGCTGTTTGCTTTTAAAATGTTTTCAAACCTTTGGCTTTGGACTTTACAATTAGCTCCTCCTTACATTACCTTAAACCTATACCTTAGGAGGGCTCTGCTTACAGCCAACACACTATTAAATTCAACTGACATGTTCTCTACTTTACCCAGGCTTATACCTCCAGAACAGAGCAGATGGCAACCTCGTTCAACAGCAGGTGCACTTTTACACACAATGCAAGGAAAGTGGCAGGACAGCACTAGCAGGTGGCAGTCAGGAGAAACCTCGAGCGATTCTCTTCTTGCAAGTTTGGGGATGGAGGGGCGTCTGAGTCTTGGGCTTCCACAAAGGTTCATGTTGTAGAGTTTAAATTAATGTTTTGTGCTGGAGGAGAAACTCATCACATCGATGGGTTTTTGGACTCGGAGGGGCGAGTTTGTGTTTTTTGCTTGATTAAGCATGAATAAAGCCTCAGTTCCCCACCCCCTTGAAATGAACAGTGTGCATGTGTGCAAGCCCAACTTCCACCTTGACACCTTTCCCCAAGCGTTCTTTGGGGTGATTGAAACCCATTGGTGTTGTGTAAGTTCTCAAATTTGGGTCAGTCAAGGATTTGGAGGAAGGACTGTGTTCCAAGGAATTAATTGCAAAAACAGCTGCCCTAGAGCCTCATTTTCCCAACCCCCTTGAAAAGAACAGTGTGTGTTTGTGTATGTGTAGTCTGCACATATACAATGGGCTGAAACCAAATGGATCAGATCCAAGAAAACATCAGCCCACCCATAACAAACCAGTAATGGAACGGAGCTCATTCCGAACCCCTGGAACCAAAACTGAGATGGAAATTTCCCCAGTGCAGACCCCTACTCAAGAGTCCTATGTCATCTGGGATGTTTCTTAGAATATTACTTTACTAACAGCGCAATCCTAAGCAGAGTTACTCCAATATAAGCCCACTGATTTCAATGAGCTTAGACTGGAGTAAATCTGTTTAGGATTGCACTGTAAACAAATAATATATAATTGTTGGGGGTTTTTTTACTACAGACATTGATGGCTCATAATACTACTAACCTCAAATCCGCATCAAGATGTAGTCCACATTGAATCTCTGTGAGAAAGGTGGGATATAAGCTGAATTAAATAAATAAATAAATAAATAAATAAATAAATAAATAAATAAATAAATAAATAAATAAATAAATAAATAAATAACGGTTTCATCTTGTTAATAATGACTGCAGGAACCAGTTTGAGTGGCTAAGATACAAAGTTTGATAGAGATTGCAATATTTATATGTTGCTCTTAAATAACAACAGACCAAAAAACCTCATAGTATTATTGATGTTTATATTTTACTAAACTAAAACAATAACATTAATAATAACAACATTCGATTTATATACTGCCCTTTAGGACAACTTAGTGCCCACTCAGAGTGGTTTGCAAAGTATGTCATTATTATCCCCACAACAAATCACCCTGTGAGGTGGGTGGGGCTGAGAGAGCTCCAGAGAACTGCGACTAGCCCAAGGTCACCCAGCTGTCTTCAAGTGGAGGAGTGGGGAATCAAACCCAGCTCTCCAGATTAGAGTCCTGCGCTCTTAACCACTACACCAAACTGGCAAGATTCGAGTCCAATTGTACTTAGAGACCAACTAGATGTAACTAGTACAACTGGGCTTGAATCTTGCTCTTCAACTGCAGACCAACATGGCTACCCATCTAAAACTAGAGTAGTTTATTATTCTGTTTATAAATCTCAAAACCAAAAAGTCAAATCTGAGAATCTATTGTGCATCATAGCTTAGCAACAGAATGTCACTGAATGATTCAGTTGAATGGCGTGGTTGTCATATCAATTTTGTTTTGTCTTTATTGATATTTGCAGTCACCCCTGAGGAAGGTATTTTGTTAAAATTGCATGGGCAATGCTTTTGAACAAACACATTCCCCCTTTTTGTTTTCTAGGCTGATTTGCTACTGTCTTTCTTTCCTTTTTGTTTCAGTTCGCTGCCATTCAGGGTGTAGAATAAGTGAGCAGTCTCAAGATATAGGTGGTCTAGAGGCATAATCCAATGAGGTCTGTCACAGGGGCCAGAGAAATCTTCCCCGTTCGTGCTGTAAAGCACACCTCATACTTCAGCACGCAACCATTCTGAAAAGATGGTCTGTTGTGTGAGAATGGCAAACTACACAGAATGGTCTATTTTATTTTTGAAGGACTGTTCAAAGCCTGCCTCTCCTTTCTCACACTTCTGCCTATTTTAATACTCACCTCTCTTTTTCAGAGCCTGATATGCATGATATGCTCTGTAGACACTGTCTCATTGCGTTCCTTCTTTCTTACTGTACACAATGCAGCTGTGTTAAGGGCAGATGAGGAATCCAAGTGGATTGTACCTGAAAGCTGCGTATCATTTAATAGCGAGTGAAATTGGATGAAAATAGTCTGCGTTTGATACCAAATGAACCTCATGTAGGGATAAACCTATCATGTGTGTCGTGACAAACTAGCCTGGCTTTGAAAAGTCCTCTTAATGCTCAATTCAAGGTCATGGCTACCACATTCAAAGCCCTTCATGGCCTTGGCCCCTCATATCAGTGCAACTGTGTCTCCCTCCATGTTCCACCACAGCTGCTTCGCTCATCTGAACTAGGCCTTCTGCAGATACCACTCTGCAATTGGGTAAAATCGACTACTGCTCACACACATGCTTTCTCTGTAATGGCCTCGCCTTATGGAATGGCCTGCCTGAGGAAGCCAGGAAAGTTCCCACTCTCCTGGCTTTCTGCAAACTATGCAAATCTGAATTACTCAGGAGGGCTTTCTACCCAGATTATAGGGCTGTGTCATCAAAAGTAGCTCAGAGAGATGCATTGGTAGAGACAAGGACTATATACTATGCTACTGGGTACTAACTGCTGATACAGATAAGCACCACTAGGGAGTTTCCACATTGCTTAGCATGCCATGTAAATTCCACATTGCTTAGCATGCTATGTAAATTAGTTATGCAGTGTTTCAGAAGATTCTATCTCTATGCTTGACTTTATGTTTGTTTTCAATTTTCCTGCTACTGCACCTTGTCTCTGTTTACTGAATATCAACTGTTGTTCATTATGGTACTTGCTCAATGAATGCCCTAGCTGTTGATTGCATTCTATCTCACGTGTACTGTGTAATCCACCTTGGATCTCAGTGAGAGTGATGGAATATAAATGAAATGATGATAATGATGCTCCACTTCACAGAGAAATCCTAAATAAGACATCCACATAGTAGTAAGCATCTGCTTGACTGTAGCAGCTATCAGTTCACAGACCTATATAGCAGCCACCAGGAACGACCTCCTTCCTCATCTCTCTCATTTCTGCTTCTCTCCTTGCTTGCCTACCCATGGCTCACCCAACCTCCACCTGGATTCATAGTGCAATAGAGGTGAACAGGGAAATTGCAGCAGTTCCCCTTGTTCCTCTCTGCTGCAAAAAGAATCTATGCACAGACAGAGAGAGGTAGTGCCAGTAAATGTGTAGAAGTGAGAAGAAAGGTCCAGAAAAGAGTTCTCCTCAATGGCTGAGAATCGGTAGTTCTTACAAGCTCCTCGCTACCCCGATATCTTGTTTAGGGCTCCAGGGCAAGGTCTCAGTTCTTTTTCAGATTTTTCCCCCAGATTGTACCAGATTTTTGTGGAAGATGCTTTACTGAAAGATACTGTGTAGAAACCCTGCCAGAGCACAATTAAGGCTCCTACTTTAAAGGCAGCTAGCCAGTCCTCTCTTGTAATGACATATTGTCCTGTTAATGTTGATGATATCTCACTACTAAATAGAAGGATATGAAAGCCGGTAATTTATAAGCCCACTTTAGGTCTTTATCCACATCTCTATTTTATATGCAGAGCTTTTTTATTATTAAAAATGTTTGTGTTTCAGTACCCAACGGTACTTGTAATGCTTCTTTATTATGTTGTGCAACTTTCAGCTCTCTGCTGATACGAAGCTAAAGCTATTTTCCTTCTCAAAAAGGTTCAAATTAGGCCTGTATTCTTCCTGGATTTTTAAAAACGTTTTGTTTTCCCGGCCAATTACTTGCCTGCTCCCTGCATCACACAAATTTCATGTTGAAAGTTCTCTTCATCAGGCTAGAGTAATGCACTCACCTCTAAATGCTAAGCAGGAAATGAATAGGAGCAAATGAGCTTCAGGTCGCAAAATTAATCAAAAAATAATTCCAAGCCTAGAAATAAATACATATAGTGTCAACATGCTCTTCTAGCCTCCTTTCTCTCCCTTTCTCCATTCCTGGTACAAATTGCTGATGTGATAGAAATGGAAACTGCCTAAGATTGTCTGTCTAGCAACAGAATATGCTTGTATAGGTAACAGAGACTGATTTCTATAAGAGGTACCAGAGATCAAGCCATCTTTGATGCCCCACTTCTGATTTGATATTCTTTCCCTGTAAGCCTAGAGATGTGATGGCTACATTAGCAGTGTGGTTGCCACTGGGAAACTGTCCAATTGATTAGTTTAGAAAATGTATACCTTGCCTCTCCAGAGACTTGCTCAAGGAAAGTTCACAAGTAAAACAGTACAAGGAAAACATAAAACAACATAAAAACAAACCATGAAAAATACAGCATGAAAATACCTCTTATCTATCAGCAACTGTTCCCCATGAAACGTGATATAATACAGGAGCTGGGGAGAAAAACAGAGGAGGAGTGTTGCTTTCATACCCTGTTGGAACTTTCCGGGGTGCATCTGGCTGACCATGTTGGAAAAAGGATGCTGGCCTAGATGAACCTGTGAGGTTCTTATGGTCTCTACATATTTAGCAGCTTGTGTGAAGTGGCTTCCACATCATTTGTGCCAGTTCTGCCATGCCCTGAAGAGATTTCTCTGGCATGGTTAAAATCAACACATCCCATCTGATCACAAAAACAGCAACACAGAAAGATGTGCACATAATTTGGGTTTCTAGTCACACACACACACAAAAATCATTCATTTGAAATGTGGTGCTGGAGGAGAGTTTTGCGGATACCACGGAAAGCCAAAAAAACAAGTAAGTGGGTACTAGATCAAATGAAACCTGAATTCTCCTTAGACACTAAAATGACAAGACTAAAGCTATTATACTTTGGTCACATCATGAGAAGACAAGATTCTCTGGAAAAGTCAATAATGCTAGGAAAAGTGGAAGGCCTAAAACGAGATGGCTTGACTCAATAAAAGAAGCCACGTCCTCCAGTTTGCAGAATCTGAGTAGGTCTGTTAGAGATAGAACGTTTTGGAGGTCTTTCATTCATAGGGTTGCAATAGGTCGGAGACGACAGCACATAACACACTCACACACAGTCACAACCATGTTACTGGAGTAGTTGTGAAGAGGTGCTGAGTAATCACAAATAGCTAAACTTGTTAGGCGATTCATATTATATGCTCTATAAGTGTTGTTCTGCAGTGGAGTTTCTCTCTGTGGCTGTTTCCACATGGCTTACCTGAAGCCACGCCATGCTGCAATGTTGCGGATCATGCCGGGGAAAATGTGAAATATCACATTTCTTGCGCGATGTCGCACAAAACTCACTCGAGAAAACGTGATATTCTGCGTTTTCCCCGGCACGATCCGCAACGTTGCGGCATGGCGCGGCTTCAGGTTAGCCATGTGGAAACAGTCTGTGTTTGGTACACTTTGGATAAGTGATTTTCAAGCTTTGGGGAGTCTTTTCTCACATCAGCTTTTCTGTGGAGTTCCTGAGCATCACAAAGGATTCTGGAGAATGGTCTAGTTGATCCACTCGTTTCATACAAAGAGCTGATCAGCTCTGTTGGGCTTCACCAATGACCAGGGCTTTTTTTCAGCGGGAACGCGGTGGAACGGAGTTCCGGAACCTCTTGAAAATGGTCACATGGCTGGTGGCCCCATCCCCTGATCTCCAGACAGAGGGGAGTTTAGAATGCCCCCCACGCCACCGAGCTTGGTTTCTGAGGAAACCAAGTGTTCCTCAGAACACAACTAGAAAACCAGTTGTCTGGATTATATAAACTGATATGTGAGGAGAGTAGGTTATACTGAAAGAGGACTAGAAGGAAGCTGTACAGCTGGTTGCAAGAGCTGATGGCACTTTTAGTTTCTACAGTCACCCAGAAGCTTTTTATCACATTCATCAACTTTCATTTCTTTCTCTCTTTTTCACGCTTTCTCTCTTTATCTTTCTGTCTCTCTCGCATACTCTTTCATTCAGAGTTAGTCATCATAACTAATAGCTTCACCCAGTGAATGGCAAGTAACTTGGGAGAAGGCCTTTCTAACAAAAAGAATGTTAGAAAAAACAACACACACCAGGACAGCTGATATTCACAAAAACAACCTAACCCCCTAAGTTTCAATACTGGATTTCCCAGCTTTAGAGAAAGCCATTATCTATCCACTGTGAACACGACGTTTGAATTGATATTGCAATGAAGTTTATCTCCCACACCCCTGCTCTACCTAACTCATACTGGATGTGAAATAACCTTGCCAGTGACATCCTGACTGGACTGTGGAAGTTTTGACACAGCAACGAAGTTTAGAATACAAAATGTTAGGATGTGAGGTATTCAAGGGGCTTTTGCTTTCTCTGATGCAGAGACTGGGAAGGAAAGATAAAGTCATAAACATAAAAAACATCCAGCTTTTCAATATTTACCATATAGCCAGGGTTTTAAAAAAAAAGATTTCCCAGAATCCTCTTTTTTGGAAAATGATAAGAAGTTTATGGCATTGTTGTGCATATACCTTTGTCACATTTCTGTTTCAAAAGAAGTCTTTGAGATAGTTATTAATCTTTTACCATAAACAAGACCCACTTCATGAATCCTGAACTAAGTGGCCTTGATAATTTTTTCCCGTGAGTGAATAATAGAGGTGTAATGGACAAATTAAGCTCTACTTCTCCCAACAATAAACCACCAATGAGACCTAATGGAATGTGGTGCTTGACATCCCTTAGAGCAGTTAGAAGGAGAGAAGGATTTGAGGCTGCTGCAGTTGTTATATTGCAACGTAACCACCCCCTGTTATGAGAGCATGGCGTTATAAGTTCACATCTTAATAACAATGTACCCAAGTGCTTGGACCACTTCCTCACAGCCACAGCAACCTTTATTGGCATAAATAATACAGACAAAACAGGAGAAATGTTGTGAAATAAATTCATAGGGCAGCACAATCATGTCCCCAGGCAGCAAAATTATCTCAGGATACAGCACAAAGGGGGCTTTATAAAATGTTACCCTTGACTTCCACACATAAGCCAGGAATTCAGCAACGGATAGAGTTATTGCTGGACTCTTGTCAGCTAAGAAAAATTTTAGATCCTTATCCAAAAAATCCCTCTGCACAGGAAAAAGAGGACAAATCAATAAACTGCGCATAACAGAATATTTGGGGCAGTGAAAAAGAATATGTGAGATTGAATCGGGTTCCCTCAGAGTACAGTCACACAGTCTATCCCTATACGGAATACCCCCGTATCTGCCTGTGACCACTGCTGAGGGAAAGAGATTGAACCTCGCTAACATAAAAGCCCTCCTAAACCCACAGGGTTTATCAGATCAGCAATATACGCCGCCATGGTGGTGTGCGAGGAATAGAGGGACAGTGAATGAGGGGAGCAGACTCCGGAGCTGCCGGCAATAATAGTCTGTGCCTCAATATCCCAAATTCTCCTCTTAACCACCTGCAGAATTGCCACCTCACCAGACCACTTCCTTCAATGGTGTTCATCTTATAAATAAAAATGATGCTGGCTGGCTGTAAGTTGTTAGCTCAGGGAAGCACCGCACACATTAACAAATACCGCAATTAAATGGTGGTAGCGTATGTCAGACTATGGAATCCCTGTTATCTAGAGTTCGTCTCCCCCTTCTGCAAGAAGCGCAATGTCTTGGTTTCAAAAGCTTTATTGAAAGACTAGGCTCTGACACAAGTATCCATATTCCAAGGCCTAGAAAGGATCTTGGCTGAACACATACATTGTTGAGAATGAGAGAAGAAAATGAAACTGGTGATACATCAAACCCTTCACTCCCAGCCTCCCCCCATCTTCCAGGGCGATGGGAACTTTGCTGTGGGAAGGCTTGGCCCGTCAAGGTCTCTGGCTGTAGAAATAGATAAAGAGTATTCTCTCTCATGGAAAGCTCGGTCAAAGTAACACCTGGACCTGGAGGGAGAAAAAGCTAGCAAGTACAGATTAAACATGGCGTAGCTCTGACCAAGGAACCTCACAACATATTAGATCCTGACAGCGTATATGGGAAAGACGTGTTGAGTTCCCTTACTCCAAAAGCCCTAGTGAATTGAGGGAACTGGCTGTCTGAACGGGGAAATCCCTCTGTGGATTTGGGTCAGGGCTCTCTGCCTGATAATTAGGGACTAGGCAGGTGTTTGTGACTGCCCTGAACTGCTTGTGTAGCCCAGAACCTGAAAAGGGAGCTTTAAAGCGAGTGGCAGTGGAACTGAGGGGGGGATCACAACAGGTGATAATTTACAAATTGCTAACATGCTACCATGTGCTTGTACATTTAATAAACTGTAACCACCAGGAAAGTAACCTTTAGATTGTGGTGGATAGTTAGATTAAAATTAGTGGTTTTTTAAAAAATCTATCCACTGGGATTATTGGGAAAGGTACTGAAATAAAATGGCCAATACATCAATATTCTTATGTAAATCTATGGTGCAATCATAGCTGATATACAGTTCCTGTCACTCCACAGATAATATAGAACAGGAAAAGGTGCAGAGAAGGGATGCTACAATTATAAAGGAGTTTGAACACCTTCCTTATTCTCCTGCCCCAAGATAAACACCACTAATTCAATAAATACCATAATAAGTTAATTCATTAAAGTGCAGATTGTAAAAGCAGATTGATTGAATACATCAACTAAAGGCACAGTCCGTCAAATTACACACTTTACTTACATGGAGAGAAACCAAGTTTGTGAATGTGTAATTAGATGGACTGTACCTTTAATTGGCGTATTCAATCAATTGGCTTTTACATGCTATTTTTTTGGATATTTATTAACTTTGTGAATATTGATGGATTTATTGGATATTTATTAATTTATTAACTTATGAATGTTTACCGTTTGTTGATAGTGGATGATTAAGTACAGATAATTTGACACCTATGCATGCTTGCACATTGCACTTTAGTTCATGGGAAAGACAAATGTACTTCTATCTTCATGTAATGTGTAATTTAGTTGTGAAACTCTGACATGCGATATGATTGGTTGATGACTAAGAGTGTGGGTGGAGTGAATGCAATTTATGCTGAGAGTGGAGAGAGCAAAAGTTTCAGTCAGAAGAAAGCAGGCTAGCTGTGTGCTGCCTGAGTATGTTGAAGTATTTATGAGAGAAATATAACCTGTGTGGAACCTGAACTGAGCGTGTTTGTGAAGTAACAAAAGCTTTATTGATAGAACTAACAAAGTGGATAGGAAAGAAAAGAATTAAATCTAGCTGACTTGTTACTTGTTTTCTAGACAGACAAGGAGAAAAAAAAGAAAGTAGTCCCCTTACAGTCCTGTCTAACTAGAGCTTGCTGCCTCCTGCAGGATCTTCTCTTCTTTGAATAAAAGACATTGCTATACTCCAACATCTCTCACCTTTGAGGTGTTTCCCACATGGGGACAGTCTTGTGTAGTTTCCTTGTTTCTGTTCCAAACTTTCCCCCCTATACAGCAACCATCTAGGCTTTGCTGCACCCTTTCCGAGAACTTTGGAGCAAAGCAGGGTTGAGAAAGATCAGAAAAAAGTTGGGGCAATCCCAGGAGGTGCACAATTGCACCACAATGTTGTGCGGGAGAAGGAAATAATTGAATGAATGTGTAAACATCCTGAGTAAGCAGGAGAAGGGGAGATGCTGGCTCTCTCTGGCCAGCAGCTTCTGGCTTTCTATTCTGTGGGGGCCCTATCCTAGCTGAATGATATCTTACCAGACCCTTTTTCAGTGAGGTAAGTTCCCTTTTCCCAGGCACTCATTGCAAGCAACATGTAAGCAGAGGTAATCATGCTTCAAGGAGAAGGTGAGATGGGCTTCAGAATGCGAAAAGAAAACATTTCATAAAGGGCACTCAAATACCTGAATCCATTAACCTGTACCACCCAAGGATAATCAATCCTTCTCCCTCCCTCCCTGACAGCCAAGAAGCAATGTCACCAGGGATGGGGTGGGGGGAGAAAAAAACTTCCTAAATCTTTAATATGACTGTTAGCTAGATGCTGAACATGAAAAGCAAATTGTGTGTCCTCCAAGCCCAATGTTCCATCCTGTGGAAATGATTCCTATTTGTTTCAGTTAAGGCAGGCTGCTTCTTTCCATGAAAGTACTGGAGTGGAAGAGTTCATTGCAAAATGTTTGAACAATTGATTGATTAGAAGAGAGCTATGAACATGAGGCTTAATTTCTGGTCTCGCATACGGCTGGAGAGGCCAAGTAAACAAACACGCTCCAGTGAATCACCCAGCACAGTTCATTCATTCTAGGTGTCTTCTGGGTTTTTATTTGGTTTCCAAATGTTATCATATGTCCAAAGCTTCAGAGAGAGGCAGGCTCAAAGATCAGAACAGCTAAATAAAAGCATTGATCGGGACACTTCAGTTTGAGGTTTCTGGGTGTAGAATTTGGAAGTTTAAAAATGTATTTCATCTATTGTGTTGGCATCCTGCCATTCCTTCAAGGAGCTCAGAATGGAGTATATGGGGATGGCTTTCCTCATTTTATCATCACAACGATCTTGTGTATTTGAGAGAGACACGCAATGAGCTCGACAGCTAAGAACCATTTTATAGATTATGCAAAGTGCTGGCCATTGAGGAGACACTCCACAGGCAGCTGCAACCTGTCACAGTTCTCTGACGAGGGCAGCTGTAGAACACTTCGGGTTATGAATCTGTCCCCCCCCTGTCCCCCCCCCCCCGTATTCACACTTTTTAGCTATATACTTAAAAGTCTTATGTGTATATCTAAAATCAATGAAATGTGCAAAGTGGCTGTGTGTGTGCTGGGCTTCAAAGGTGTACCTGTTATATGACAGGGGCTTGCAATATAAGCATAAGGCCCAAAGTAGATGAGAAGCTTAGAGTTTTATGATTAAATTTCTTGCAAGCTTTTTTTGGTTTTTAGCTTAAAGCAGCAACAGAGTGCAGGGGGAAAGAACCATTAAATGAGGGAAGTGACACTGCAAGAGGGATATTTACTCCATTTACCCTGCACTGTTTTACTGATCTAAATGCCTCTCACCAGCTGATATTTACTCAGCAGGAACCAGGTAAGAAACCACTTTTCTGCTGCAATGCCGCCCTTACTCACTTTGAACTAAAAAAAAAGTGGGAAATCCATCCATAACATCTCGTCTAAGGCGCTAGCAGCCTTAGCTAGAAGAAAGGAGCAAACATTTTCATTCAGATTAGAAATGGCCTGGTTCCTGAAGCTGAAATTGGAACTGGAGTCACTAAAATTAGCTATTTTGTAAAAAAAAATGGCACATACTCCCCCCTCACCCAGTTCAGTTCCAAGTATTGACTTGGAAAGTTTGTGGTGCTCCTAGTAATCTAATTTGGAATATTCTGACTTCTCCCAAGTTGTCCTGAAACTCTCCATCCAATTTAATTTCAGGTTGGTAGCTGTGTTGGTTTGCAGCAGAAGTACAATATTTGAGTCCAGCTGTGCCTTAAAGACCAACAAGACTTCTGAGGTATAAGTTTTTGAGAATCAAAGCTCCCTTCACCAGTTTCTGAAAATCTGGAAATCTTGTTGGTCTTTAAGCCTCTATAGGAATTCAATCTTGCTCGTCCAACTTAACTTGCTGTTGACAGGCACATTCTCATGAAAGCTGCATGTCAACGGTGTGTGTGTGTGTGGGGGGGGGGAAGCAGAAGGACTCTCTCCCTTTCTCCATCTCCTTCTTGCCCCTTGAAGAAATTCAAATACCATTTTATTTATCAGTTTATTTATTTAAGACATTTATATGGCCCTTTCCCACCCAAATTAGGGCCTTTAAGGTGGTGAACAACCAATACTAAAACATTTAAAACATTAAAATAACTTTTCAAATGAATATATAAATACAATAAAAACACATAAATGCACACAGACTAGGGAGGAAGCCAATAAGAGTTTACTTGGAGTATGTCAAACAAAACAAAAAAGTCTTTGCCCACTGGTGGATAACAATGACAGAGGGTAGATAAGTGAATCTCCATGGAGAGGTAGTTCCAAAGTTTTGGTGCCATGACTGAGAAGGCCCTTTCTTGGGTTGTCACTCATCTAGCCTCAGATAGTGGAGGCACACCAAGGAAGGCCTCTGAAGATGACCAGAATGAATTGGTAGGTTCTTATGGGAGAAGGCAGTCCTTAAGGTATGCTGGTCTTAAGCCATATCGGGCTTTAAAGCTTAATACCAGCACCTTGAATTGTGCCTGGAAGCAAATTGGGAGCCTGTGTAGATGGAACAAGACTGGAGTGATAGGGTCCCTATGACTCATCCTAGACAACACTCTGGCTGCAGCATTCTGTACCGATTGCAGTTTCTGCACCATCTTCAAGTGCAGCCCAACATAGAGCACACTGTAGTATTCTAGATGTTACCAGAGTGTGAGGCTCTTCCCTCACCAATGTCCATGTCTGGCTGTTGGGCCAGTTTGATGCCAAAGGCAGGTGACCTCAGGCCTCAGATAGGCAGGGAAGAGGGTTGCACCACCGTGTTCCTTCTCCTGCCCTAGGAACAGGAGCATACTCCAACTGTCTCTTCCTTTGCTTTTTCCTCCCTGGCCCTCACAGGGACTTGCTTTCAAAAGATTCTTCCTCCCACCTCCCTGGCTTTCCTCCCAATCCCCAGCCAGATTCCCTGATTTGTCTTTCTCCCCGCCTATCAAGGGGGAGGGCAGGATAGCCTCTGCAGTTCCCTGGCCCTGGTCCTACACTCCCCATCCCAGCCTAGGGTGGGGCATTCACTCTGCCCTCTGCCTTGCTCATCTCTGCTGCTGAAGCTTCCTCAGTGGCTTCCTTGGCAGTCTGGAGTGTGAGCCTGCCCTGCCCTGGTTGCCAAAACACTCCTGTGGGCCTGGCTGGGGCTGGGCTGGAGGAGGCAGGCGAGTCAGCTGCCGGGCTGAGGGATGCTGCCCAGGGTTGGGCACAGGTGTCAGCTGTCACTTTTCCAGCCATGGAAGGCAGACTGGGCCTCTGTGGAAGTTCTTGCAGCAGAGAGGCCAACGGAGGGGCTGGTGTAGGTCTTGGGGAAGACTCCTGTTGTTGCAGTGCTGGTGGGGGTGGTGGAAAGAAGGATGGCATTGCTGGACACAGGGTGTGCCCCACAGTGGCCAGATATTTCCTGTCCATGAAAGGCTTCAGTTCACTCACCAGCTGGAGCTGGTGAAAGATGCTCCTGGCCACTTCTGTTACCTGTTTATCTGACAGGAGGCCCAAGTCGGGCAGCACCCTGAAGCCTTTAGAGGGAGTGCAACCCCATCCAGAACAGGAGATATCACCAGACCTGGGTCATCTCCCCCCCCCCCCACACACCAGTAGCATTTCTATTTTGTCAGGCTTAAGTTTCAGCTTGTAAGCCTTCACCCATCTCAAAGCTGTCTCCAGATTTCTGTTCACGGTTTCCATAGTCTCCCTGGGATCTGCTGGAAGTGAGAGAGAGAGCTGAGTGTCATCCACATATTGGTGACAACTCAGCCCAGATCACCAGATGACCTCTCCCCAGAGGCTTTATATAGAGGTCAAAAAGCACAGGGAACAAGGCAGAATCTTGTGAAACCCCATAGGCAAGAGGCCAAGGGGCAGAGTGGCAGTCCCCCAGCACCACACTCTGAAACTTTACCTTCAAGGTAGGGCCAAAACCACGACAAAACAGTGCCTCCCAGCCCCAACCTCGAAGAGTAGTTCAGAAGAATACCAAGACTGATGGTAACAAGCTGCAGAGAGGTCCAGGAGAATTTATAGAGTTGCACTCCCCCTGTCCGTCTCGTGGCATAAGTCATCCACCAGGGCAACCAAGGCTATTTTAGTCCCATGACCCAGCCTGAAACCTGATTAGAATGGATCCAAACTGTCTGCTTCATTCAGGCATCCCCGGAGTTACCCAGCCACCACTCGTTCCTTGTCCAGGAATGGTATATTTGAGCCTGGACAGTAGTTATTCAACTCTCCTGGGTTGGGAGTAGGTTTCTTTAGGAGTAGACCTTAGGAGTGGACCACTGCCCTCTTCAAAACAGGTACACCATAGAAAGAAAATCCTTGAAGGTCTACAGAAATAGTTATATGTAAATTTTGTAAATATGTATAAAGTTTTTTTGGTAATTATAAAAATTCAGTGCAAAATACAAAGTACTAAAGTGCTGATAAATAATTCTTAATAAATATACCATTCAATAAATATCCAATAAATAATTCAATAAAGATACATGCAATCCTGATCAAAAAGCCCAACCGGTTTAGTTTCTCCAATCAGATGTTGTTGTATACACTTGAGATGTTGTATGTAATGCCTCTTATCCTATGGTTCTATTGTGCAGATGTTAATGTCCTTCTGGAGCTTCTTCACAGGACAGCATTGTCTAGTGGTTACAGCCAAAAGCCAAAAATTGGGCTGAAGAGCCTGACCGGTTCTGCCAGCCTGATAACCTGTATCGGCAAATGCTTTTTCAAAGGCTCATAAGTATATTCTATAAATTGCTCCAGCATTTAGATTCCCATCTCCAAGTGACTGGGAAGCCGACGGACCATTCAAAACAGGGGCAACCACCTACTCTCTTAAGGAGGTATTTATTGTCTCCTGAACCCTATCTGCCACCCTCCCGGCAGATTAAAGCAAGCAGGAGGGGCAAGAGTTGTACAAGCAGATGGTAGGTCTTAAACTTCTAAGCATGCTGTCCACATCCCCAGACTGGGCAAGCTGAAAGGTATCCCTCACAACTGGATAAATCAGCACCCTAGGACCATCCTGTCCTGTCACTGCTAATGTAGAGTCTAGTTAGAATGGATGCAAGAGATTTTAGCTGCAAAGTGTCTAGCAAAATGATTGCAGTGGGCTTACGGAGCAGTCCACCTCTTCCTGTGGACCAGAACCCAATAGACCTTTGACCATCTGCAAGAGTTCTGCAGTCTACACTGGAGGAGGCAGTGGTGGTGGAGAAATAGTGTTTCTTTGCTGCCATCATTTTGAAGGCACATAAGCCTCCAAAGCTCCCACTATGAAGCCATGGAACTATATGTGCAACACCGCTCCAGGCACAACACTTATAATTGCATTTATATGCAGCATTTTCTTTAACCACTGTGCCACATGAGCTAAATGCATCCAGTCATTGTGTTGCACACACTTTTTGCTTTACTGGACATGTGTTTGACAGGAGCAATGGTCAGGCACGCTTGAGCCATGGACAGCTTCCCTATACTGTCATAGAGGTGTTTTGAGTAATCCTGTGAGCTGGACGGCACTGAAGCACCAGCTGGAGGAGCCAGAAGCTCTCACACAGAGATAGCACAGCCAGAAGCTCTCATAACAAGCTATTTTTCTTAATCCGTGTTGTGTTTGCCTCTTCTACGTTTCATTAGATATGGCCAAAAGTCTATTGTGTCCAGGCTCAAAGTAACAGTTGGAGAATTTATTTTTATTGTATTTATAGTCCACCATTCTTTCTGAGACTCAAGGCAGATTACAGGATATAGACAGTGCAGTCAGACAGCATGAGACAACCAATGAACAATGCAATAGTACTAGGATTATAGAATTAGAGAACAATGTGAGCAACAAATGATCTAAGGTAAGGTATGCTTTAAACAATACAGAAAGTGGATTCCCATGTAAGATCAATGAAGTAAAAGCAGGTGGTACCTACAATAATCACTGCAGTCAGAATGGCAGAACGTAACGGCGGCCTTTCTGATTCAAATCCAAGTTCCTTCTAGCCCAGCCCACTGTCTCCAGGGGTAGCCAGCCATATGCCCATGAGAAAGTCACCTGGGCTGATGATTGTTTTTGTTTGATTTCTAGAGCTGAAATCAGAAATAATTTTGAATATTCAAAAATATTTCATATTTTTCCTTTGAAAATGATTATGGATGAAGATCCCTTGATGTAAAAGTAATAATCTGAATTGCACCAGAGTGTACAGCCCACTCCAATCCCCTTCCTTTCCCACAAATTTATGGGGGCAACAAAGGGAGTCAGTCATTGCTGCAGTAGTAGAATCTGAGGATTGTACATGAACCTGGAGCTGGAGCTGGGTCCAAATGATTGAAATATGGGCCTCCTTAACACTCACAACTCTTCAGAGTAGGGGGCCTGGGTCCCTGTTCTCTTCTGCCACTCAAAGGGTGAAGTGGGGAAATGGGGAAGGGGCAAGAAAAAAGAAGTGATGTCACTATATTGGTGCAAACCTCTATGGTTTTACCATAGAGTTTGGGGTGAATCTTACAGCATCATCCTGATCTCATTACATCACTTCTGGTTTTGTGTCCAGGCAACAACATACCTTGGTGCACCACCAAATAGTTTGTCCCCAACTTCCAAATTATCCGACCAGGCCAGCCCTACTTCAGAAGCAGTTATGCAGTCTCAAGAAAGATTTTTTTTCAGGCTCCCCCTTACATGTCAGTACAAATCTCATTCTCATAGTCATAGCTATCATTCCTGCCACGAATAATATAAATTTAAAATATGGATGCACAGAAAACTACAAATCCCATAAGGCCCCAGCAAACAGTGATGACCAAGAAGATGGGATTTATGTCACCAGTGAAGGAAAAGCCTAACACTGGGCCTCCCTTGTAGTCTAGCAAGCTCTCTCTTGTCACTGTTTACCCCTCCTCCATCATTTGGTAGAGGGTTGGCAGAGGTGGCTAGCTAATAGAAGGGGGTGGGGTTGTGCTGGTCCCAAGTTCAACTCAAGCCCATCAGTACTTTCTGACTTGTGTCCATATTATGAATCCTTCCTCCAATTTGCATTCCACTAGTATCATTAGTGGGGATAGCATTACTACTGTCAGGATCTAATATGTTCTGTGGTTCCTTGGTCAGAGTTATGCCATGTTTAATACTGTAGTCGTTAGCCTTTCTCTCCCTCCAGGTCCAGTTGTTATTTTGACCGCGCTTTCCATGGGAGAGAATACTCTTATCTGTTTCTACAGCCAAAGACCTTGACGGGCTGAGCCTTCCCACAGCAAAGTTCTCATCGCTATGGAAGATGGGGGTGAGGCTGGGAGTGAAGGATTAGATGTACATGTTGTGCTTTCTTTTTCCATTCTAGACAATGACTGTGTTCAGCCAAGATCCTTTCTAGGCCTTGGAATATGGATACTTGTGTCAGAGCCTAGTCTTTCAATAAACCTTTTGAAACCAAGAATTTGTGCTTCTTGCAGAAGGGGAGAGACGAACTCTAGATAACAGGGATTCCATAGTCTGACAACTACTTGACTGGACTACTGAGGAAGGAACCCTCTTAGAATGATGTTGAAAACTATATTCAAAATGTTGCTGAATACTCACATCTTCCAGAATTTGGTCCAGGATTACCTGAGATGGTTGCCATGCTCCTGCAGCATGCCAACTAGGCCGTTAAAGAACACAGTCTCTGACTCTTCTCGTGTCTCATCTTCCACCGAGTCTGCTGCTTTCTGTATTGATGAATATTTTAAAAACACACACATACATGCAAGGAACAAAATATCGTACAAAGGAATCCAGAGGCTCATGCAAACTTTTTATTTTCAGAACCCCATGAAGCTCAAATTGAAAGTTCAGATTTAAAAGCCGTGGATTTGTCTGATGCTGATGCTGATTTTTTTTTAAAAAAATGCTTGTCTTTTCAAAGATGTATTATTTACTGAGCAGAGTATAACTAAAGTACAGAAATATGAGTCCAGGATAGCTAATTCTGCCTGTAGTAATTCTGACACTTTCCAACTATGATGTACAATTGAAGAGTTGTTAGACACATTGAGTGGATATCCTAATTAATTGCTAGTCATTGATATTATAGGGATGTCTATTTTCTGAACTTTCCGCTAAAAATTATGAGTTTCATCTGTTTCTGCATGATATGTATGATATGTAAATGTATATGTATGATATACTTATATATACATGTATATGTATATGTATGACATGTATATGACAGATATGTATATACTGTTTCTATGTCCAGATAATAATACCCTTTTTTCCCCACTACAATGTTTTCATTATTTATCTTTCTGACAAAAACTGATGTGTACTTAGGTACCTCGTGGGGTAGCTGCTTACAACTTCATTTCTAATGCTAGGTATGTATGTTATTACTGTTTCAGTAAAACAAATGCATTTATACATTTGTTTTATAAATATACCAAGCAATACAATTTTATGTATCAAATATAACGATAACACAGTTTAAATTCTAAAAAGAGTCAAATGTGTTTAGCTGTCATGAGCAGTAAGTATTTTATTCATAATTTTTCTCCAAAATGCCCATTTTTTTTTCAAGGAACCCCCCCCCCCCCGAAAAATTTCCATGGTTTCAAAATTCCTGGAACTTTCATAGCTCCAGAGCTAAAATATTATCTGTATGGGATCTTGGGAAGAGATGCACAGATCCTTGTGGAATCTTCCTCTTCTGCCTTTTCACTTTTATTCAGGGCTTTTTTTTTGGGAAAAGAGGTGGTGGAACTCAGTGGGTTGCCCTCGGAGAAAATGGTCACACGGCTGGTGGCCCCACCCCCTGATCTCCAGACAGAGGGGAATTTAGATTGCCCTTCGCGCTGCTTGGCGGCGCGGAGGGCAATCTGAACTCCCCTCTGTCTGGAGATCGGGGGCGGGGCCACCAGCCGTGTGACCATTTTCAAGAGGTTCTGGAACTCCATTCCCCCGTGTTCCTGCTGAAAAAAAGCCCTGCTTTTATTGCAACCTGAGTTGAAACACGATGCCAATAGTCAGGTAGATTTAGCTGTGTGACTTTGCACGCACCCCATAATTTTGTTTAAACTGAGCCAGCACATGAGCATTCCTATTATACATGCTGTAGCACAAAAGCAAAACATCTGCTCAGCCTAAGCATCTCTGGCATAGTACCTTGTGTGCATCCTCCAAGAGTCCAGCTGAAACGGGCACATATGAAACGGAACAGGAAAATTCCTCTGTCCTTTCAGCATCATATTTAAATCAGGTCCAGTTCATGCAATTACTTCTGTTTGAGGTGGCATCTTCCATCACGGCAAACGCTCACCAGCTTCAGCTTCATCAGTTAAGCTGTCTTTATTCCTTTATTTATTTTATTTATTTATTTCAAATTTGTATTCCGCCCTCCCCGTGAGCGGGCTCAGGGCGGATAACAACATATTAAAAATTCATTTTCATTAAAAACAGCACATTTAAAACAGGATGGTGGACAGCCTTCACATGGAGGGTTAAGATTTATACACCCCTTTTTTGCAAATAATTTCTATGAAAACAGGATACTTGTAATGTGACCTAGCTCGTCGCTTTTGGCACTTGCTTTTTTCCTGCTTCCTGTAAAGTTCCAACAAAAAGGAGAGGTGGAGAACTTCTAAAGTTTGCATTTTTAAAGGTTCTAAATAGATCTAAGTCCACATCTAAACCCTTTTGGACAGCACAGTTATCTTGAAATAAAAGGCAGATTCTTTAAGGAAGTTGAGATAATTTGCTTCTTTGAAAAGCTGTGGAGGAAAGTCCTTACTGCTGACTTTAGTAAAGCTATAGCTGACTTACAGTCTTTCCCACTGTATCTGCTTTGTGACTTATTCATGGAATTCATGGCAAGAGCAGAATTAAAATGATCTATTAAATTTTTTTTACATTGCTGCCTGAAATCTAGAAAAGTGGAAACTTGGCTATTATCCATGGGGGAATATATTCTGTACTTGTGTGATCATTGTAGAGGAAGCCTTGCCACTCTAGAAGCAATTTTCCAAAAGGATGACACCCAAATAATGATGCTACCTAATTTCATGACTACTCTGATTTGATTAAAAAGTTAAGAGTTTTGTTTATGATTTCTCGGTGCTTTGAATGAAATTTCAGTTGTCTTTCCCTCAATCATACTAATGAAATTCAACAATAAAATTGATGTTTGAAGCAACACCTGTTATGAGCATAAATTCCATTAAAATGCTGAAAAGAACGGAATCAGAAAATTCATGAAGAAAACAAGTAGGACAAAAACACTTAGAACTAATATGGGCAAAAGCTTTTTTAAAAAAAGGAAAAATGGTACATTGGTGCATCCCCGACTCAAAGCAGGACTCCATCCAATCATCTTGAAGAACAGAGGAAAGGTTAATAAGAAAGGAAGAAGGTATTCCTGCACATACCTGCTCCTTTTGGTCCTCAGGATCTCATCCTGTTCCTTCCCACACTCATGAACTGACCCCTGCCAGCACTCACACCCATTTCCATCAATGGGAATTAAATTTTCTAGTGTCCCAGTATGCTGGGATCTCTGAGAAACATTGATATACGGACAGCAAGGACCTATTTGCACAGCCTTTGTAACCTGATCGTTATATGTTGCTGCCCCAATTCCATATAAAGAGATGTGGGGATTGTGGTTCAACTAGAGATGGGCACGAACCGGGAAAAAACCCAAACCATGCAGTTCATCTTTCATGAACCTGCCCTGGTTTGCGAACTGGTTCATTTGGTTCGTGAAAATGTCACATCCAGGTCAGCAAATCATCACTTCTGGGTTAGCAGGTCACTTCCAGGCCAACAGAAGGCCTCTTCCAGGTCAGCAGAAGGTCTGCAGGAAGTCCATCCCCTGTTGCCTAGGAAACTGATTGATTGGTGCCAGGCTGTCTGCAATGATGAACCAAAAAATGAACCAAATGAACCAGCCTAAAGTTCATGGCAGTTCGTCAGAAATGGGATCTGACGAACTGCTGGTTTGCAAACCATGAACTGGCCTGGTTTGTCATGAACTTTGGTTTGTATTTTGGTTCATGCCTGTTTCTAGTTTCAACCAGCATTTTCATCTGTTTATTAACTGTATGTGAACTCTGTGTGTATCACTGTGGCCATTTCAAACAGTGCCACTTTTTCTGACTGTGCAGCACAAGTTTTTTTTTTAATGATTTGAACTTTAGCACTATAGCACTATAGCATCAATGCACTAATATGGTGATACCAATCCATGCATGCAGTACCAATGTTTACTGCTGTAGTGCTATATCACAAATCACTATCCGTTCAAATAAAAAAGGGAGAAAGAACACACTGGAAATTGTTGGAAAAATGAAAAAGGCACTGGCAAAAGTGCTGTAGACATTTCAAACAGTGCACTGCAGTGAATCAGAATTGCACAGAATCCTTAAGAATTAGATAAAATAGTTTTTTAAAAAATGGGTCAACCCCACATTGCAAATGGTACACTAGTGGCTTTGTGTGAAAAGGTTTAAAAAATCCATTCACAACCAGCAGCCAAAATGGTTTACAAAGGCTACATGAAAAGGTCCCAAGACTTGAGACTTGAATGGAATCAGAAAGACCAAAAGATTTCTGTCTGTCCATTACTCTCTCTGGCTGCATACATGAACAAAACACAGGCAATTTCCTGGTTCTTCATGCCACTTTATCCTTGTCCATTGGTGACTTCAGATAGACTAACCTGCAATCTTGGTCTTCTGGCTAGGATCAACCACCCCAAATACTACAATTTCGTTGCCGCCTATGCTGAGAGTGAGGAGGGCGGCGCGCAGAACGACCAAGACCACACCAGAGTTGGGGTAAAACAGGCCACAACTTTATTAACATAACAATAGGAGCATTGGCGCAGCATGAGGGGCAGATCCCAAAGCGCATCGGCTGGCCCGCCTGCCAGCCGGAACCCACCCCCCTCAGCCATGCTGAGGGGGGGACCCAAGGAGTGGCATATGGGGGGAGTCACTTGGGTGTGCACCCCTGAGTGGCCTCCCCTGCCACCTGGGAGTGAGCTCTCCTGGCCGCCCCCGAGCTGGGCAGGCCCTTCCCTAGCTCACCCCCAAGATCCCTTATGGGAATCCCCTTAGAGGGCCTGGGCGCGCAGGCCCTGGCCCCCTCGAACGAGATCTGCCCCGATGCCCACCGCCACAGGAGCCCCTAGGGGCTCCCCGCCAACGCTCCTACCTGGAGCCAGGATAACAGGCCATCCCTGAGATCTTGCAGCCAGATGTCGTGGCCCCAACTGGAGAGATGAACACCGTCGGGACGAAAAAGTGGCTCCAAGCGGTGTGAAATGTCCGGGTGACCGATGAAGAAGCCCCCTTGGGCCGTGATGAATTGCTCCATGGCTCGAGCAAGCCTCTGCCTGATGCCATCAACCTTCCTGGGGCAGCGCGCCCCCCGCCAAACCCGCCGCTGTAGAAGGTCCGACCAGATGAAGGACGTACGTGGGAATATCCGAAACAAGTGGACCAGGTCAGCACATAGCGACCGCTTCAGCTCAGGGCACTCTCGTTTCCCAATGTCATTCTCGCCGAGCTGGATCACGATGGCGTCTGGGGGGTCCTGGAGCTGGGCCTGGCGCGTCAGCATGGGAACGAGGGCATCCCACAGCATGCCCCGGACGCCCATCCAGCTGATTCGGAGCCGGTCTTCCAAACCAAGGTGTTGACCCCAACCGGAGGCCGCCGCATAGTCGCCTGCCCAGTGGACGATGCTGTGGCCGCACACCCACACAGTCTTCCCCCTGCCTGGAACAGCAAGAAACCATTAGCAAGAAACCTCCCCCGAGGGACGGATATAGGAGCGATACGCGCTGGAACGCCAGCGGCCAATGGACTGTATGATGGGCGTGGGGAGCCCCAGCCCTGCGGCCACAGTGGCGGCCCCAATGCGGAAGGAGTGAGTGCCAAACTGCATGGGGGGAAGCCCTGCGTGGCGCAGGCATGCCCTGAGGACCGAGGAAAACTGGTACCGAGTGAGGGGCGAGCTGTCCATGTGGATGAAAAGTGGGCCTGGGCGGGGCGGGCGTGCGGCCAGATATGCCTTAACGGCCCGCACCGGGCAGTGGTGCCGGCCCTTGGATGCCCGAAGCGAGACCAAGATCCCCCGGCCACGCTGATCGGTCTTGGAACGCCGCAGGAGAATAGTCACCCTGCGGGGGGAGCAGGAGACATCGGAGACAGCAATGGCCCGTCCTGACAAGTCGGACCGGGATCCCGCGGCCACCTCGCTGACGCGGAATGCACCGAAAAAAGTGAGCAGGAAGGCGGAGCGGAAAAGCCGCTCCTCGGCAGTGGACCAGCACAGGCTAGGGAGTGCATGAAGCACCTGGTCTAGAATGGCCATGGTAATGGGGCGCCGGGGGTCCGGGGGTGGGGGGGCGAGCCTGGCCCATCCTTCGAGAGCCCGGCGAGCGAGGAAGCCGTTGCAAGGGTCGGGGAGGCCTTGCGCCTTGCTAAAAAATGAAATGGCCGCCAGGTCCCGCCTCATGGTCCGGGGGGCAAGCCCCAGGCCTCTGAGGTGTGCCAGGTACTGTAGCACTGTGTCCTGAGACGCGGGCCAAGGGGCCTGGCCGACCCGACCCGCGACGAAGGCCTGAAAGCGGGCGACGGCTGCTGAGTAAGCACGGAGAGTGGAAGGGGCCACTGAGCCTAGTACTCCCTGCATCACTGAGTCCCTCCAATCGACCACAGGTCCTCTGGGAAGGGGTCGGGGGTGCGATGAGCCTCTGGAGCCAGCGCGAAGAACCTCTCCATCTGGAAGCGAGATAATGCGTCGGCCAAGCTGTTTTCTACACCTGCAACGTGGCGGGCTAAGAAAGTAATGTTAGCGGCGAGACAGGTTAACACAAAGCGGCGGACAAGGCGCATGACCCGCTCAGAGCGAGAGGACTGCCGGTTGATGACTTTTACTGTGGCCAGGTTGTCGCACCAAAAGGTGACCCGCTTGTCGCGGAGCAGGGGGCCCCAAATAACTACCGCTACCACGATGGGAAAGAGTTCAAGGAAAGTGAGGTCCCTGAGGATACCTGAGCCCACCCAGGTGGAGGGCCATCGCTGGGCGCACCAGCGCCCCTTAAAGTAAACCCCGAATCCCAGGCTGCCCGCTGCGTCGGAGTGAATCTGCAAGTCCGGGCCCAAATCCAGGGGGTCCTGCCAGAGGGAGACCCCGTTGAATTCCGCTAGAAAATCCAACCACACCCGTAGGTCGGCTTTGATGCCCTTGTTAAGCCGGATGCGGTGGTGGGGAGCAGAGATCCCCCCGGCAGGCCGTGGACAGCCGGGAGCAGAAGGCACGCCCTGGGGAGACGACCCTGCAAGCAAAATTGAGGTGGCCGATGATGGCCTGGAGCTCCCTGAGTGTGCACTTCTCCCGGAGGAGGGTGGCGGAGATGAGGGCCTGAAGCTGGGCGAGCTTGCCTGCCGGGAGCCTGGATCTGCCAGCCACAGAATCTAGCTCAATGCCCAGGTAGGTGAGGCAAGAAGAGGGGCCTTCCGTCTTTTCCCGTGCGAGAGGCACCCCCAGCTCGCTGGCCAGAGCCTGAAAGGAGCTGAGGCGGGCAGCGCAAACCGAGCCGCCCGGGGGGGTCATTATCAAGAAATCATCTAAATAATGACAGATAAAGGGGGACCCCATGCGGTCCTTGGCCGCCCACTCAAGGAATGTGCTGAATGTTTCGAAGGCCGCACAGGCGACGGAACATCCCATGGGCATGGCCTTGTCGACGTACCACTTGTCCCGGAACTTAAAGCCCAGTAAACAGTGGTCGAGTGGGTGAACAGGAAGCAGGCGGAAGGCCGACTGGACATCGCACTTGGCCATGAGGGCACCCCTCCCGCATGCCCTGACCAGGTGCACGGCCTGGTCGAACGACGCGTACCTGACTGAACAGTACTCGGGGGGGATCAAATCATTCACCGACGAGCCCTTGGGATAGGACAGGTGGTGTATCAGGCGAAATTCGCCAGGAGTCTTTTTCGGAACGACCCCCAGGGGTGAAATCCTGAGGTTGGGGAGAGGGGGTTGATCGAAAGGGCCCGCCACCCGGCCAGCCCCAACCTCCTTGGCCACCTTGGCTGCGACCACCTCGGGAAAGTCCCGAGCGGACTTGAGATTGCCTGCCGTTGTGGCGACGCGGGGACCGGTGAAGGGGATCCGAAAGCCCACTGAGAAGCCCTCCCACAGGTATTTGGCGGCCTGCCTATTCGGGTAGCGGGCCAAGAGGGGGAGGAGGGCCGCTAGGCGGACGGGGGTTCTGGCAAGGCAGAACGCTGCCTGGCCAGGATCAGTTGCCACCGGTGGCGGCCTGGGACCCGGAGGCGGCCGGTCCCCCGTCCTTCCGTGTAGCTGTGGCGGAGGACCGGCCCCCTCGAAATGGCTGGGAGGGGGCGGGGCCCCGGGTACATGCTGGGCGGGGGTGAGGACCGCCGCAGGAGTCGCAGTTGTGGTCGAACCGACACTTGGGGCGAAAGCACTTGCCCTGATTGTACTCCCAGCAGGGGCCCCTGGACCTGTCCCGGCGAAAGGACCAACGCGCACCGCGGGAACCATCGCCCTTGCTCCTCATGTGGGGGCCCACCAACCAAAGCCAAAGCTTTTGGCTGATCAGGTCCCACCGGGCCCGGGGGTTGTGAGAGGCCCTCTTACGGAAGGCCTCATCATAATCCATGGCAGCCTGCTCCCCAGCCAGGGCGCGGGCCCGGAGGACATTGCTGAGGTGATTGGACAGGTGCCAGCCCCGGTCAGGGTATGCCACCTGCACCACCCCCATGTATACGGAGAACCCTTCCAACCAGTTGGCGAACGTCCGCTCGGCTGCGGGCTTCCTTCCCTTTCTGTCCCGCTTGGAAGAGGGGGCAGATCTGCCGTCCTCCGCCTCCGGTTTTAACAGGGAAAAGACATCCATGTAATATCCGTCAAGGATACGCTCCCGCACTCTGCGAGCTAGGTGGAGGCCCGGGGGATCCTCGTCATCTTTAAAAGAAGCCCCCCGGGGAGAGGGCTCCCTCATGCCCCAGACTTCCCGGGGGTCCTCCCCACCCTTGAGGCCCCTCGCCCGCCGCCGCTGGGCCCATGCTGGCAAGCCTGGCACCCCTGCAGCCTCTGCCCAATAATCCTCCCAAGGGGACCCCTCCTCTGATGATGAGGACTCACCTGTGGTCTCCCCGCTGTCCGAGTCCTCCCGGTGACGCCGGCTCCTTTTCTTCCGTGCCTTCCTTCCTTTCTTCGCTGGCCTCTGGCGTTCCCCGCTGCTTGAATCCGTTGAGCTGGCTGAAGGAGACCGCGCTGTCCTGTAGCCTGGGGCAGCGCGCTTCCTTCCGCCTTTGGCAACCCTGCCGGGTAAGGAGACCTCGACAGGCCCAGGAGCAGGAGGCCCTGCCCCGAGCCCGGAGTTCCCCAACTGGTCAACCCGGGCCGTCAGGAGTTCCAAGGCCCGGCTGATGCTGCTTAGTGACCCTGGTGCTGAGTCCCGGGGGGGGGGGAAGCCTGGCCAGTGGCTGCTATCCCTGAAGCCCGCCCCTCGTTCCTCCCCCTTTTTTGCCGGGAGGCAAGCTTGGGCCTGCGAGGCTCGCTCACCCCCCCTGCAGGGCCCCTGCTGCCAGGGCTGCCACTGAGACCCCCGGCCTCCGATGAAGGAGGCGAGGCCCGCCGGGTGGGGCGAGTCCCGCCGTACCGTGTGCGGGCCGGGGCAGGAGTTTTGCTGCTGCTGCGAGAGGGAGCTGGGCGTCTGGCCGCACGGGTGCTAGCAGGGGGGGGGCGCCCTTGCACGCAGATCGAGAGCCTTTGCTCCCGCGGCCGCCGCTGGGCTGTGCTGGCTGCGTGTTACTGCCCCCGGCCCTGGTCCGCTTAGAAGGGGCCATGCTGCCCCGCCGCCCCAGCTCGACCTGCCCGGCCCGCCCCAAAGAGAGAAAAACGAAGCCGGTGTCCCCCGATGTCCAGCCTTCCGCCGCAGCGCCGCTTCCGCTTCCCGAGGCTCTGCTTCGCCCTCAGGACTCCGTGTTCTTCAGGCGCTTGCCGCTGCGGGGGTTTCTGCCGAGCCTGGGCTGGCGCCGCTCCTCCGGCTGGGCTGGGGCGTGAGGCTCAGCTCCGACCTCGCGCCTCCAACCCGTGCCCGCTCGGTCTTCCGCTGCCCGTCGTCACCGTTCGCCGCCGTCGAGATCCTCGCTGCTCGGACTCCGCCGGCGACTGGAGAGGAGCCGATGCGGCCGCGGGGCTAAATAGGGAGGGGCCGGACCAGAGGGAAGACTGCGAGCCTGCCGTCCGTTGCCCGGCCCCTCCCTTCGGGCCAACCCCCCGGCCGCCCTGATTGGGCGGCCGAGGTTTGAATCGATTGGCCGGGGCTCGCCGGGGCAGCCCGACAAGCCCCGCAGCCCGGCAGCCACCGCGCGCCGCCCTCCCGAGCGACGGCAGCAACCCCGGGCCCAGGTAAGTCTGAGCCCACCGATTCTGCCCTTCCCAGACAATGACATCCTGAGTATATCGATGTGGGGTATTTTAATCCCCTTCAAGTTAAGACTAAGGAATTATTTATTCACTGAGTCCTCTGAAAGCCTCAGGTGTAGGAAGAATATGTTCTAAAAGAGTAGATAATAAACCAAAAGACTGGATGCATCCCCTGTGTAACTGTATTGACTTCTGTGAGAAGGATGAATTCAGCTAGCTAGTTGAGATGCCTCTTTGCTTAGCTCGCTGATTTCTCTATTCACTTGGCTCTGCTTTCCATGGGAACGCTCTCTTTGCATCCTGTTGCCACACTACACTCAATTGTACCTGCCTCCCAATTGAGCTGCACACCTGCCACAGCTTTAGCATAGAAAGAGGCTGCCGTGCCTTACATTTTCACCCGCTCCCTGACACAAAGGGACTGTGTGCAAATCAATGGAGTTATATAAAAGATGAACTCTACTTTGACAGTGCAGAGGAAATTAGTCAAGCAGCAGAAATAAGAAGAGAGTAGATTGCAATTTTACATAAGGATTGGCAGGATCAGGAAAGGCCACAGAGAGTGGATACCAAGAACGCACTGGAAACTAAGAAGGGTTGCTTTTATTATACTTTGTGTATGTTGTGCATTGTCTTTGCAAGCAATTGATACAGCTAGATAATCATTTCCAATGATCTGAATTATGGTTTGTATTGCTTCACGAGATGTTGCAATGTAAGTGAAGTCCAAAATAGAAGAACAAATTTATTCAGCAGCATTAAAACGTAAAACAATTCCACTTAACTTTCAAAAAAGTTCAAGTAGAAAACGTTACCCTTGGCTACTGTTTCCATATTCATCAGATGAATACAAAATAACATAATCCCACTGTAGAGCACCAGAGGTATTTATTCATGACCAACAGGACCAAGTTACTTCCCCTTCTGCACCATCTTGCTAAAAAGGGAAACTGCTTCTCCACTTCCTGCTTTAGATCTGCTGTTGCTGGAGCCCAAAATATGATGCTGCAGTGACAAGCTCATTAGTCAGGCAACAGAGGGAGCTACTACACTCCATAGCTCCATAAAGCGTGGACCTGCCTCTTTAGTCTGAGCAATCGTTATTTGTTGTTTCAAGTATAAGCTGCTTTCATATTGTGTTTGCTTACTTACCTTCTCACCTGTTTGCCTAGATATTCATCTACCTACTTAGAGTTCATTGTTATTAATCTCTAACACAAAACCACTGGAAGGTGCTTTGGGGCTCTTTTACCCCATCTTGTTCTGTTCAGTTGCCACCAGCGAATTAACTACTTCCTGGTTTTCAGCAAACCATAGTTCACTGTTTCAGATGAACTGACAAACTATTGTTTGTAGTTGCCCTGCAGATCAGAGCTGCAATCCTTGGCGAGTTCTTAGTTTGTGATCCTGGTTTTTGGAACAGGCACAAACTCGAGTTTGTTAGTTAAGATGTCACATCATGATCTTAATTAGCTCATGGCAAGTCCAGGGGAGGGGGGGAAGAATTGCTTGAGCTTTGGACTGGAGCTTCTTTCAAACTTATTCACATAACATCTAACCATATTGCTTCTGAACCAAACCTTTGAGTTTCAAGCAGGTAGGCATGTTGGTCTGCAGTAGAACAGTAGGATTTGAGTCTAGTCACACCTTAGAGACCAATAAGATTTTTCAGGGCATAAGCTTTTGAGAGTCAAAGCTCTGAAAGAAGAAGAACAAAGAAGAAGAGAGCTTGGACTCTCAAAAGCTTATGCCCTGAAAAATCTTGTTCATTTCTAAGGTGCCACTGGACACAAAAGCTTTTGGGTTGGATCCAGCAGGTTAGAAGGGATTTCTATCAGCAGAACAGTACTTTCTCACCTTCCTTGTCCCTCTGCAGCGCCAAATGCCCCCCTATGCATGAGGGTTAAAGTGGAGGTCTGCAGTGGAGAAAATTATCCACCTCCATTAGTGGAAAACTACTGCATGCTCCAACCCATTGTCTCCCATGCTGATATTCATGACACTCTCTGTCATCTTGGGATGGAGAGAATTGGAACAATAACATAATTTTAAAATGAAAGAATCCTTTGAAACATTAATAAATAACACATTGCGCTCTGTAGAGGACCACATCCACCCAACCATTTTAAGATGATACTGAGTTTTAAAATGCAGTCATAACACAAAAGTATAATAATGCATAATGAAGTATAAGGTATTTATGAAAGTAGAGATAGGCACGAACAGAAAAAAACGAACATGATTTTCGTTGTTCGTTGGCATCCACGAACAGGGACCACGAACAACCAAAAACATGACCCTGTTCACAAATATGTTCATGGTTGGCTGTTCGTGGGAGCCAGCAGGCTCTCCTCCAGCCATCATCCAAGTTTGGTCAAAATCCCTACTGCAACACTCCCAGAAACCTGACCTGACCAGGCAGCAGGAAAGGTACCAATAATAAATAATAGCTTGGCCCCAGAGCCTGGCAGCAGCCCTGGAACTTGAAGGGGTAGATCCCTATCCCACCACACACAAAGAAAATTCAAGCTCCAATGCACTCTTATCAAAATGCCAACAACAACTGTCTCTCCCTCTCCACTGTCTGCAAAGTCAGAGCTGGGAGCCCCCCTCCCCCCTGCTCTTTGCTCCCTTGTAACAAATTTGGAGCTCCACACTTGAAAGGAAGACCTGCCTATCAAGCTAAATTGGGCTTAGATTGGGGTTTCCAGGGCAACAGCAGGAGTTCATAGAGAGTTCAGACAATCCCTGCCTAAGTTGCCAAGGGAATTGATTGCAGGTGCCAGACTGTCTGGCTTGACGAACAGCAATGAACGAGGCTTGCAACGACCACCTGTTTGTTTAGAATGGGGCCTCATGAACAGCTTGTTCGTGAACAGCAGATTGGGCTGTTAGTGGCTTTTTTTGTTCGTATTGCTGTTCGTGCCCATCTCTATATGAAAGTATGTGGAACTCAGTCAGTGGAATCAGGTCACCTTTGTGCAGAGAAAAAACATATAAAACTACATGAAATGAATTTTGGAAAAAAAACCCCAAATATTACTCCATAATAAAAAATAATAAGCATTGAGGGTCTGGACAAATATGTGATAAATTTGGTTAAATCATCTTTGCTATCATAGACTGCTCTAGATTGTACCTAGAAGTGAAAATGACATTCAAGGTTTCTATTTCAATTAGTGAACATTTATCTGTATCCTCTTATAGGAATGAGTCAGGTCTCCCCAGGGAGCTGGAATGAGTAAAAAAAAAATGCTTTTCATATTCTTTGCTTTTCATAACGGTAGTAAAGAGACAGTGCAACACATCTTCTACAGTAAAAAGTTATTTATTCAACTTGTATTTATTTATAGCTAGTTACTGTTTGTTCTTATTTCCATTATCTTCATATCAGCCTTGTGAGGTCAGTTTGTCATTGTTTCTATTTTAGAGGTAGGGGATTGAGACTGTGTTTTTCCATACAGTTAATCAATATGTGACCTAAATTCATGTTTCTGCCTTTGCTGTTCTTTGACTTTCTGTAGAAATGAATGTACAATACCCACCCCTAATTGCAGAAAGTGGTCTTGGTGGAGAGAGAATGTAGTCTTCTTGCTGTTCTGCTTCCTTTACGGATAGATTTCACCCCTTTCCTCTTCTCAGTGCAGCCCCCAACTTGTGTGGATATTAGTCCCACATAGTTCCCATGACTACAGGGGTCAGTTTTCCTGGAATTGGAAAGGACTGCTGGCCGGAGGGGGGACAAGGGAAAGATCTGCGATCCTTGTGCTTATAAATGAGGTGTGGTTTGTGGTATCGTGTTCAGTGGGCTGAAAACTTTACAGCAGTAGTCAGAAGAACTGCATAGCCTCTACGGGTTCCTCAGAGGCCACTGTTTTTGTGTGTATTGATGATGGAGAGCTAAAATGAATGATGCCATCAGTGCATGTATTTAGTTATTTGTATAGCACCAGAGTAATATAAGGAAAAGACAAGTTGCCAACTCAAGGAACTTACAGTCTACACTTTTTGCTGAGTACTCAGTGTCCACAATACAAAGGGTCACTCTACACATTACTTCTTTTGCACGTTCTCCACAGAGCCAACCTGTGATCTGTGCAAACACACATCAGCTCTGGGGGATAGCTACATCTACATCTGTAGAGTTAACTTTTTGTTTGTTTGTTTGTTTGTTTGTTTGTTTGTCTTTTAGTCTGTCCACCCTGAAAGTAGGCTCTGAGCAGATTACAACAGTATAAAATTTAAAACATGGTAGAGTATAGTCACAATAAATATAATTAAAACAGCAGAGCTCAAATAATGCAACCACTTGCACCTAAATAACAAGCAAGTAAGAGTCACTCCACACATTACTTGTTTTATGAGTTCTCCACGGAGCCAACCTGTGCTCCGCGCAGCCACACGTCAGCTCTTGGAAATGGCTCCTATAAAAAATGAGAGCACAAATGACCTTGGAAAGCTGCTGCTGGCGGAGCAAAAACTGTGCGCATGGGGAGCTTTCTCCTTTCTTCGGCCACTCATGCACACAGAACCTCCATGTGGAGCAGTAGAAATGGGGAAAGGCCTCCCCTCCGCACTGATTTTACATGGGGAAAAAAGCTTAGGAGAAGGGCAGGAGTTCTCCCTCCCCTGGCAGCAGCTTTCCAAGCCCATTTATCTCTCCTTTTTAATAGAACCCAATCCATGGAACTGATGTGTGCCTGTACGGAGCTCGGGTTGGCTCCATGGAGAACTTGTAAAATAAGTAGAGTGGCCCAAACTGATTAAGAGTCAGAGTCGTTTGTTTAGGAACTACTGAGACTGGGGTAAGAAGCAGGGGGGGGGGGGGGAGAGAGGACTGGCTGGAGGGAGAAAGAGAGAAGCCAGAAGGAAGTTTAAGAATTGCATTGTGGGGCTACAAAAGGAAATGACATTTACCAGAAAGAAGAAGGTAGACACCTACATCCTCATTTGACTTGCTTTCCATACGTTGCCCCTTGCAGGAGCTTCTTCTTCTCTTTTTGTAGAGCCGACTGCATATTTCAGCTTACATCTGGATGTTCGGTGCATAGGCTTTCTTTCAAAATAGCTGTGCAAATATACTTTTTATTTGATATCACAGTAATGAATTCAGAAGATGCTGTGAAACCAGGAGGAGGAATGAGTGTGCAGAAAAGCATGTTACCTCTTTCAAAGACACTTCTGTTTTACAATTGCCACTTTCCCAGTCTTTAAAAAACAAGACAGAGATGCTGAATCTGACAGCAAATTGAGAGCTTTTAGTGGAAATCTCTGGCACCATCCCTTGACACCAGCTTCCTGAGTGCTTTTATTGCTTCTTGAGAATAAACTATTAGGACTGACCAAGAGGGCAGAAATCAGAGTGTCAACAGGACACATCTCCCCCACCCCCTTCTTGTGGTGCTCACGTATAAGAAACTCAGTGTCCTGTTCTCAGAGGCATTTTTAATGGAAACCTAAGAAAAAGGATGAATGTTGGAACTGATTCAAGCCTCCCAAAGTATTCTCAGGTAATCTACCTTTACAAGAGAAAAGAAGAAAAATGGGCATTCTTAGGTATACAGAGCATTAGCATGAGTGTTTTGGAAGTGCAGGTGTACAGTATAAGCAGTGGACGTTTCCTATGTTGCTGCATTTCCTTCACTGTTGGAGGAAGTTCAACAAAGATCAAAGGGCTTTACTGAATGACACAATCCCCTGGAAGTTAGTTGTGTGACTATGAGCCAAGCTACTAGTGATGCCTGACACAGGTTGGACACTTGTCACCTTCCCTCAAGTTTTGATGGGAAATGTAGGCATCCTGGTCTTGCAGCTTACAGAAGTTTACAGAGCGGCAGTCTATGGGAGGGAGAACATGCGGTCCGTAGGGGAGTGCAGGTGTCATGCTCTCGCTGGGCACCCCCCTTCCCCTCTGCTGGGTGTGTGTGTGTGGGGGGGGGGGGTTCTGTAAACTTCTATTAAATGGAGAGCCAAGCTGTAAGACCAGGACGCCTACATTTCCCATCAAAACTTGAGGGAAGCTGACAAGTGTCCAACCTGTATCAGGCGTCACTTGTAGCTTGGCTCTGAATCCCAGTGAAATCAGGGATTTATCCTTGAAGGAGAGTAACTTTTGATGAATGTTACCAATTTGTTTAGAATCAAGGTGTTAATCTTTTCCCGCTTATTGTTATTATTTCTCTTTTAAAACATGCCAATGCCATTATTGTTTGGTCTTCTATTAATTTCCCCAGTCATTCACAATGTTGCTTTTGCTACACTGTTGTTGCAGCCTTATCTAGATGCTGTTGCTTTGGTAAACTTATGTTGTGTGTATTCCTCACCTGACTTAAAAACTATTTCAGCTGAAGAGCTGTTTTGATAAAACTTGGCATCGATAGATGTTAGGGTCCCTGACAGTTCTGGCAGGAGAGTTAGCTTGACAGACACCAGTTTTAAGAGAGTTGAAAGCAGTTATGTCAGAGCTGCCATTTCTCATTCATCTCTTTTGTTCATAGTAAAACAGACTCTGCAGGTTTTTGCTTTAAAAAACTCTGCAGAGCCTGAGAACACAGGTGACAGTGGAATGTTTATGCATATACTATGAGCACTGATGCCTCTATCATATCACTTCCAGCCGTTGGGAGGAAAAGACAGTATCTTCAGCCTCAGAAAGGATCTTGTACCCTTAAGCAGTGCCTCCCATCTCTGTTGTTTGCATCATTCCCTGTATTAGACCCTCTGTTCTGGGTAAGGAGCATTTGAAATTAAAAGGGAAACCTGTCCAATAGAAACAGGAATATATCAATCACCAGGATAATGGCTCATATACACAAGCATTTGATTCAGATATTAGAATATCAGTGGTGTCACTAGTATTGCTCACGTCATCTATATGAGAAAGCTTGTTATTGACAATAATGACAACTAATGTGGTGCACAGAAGAGTATTAGACCGCTAGAAAGTAATACTAATAGATACAACCTGATATTACAGGAATTATTGCACTTCTGGAATTAATACTTGCAAGAGAATATGCTAACAGGTAGAGGTGGGCATGAACTGCAATTTGAACCAAAAAAGCGCACAAACTAGGCCAGTTCATGGTTGGGGTAAACGCGATTCGTGGGGCCACGTTTTCCACGAACCCCATGAATTTTTGGCCAGTTCGTCATGTTTGTGAGCAGTTTGTGACCCCAGACAGGCTGGTGCCGCTGAGGGATGTGTGAAACTAACAGCCCTGTTTTTCTCCCACCAGCAAGTGGTAGGAGAAGGGGGCTGTCAACTTCACACACCCTGTGCCAGGTTCAGCCCATGGCCTGAAACTGGTGTGGCATGTGTGAAGCTGACAGCTCTGTTCTCCTGCTGCCCAAGCAGGAGGAGAACAGGGGCTGACAGCTTCACTCACCCCACGCCGGCTTCAGCCCATGGGCTGAACCTGGTGTGGGATCTGTCAAACTGACAGTTCCCATTCTCCTGCTGCCCTGGGTGGAAGGAGAACGTAGGCTATCAGTTTGACAGACTCTGCCGGGTTCAGCTCATGGGCTGAACCTGGTGGGGGGTGAGTGAAGCTGTCAGCCCCCATTCTCCTCCTGCTCAGATGGCAGGAGAACCGAGCTGTCAGTTTCACTCAACCATTCTGAGTTCAGCCGATGGGCTGAGGCCGGTGCGGGGTGAGTGAAACTGACAGCCCCGTTCTCCTGCCACTTGGGGGACAGGAGAACACGACTGTCAGTTTCGCGTGCCCCACGCCAGCTTCACCCAATTGGTGCAACAGTTTTGAAACTGAAAGACTTCTCCTGCCACTTTGGGGCGACAGGAGAAGGGGTCTGTCAGTTTCAAACACCCTGCACTAGCTTCAGAAGCTGGCACCAGGTGTTTGACTTCCACGAACAATGAACCACGAACCAATTCATGAACTGGTAAAAGTTCATGGAAGTTCGTGGTTCGTGGTTCGTGGAACAGCGACAAACCACAAATCAGGTGGTTGTTTTTTTCAGTACGTGCCCATGTCTACTAACAGGCAGGGCCTCTTATTAATATTGAGGGTATTCCTCTAATTATTGCATTTATTATTGCAGATCTGGTAGAAGTTAAAGCTCTCCAAGTTTCTCCCTATGAAAATATTTACACAAAAATGACCACTAGTGCCTGTTCCTTTAACACCCATGAACACCAATGACATCTAAATCAGGGTTTGAACTTTGAACACATTCCAAACAGTATTAAATTGTACCATTATGGAATAGTATGAATCACAGTGGCACACTATCATCCTGATAATCTCTCACATATTTATTTAGCAAATTTCTAGAATTTATGTATGTAGAGGTAGAATAGGCTTAATGTAGTCTAGTGCAATCCAAAAACATGAGGACAGAACAGCACTTTTCCTGCGCACTTCATTCGTTGTAACTTCCAGTAGTGGGGAAGGTTTGGGCTTCACAGCAACTTCCATCCTTTCAGGGCCAGCAGAAGGAGCATAAATTATGCAAAGTATGTACAAATGTGTACATTTATTCAGCCACAGAACTGGTTACTTTGGGGATTCTTTCAGAGCAGAGACTCTATGAGTATGTCATTCTTAGTGCTGTCAAACAAGCAATAATCTTGGCTTGCAGACTGAGGAACCTTGAAGATTGGCCCTTTCTTATTGGTTATAGTTCTCTATGCATGGTGATGAATGTGCCCTGATAGAATGCCTGCTTTGAAGAAAGCCTAGCTTGCTTAATAGGTATTTGGTAACTTTGAAAAAGTGCCCCTCTTTTCATCATCATGCTAATATATACTTGATTTTCTTCCTTTAGCTGCTGCAGCAGGGATACCCTGTCAGCCATGAAGATCAACTCAGAAGACCACTCATGTGATCCCAGCCATGGAATGCCATGTTCAAACTGGCTAGCCAACCAACCTCCCCTTCATTCACTTGATATGTCTGTTCTCAGGTATGTTTTGGATGTTACAGCTTTCAGATATTACAAGGGATGTCTCTGATACAGTTTTGCAGCTCATTTCTCACTGTCTCAGAAGAACTTTGTTAGTTTCCTTGTGAACTACTAGTACAGTGTGGAGAGACACTATTGGAGACTTATGGTATGGGGGGCAGGGAATATTCAGAAATGACATGTGGGTGTGATTCAGAAATAACCAGGGTTGCCAGTCCCTGCTTACCTCAGAAGCTGGGCATTGGTGGGGGGGGGGTTGCATGGTAGGCACAGGACCACTATGTAGGCTTCTCTCTCACACTCCTGAGCCCTTGTTGACAGTGGAAGCTACGGTGTCTCAGCGGGGCCAAGTTGGTCTCAAACAGATATTTGGAAGTGCACCATCAGGGTCTCTGGAGTGCATGCATGCACCACTTTGCTGCATGCTCTGGTGGCTCCCAGCTTGCCTCCCCCCTCCTTTCCCGCCACCAGCCAGGCCCAGGTGAGCAGAGCCAGGGGTGAAAGGTGGGGTCTGGCATCCCTAGAAATAACCCTCTCTTCCAGTTGATTGCTGGGGCTTATTACAATACCACATTTATTGCGACTGAAGCAAAATCACTTTGAATTTCACCTCTGTCCTCAAATAAGAATGGCCTCATTCCAACTGTCCCCATCCTTTCCCTTTCCTCTTCTTAAAACTTTACATCCAGCGGCAGCAATGGTGGGAAGGGAGAGGAAGACCCACTCCCCAGGCATTCATTGAATTGGATCTTATAGAAAAATTCCACTAATGGAAGGGGGAAGGCAATTTTCCCCAGGAGCAGCATTTGGGGGCTGCAGTAGAAAGCGTAAGGCAAGGCAGTTCCACTCAGAGATTTACTATGGGGTCTAAGCCATTAGGCCAACAGGAGCTTTCCAGCACAAAGATCCCTAGAAATTATAGTTTGCCAGGGCTTCTGGAAAGATAATAAGAATGCAGAAGCTCTGGCAAACTAGAAATCCAAGGGATCCTTGCATGGGGAAGTTTCTTTGGTAAGATGTTTTATGCCCTAATAAAGACCCAAGAAGTAGTCATCCCTTTTTTCCTTTCTCTTCCCTCCTAAGTTGCTGCTGTTAGAGGAGAAGTTTGGGAGGAAAGAGGGGCAAGCGAGGAAGACCACCAGGCTCATTATATCTGATAAGATAATTGGGAGCACAATGGGCTTGGAGCTGTGGAATGAGTTTCAACACAAACTAATTTGGGCCTGATCCAAACTAAGCCCACATTAGTTTGTTATATTGTAGGAGACTTCCTGTTGAATGGAAATGGCAGAACGTTGCCCATCACTAAGGCAGTGCTCTTCCAAAATCTTCTTATTAAACAAACAAACAAACATGAGCATGGGGTAGCCGGTAGGAATCCAGAACGGCAGTGCTAGTGTTTAGAGCAGCATCATTTTCCCTGAAAGAAAATAGCATGCATTAGCGGCCAGCTGCAAAAATCCAGTCTCTGTTACTGGCTGTATCTGAAAACCTTCATTCTCAAGCCAAGTATGTGAGCTATGTCTACTATCTAGTAACCACCAGTAATCAGCAACTGTCAATGGTCATTAGGAATACATATTAAACAAACATCTTTAGCTATTCAGTTTTATCTCTATATACATACATATACATACAGACTTCAATGTTATAAATAAGATACAATGTAATTTTTGCTGGATAGGTGCCTTGCTCGATTAGACCAGCAGATCTACTTGTCCAGCATCCTGTTTCACTCAGCAGCCAATCAGTTGCTCTGCAGGGCCAACAAACAGGATGTAGCAGCTAAGACCTTCCCCGGATGTTATTCCTAGCACTGGAATTCAGAGGTTTGCTTTCTCTGGATACAGAGGTTCTCTTTAGGCACAGTAACTAGTGGCCATTAGGACTGTACATAACAGAAAAAACTAGTTGAAATTACACACAGAACTCGCTGGTTTGGTTCATTAAAGCAACTTCCATAAAGCGAAACCAAATCCGAGAAATGAGTCTGTAATGACTCCCCCCACCCTGCCAAAAAGTTTGTGTGTTTCATTTTGGTACTTATCATTCAGAGGCTGTGCAGGCAGGCCAGGTAGTTGGTGGCCACCTGGTAGCATTTTGTTTTCCTTAACGGCAAGTCTGTCTGTGCATGCAACCAATTGGCTCCAAAGGAGAGACTTAGCCCTTAGTGATCACTCTGTTGGCAGACAAGTGATGTGTGTGGTGCACATGAGTGCATTTTTTTCAGTTCTTCCTGGGCAATGGGGTTACAGCATTGGCACTGAGTGGCTTGTAGGGATCAAAGGTTTGCTTTGCACTGGGGAGGGGAATATGCAGATGGCATGGCGGCATCAGTGCCAACGTCACCATTGCCATCCCTTTCTGTGCATTTTTATGCATAATGCAAGGAAAGACCAGCAATATTCACAGGGGCATGCACACACACATGGGTTTTAGGAGGGAGGGGTCTCCTTCAGCCTCTAAGCTCCCGGCTGCCACAATGCCTTATGTTATGCAGATAAGAAAAATTGGAAAGGAAAATCTATTATTAAAGGAAAGCTAGGAGGTTCCAGGCATGTGGAGCTGGTTCACAGACATTCAGTGGCCTTCTGCTGGTGTTGTCTGCTTAGGTGCCGTGGTGCCAGGGCTACCACTGTGATTAAAGAAGTCCTTAAAAGACAACAGGTCAAAAAGTACCTCATGTGCTTGAGGAGAAACTTGTTGGAGCAATGGGTTTGGGGATGATATGAAAAGAACAGCATGTGCATGTGTGAGCAGCTGACAAATACTTGTCTTAATGTGTCCCTTCTAGGGTTGAGAGCAGGTGGCAGCAGGCTGCTCTTGCTGCCACTGCTGGCTCTCACTGCTGTTGCCGTGGCCCCTTTGCGCCAAATGAGAGTGGGCTGCAGTCATGGCAAGAGAGAGTGGCAGCGGCGAGAGCAGGCAGCGGCAGTGAGGACAAGGGCCCTCTTTGACCTGGAGCACCCTTTGACCCCCACGTGATGACATCAGTCCCGGAAGTGATGTTCTCACACGAGCTGGGAGCATGTGAGGAGGGAAGGAGGGGTAAGTGCTGCCCCTGCTGGGAGAGTCGGGGACCTGGAAATCCCCTTTTGAGGGACTCCAGGTCCCTGAAAACCCTAGTCCCTTCCCCAAGCATTCCTCAGGGTCCATAAACACAGAACCCCACTGTTGCATGCTCTGAAGCTTGGTGGATTAATGGTTTGGAGGGAGGACTGTGTTCTATGCTACTTTGGTGCTGTTGCATGCAAACCCAGTGGCCTTTGAGCCTTGTATCCCCCATCCCTCTTGAAAAGCAGAGTATGCATTGGCTCATGCACAGCCAATGTGCTCACAAGGACTCAAATCTATGAAAACAAAACAAAAAACCCCAAATTGATTAGATCAGAGCTGGCACTGCCCCAGCCAGAACAAACAGTAATGGAACGTAATTATTCTGGAACCCGCCCAGATCTGAAGTGCAAATTTCCTCGGTGCACACCCCTATCAATATAAAAATAACCGTGTTTTCTAAACAAATTTCTTATCCTATAAGGTTATTGAACATTGACAATACATATTAGGATTCAAAAAAGAGCTGAAGTCCAAAATATATGAGTTATTGCTTTTATATAAGGCACTGCCCATCTCTACTTAATTAACTGGCTAATAGGGAGAAAGCAAATGTCTCTTATATGCAGTAGATCTATCCATAAAACTATTCATTACAGAATTTATTTCGCTTCCAAAAATAAAGCCTTATTCCAAAAAGGTTTCTCTTCAGATCGCATAAATCTTTCGCCTTTTACCAAAAAGGTTAATAATAACACTAGCTAATTTACCAGGTATTGTTTTGCTCTTTAAGGTGTATCAGTACAACCTAGTCAAACACTTGAGTCGATCTTTACATTTTTCAATGATATCTCTCTCTACCATTTTTGACTCTCTCTCTCTGTGTATATATATATTCTTGTAACATCATATTGGCCTGCCTTTTCATCATATAACATGGAAAACATCTCTCTCTTTTTTTGACCAGATTATTTAGACCAGGTGTCTCCAAACTTTTTGAGCTTTTGGAATTCTGACACAAGGTGGTGGGCTCAACCACAAAATGGCTGCCAGGGGAGGTGGAGTTGGGTTTGCCAGGTCCCCACCCCACTTCAGGTGGAAGGTGGAAGGCCTGGCACCTACCTGCTATTCCCTGGTCGCACACATGCTTTGCACATGCACTCCCAACCTGTGTGTTGACGTCACTTCATGGGAAGTGATGTCATTGCACAGGCCGTGGGCCACCCTGGGAGTGCTCCCACAATCTGCAGGGACCCCCAGGAGGCATGTTCCCTCCACCAGCCAAGTAAGTGGGTAGGGTGGTGGGAGGTGGGAGCGGGGGATCCCCTGCCCACAGCAGGGGGCTGGCAACCCTAGGTGGAGTCAACTGCAAAATAGCTACCATGGAAGGTGGAGCCACACACAAAGGAAACCTAAATACAAGGGACAAGAGGAGTAATTTTAAAAAATATGCTGGAAAAAAGAGAGAGAATAAAACCAACACTGTAGAGGCAGCTGCCACTGAAAAGTTATTTTTATTTGTGCAGACAGTCAGATCTCCAGGGGCCAATCAGAAACTTTGCTGGACAGGAGCTCCACCTGGCTCCACCCATTTCCTAGAAACACTTGGCAGGTGCCAGGAAAGGTCTTGGTAGGTGCCATGGCACCCATGGGCTCCATTTTGGGGACTCTTGGTTTACCATTTATTTTTTATTAATATATGCTTCACATTATTTATGTTTTGGCTTGCAGTCTAAATGGTGGCAATACAGGCTTCCGCCCTGTAGTTTTGTTCCTAAATGGCAAAGCATTCAACAATTGGTTGCCAGCTCCCATCAGATGTGTGTTTCACAGCAACAGATTGTGCAGTATCTCTGATGACCTGGACCCAACTCCTTCAAGATCTTTGAAAGTAAAAGTGAATGGGAATACCCATATTTCAGGTTAACAACTGATCCCTCTGAGTACCTTATTACCATCTTCCATGCTGTTCTGGCCAGTAACTCCTTGGCTATTTTCACCTCTGCGTGTCCTTTCAGGGCTTAGTCTCTGTGGGATGGAGGTGATGACATGGAACACTTTTCCTGACATGCAGAAGTTGATTAGACTACTGGTCTGTGTTGGGATGGATCATAAGCATCCCGTGGTTTTAAAATAATGATGCTGACCTTGGGGCTTCATAGAACAGAAAAGTCAGGGAACTGCAGCCAGCTTCTTTAAAGTTTGCACTTTGTGATGATGTCACCTTTTATATAAATCATTGCACTGGTTTCCTGTTATTCAAGGGGGTATTATCTTTGAGATTCATGTCTAAGTTGGAAAGCATGCAAAGGGAGAGCAAAACAGCGGCATGAGAGATTTAATTATGAGCACAGCAGTTATACATCCTTGTGAAATATAGTGCTGTTTGTTTATGTTATTAAAAATAGTAATGTATTAGGGCCTGGTGCTTAATGTGTACGGTGCTTCACATTTCCAAAGCACTGAAGAAATATAAACTAATTAATCCACACAAGATTCCTGCAAGGCTAGTGGGCAAATTTTATTAGTCTGTTTTAAAAATGAGGAGTCAAAAAGAACAAGGGACAAATCCATCCTTGCTATATCTCCCTTACAAGAATTTTACCTTGAAAGAAATTAAATGATTTGCTAAAGGCCATGTAGGAAATCTGTTTTAACATGTGGACTATACTCAGGGCTTTTTTTCTGGGAAAAGAGGTGGTGGAACTCAGCGGGTTGCCCTCAGAGAAAATGGTCACATGGTTGGTGGCCCCACCCCCTGATCTCCAGACAGAGGGGAGTTTAGATTGCCCTCCGCGCCAAGAGGCGTGAAGGGCATTCTAAACTCCCCTCTGTCTGGAGATCAGGGGGTGGGGCCACCAAACATGTGACCATTTTCAAGAGGTTCCGGAATTCTGTTCCACCACATTCCTGCAGAACAAAAGCCCTGATTATATTTCATATGCATAATTTGCTGGAATGCTCTCTTTCAGGAGCCCAGTAAAATAAACAAGAGCTTTGCAAAAGTACATGTGCCACCCCTGTTCATTTAATTGGGGCTTCCATAGGAAAGCTTCCTGCTGAACTGCAGTCACTCTCCCACCTCCAAACCATGGCTCTTTGGACAGGAATGGAAGTGTAATGTGATTTCTTCATACAGTTGCCAACTCTGGATTGGGAAATTCCTGGATATCTGGGGGCAGTGACTGAGGAGGACAGAGTTTGTGGATGAGATGGAACTCAGTGGGGATGTGATATCTTAGAATCCATCCTCTGAAGCTGCCATTTCATCCAGGGGAATTGATCTTTGTGGTAAGGAGATCCATTGTGATTATGAGAGAACTCCGGATGTTGGTAACCCTATGTGTATTTCAGCTGTCACAGCTACTAAAATTAAAAAATGGGGCAGAAACATACAGTTGGATGTACCCCAAGGTCATCTAGTTCAACCTCCTGCACAATGCAGGAAATTCACAGCAACCACCCCCCACTCCTCCAGGGACCCATGTCCTATGCCCAGAGGAAAGCAAAAAACTTCTTGAACCCCTGGCCAAACTGGCCTGGAGGAAAAATCTTTCCTGATCTCAAAGTGGCGACTGGCATTACCCTGGGCATGTAAGAAAGAACCACGAGAGCCGAGCACCATCTCATCCCTTCTTGCCATCCCTCTCACAATCTGCCTAAATTCATGTTGAGTCATAGAATCAGCATTGCTGTCAGCTGGCCATCTATCCTCTGCTTAAACACCTCCAAGGAAGGAGAGTCCCCTGCCTCCTGATGAAACCTGTTCCGCTGAGGAACCGCTCTGTCAGGAGGTTCATTCTAACTTTTAGCAGAAAACTCAAATTAATTTTTACCCTTTGGTTCTGGCCTGACCCTCTGAGGCAACAGAAAACAACTCCATTCCATCCTTGGTGTGATAGCCTTTCAAATACTTGAAAGCTGCTATCTTATCACCTCTCAGTTGTCACTTCTCCAGGCTAAACATATCCAGAACCTTCAACCATTCCTCATAGACTTTGATCTCCAGATTCCTCACCATCTTTGTTGTCGTCCCTTGGACATGCTTCAACTTGTCAATATCAATAACTGTGATGCCCCAAACTGTACACAGTACTCCAGGTAAGGTAGAACCAAAGCAGAGAAAAGCAATACCACCACTTCATGTGATTTGGCACTATATGTCCTGATTACTGACTCACACAGCCAGCAGACAGGGAAAGTTGCCAAGTTGTCAGAGCAGGTCAAATCACAGTTCCAGGGTTCAGGCACAGTTTAGACAACAGTCACAGCCTCATGTCCAAAGGGGTATTCCAGAGTCAGGTCCACAGTAAGAGGCTGGAGTCAGTGACAAGGAAATCAGTTCCAAACATAAACAGCAAGATCAGTAGTAAGCTGACACATTGCTTTCACACAGCTACTCGCTTCTCTGCTGCTTTTAAGCCTCATGCTGCTCGGCCATATGTGCTGCATCATGCACCTGCCAGCTGTCTCAGTCCTGCTCCTGCAAGCACTCATCATCACTGTTGATGCTGGACCAGTGCTGTGCTGCTAGCTGAGCACTGCACCTTCTGGCTTAAAGAACTCTCCTTGTCCTCCTCTGACAGCACTCCCGAGGCTCTGGTGATGGGGGTGGGGGAGAACTGGTCAATGCCTCACCTGTCCAGCCATTGTAGGTCATCAATCATCATTGATAACTTTACTTTTGCTCAGGAAGGCTTAATCAAACCTTCTCAGTTTCATTGTCTCACCCTGGAGACAGCTTTCCAGTTTATTGTCTCACCCCAGAGATTACCATTAAGCTACTGTTTTTGAGGCAGAAGATATAATCCTGCCCCAGTATTCTACAGTATAATTGGATTATCCCTCTGCCACAGTTGTGTGCATGCCTTCGAATCCAGCATCCAGCCTAGACGTTCATCTGAGCTCTTCCTGCATTGAAGTGCTGGTCGCTCAATGCTCTCTCTCATGGACACCCTCTTCTGGACTAGTAATTATCACCAAATCCCACAACTCCAATCTCCTCCCTGTTTTTTAGTTAGCTCTGTGTGTGTGTGCTGTGTGTTTTATGTGCAATTGACCTTTATTATTTTAAATAAAATCTTCTTTTGATTGAACACCTGCTTCTGTATTGAAAGAGTTCTCTAGAATGGACAATCCTCGTATACATTGGTGGAGACCTTGCAGTTACCTGCCTGTCACTGCCTCTCCTTGCATGCTAATTCCACAACTCACAAGGAACCCCCGCCCCCCATTTGGGTAACAGGGTCAGTACTTACCTGGATCTTCCTTTCCCCCCTTCTGGAAGATGGGGACAACATTTGCCCACTTCCACCTTCTGGCACCTCATCAGTTCTCCAAGAATTTTCAAAGATGATAGACAGAGGTTTCAAAATTATATCAGCAAGTCTCTTTAGTATCCTAGGATGCAATTCATCTGGCTCTGAGGACTTGATTTTTTAAAAAAGAAGCTAGGTGTTCATGTATCACTCCTATGCCCTATCCTAGGCTGCAGTTCCCTTCCTTCGTCATGTGTTCTCTTTTGCCAGATTGAGCACAGATTCCCTTGGAAGAGAAGACCAAGGCAAAGTAGAAATCGAGCAGTTCTGCCCTTTCTTTATCATCTGTTAAAATTTTACTTTCCTCTCCCCTCAGTGCGCCTACCACTTCCTTGTTCTTTTCCTTGCTCTGAACATAATAAAAAAACTCTTTTTTGTAGTTGTTGTGTTTAGCATCTCTTGCTAGTCTAAGCTCATACTGTACTTTAGCCTTTCTAACGCTTTCCCTACAAGCACTGGATATTTGTTTGTATTTGTTTGTATTCATTGGTTATGTGGCCCTCCTTAACGCCCCAGGACCTGGCTACAGTGATCCATGCAACGGTCACCTCCAGGCTAGATTACTGTAACTCACTCTACGCTGGGCTACCCCTGGGCCTGATCCGGAAACTACAACTGGTCCAGAATGCGGCGGCACGGGTCCTGACTGGTATACCTTACCAGTCACACATCACACCTGTCCTGCGCCAGCTGCACTGGCTTCCAGTTGAATTCCGAATCAGGTTCAAAGTGTTGGTTCTTACCTTTAAAGCCCTGAGTGGGTTGGGACCGGCATATCTTCGGGACCGCCTCTCCCTGTACGTTCCCCGGAGATCGCTCCGATCAGCGAATAAATATTTACTTGTGGTCCCCGGCCCTAAGGAAGCCCGCCTCGCTTCAACCAGGGCCAGGGCTTTTTCAGTCCTGGCCCCAGCCTGGTGGAACGCTCTGTCAATGGAAACCCGGGCCCAGCGGGACATATTATCGTTCCGCCGGGCCTGTAAGACAGAGCTGTTCCGCCAGGCGTTTGGTGATTGAAGGGGGCGGTGCCATGTCGGCCTCCCACCTTTGGGGTGGGGAAGGTTCTCCCCACCACTGCACCTTGTTAATTTGTTTTATTATTTGTATATTGATTTTAGTTTTGTTTTTATCAATTTTAACTGTTCACCGCCCAGAGCCCCTGGGATGGGCGGTATATAAATTGAATAAATAAAATAAATAAAATAAATAAAATAAATGTCCTAAATGTGTCTTTTTAAATTTTCAGATATTTAGAAAGCTGTTTCTGGAGCCACCCTGGTAAATTTACATACAATTGTAAATCATGTATAGTTCACTCCTTAATCATTCCATGTAGGAAGTTTTCTGCTTTTTTAACAGTTGCAAGCGATAGTTGCAGAGCCCCATGGCCCAGAGTGGTAAGCTGCAATACTGCAGCCCAAGCTCTGCTCAGACCTGAATTTGATCCTGTCAGAAGCTGGGTTCAAATAGCCAGCTCAAGGCTGACTCAGCCTTCCATCCTTCCGAGGTCAGCAAAATGAGTACCCAGTTCCCTGGGGGTAAAGTGTAGATGACTGGGGATGGCAATGACAAACCACCTCATAAAAAGTCTGCCAAGAACATGTCGTGATGTGACATCCCCCATGGATCAGTAATGACTCGGTGCTTGCACCTTTACCTTTAAGCAATAATCCAGTTTTTCTTAAAGTGGTGTTCCCTAGTCCATTTGAGAAAAGAACGTAAGCTATGCATTCACAAAATTTTGAGCAGATGGCTAGTGAATGAGGGTGCAAAAGACCTAATTGAACAAAACTCTTAATGCTAAAGCTAAGGACCACAGTTTAAACATGCATTTATTTACTTTTCTAAATCAAACTCTAAACACACCAGAGATATTGCGGTGGTAATGAGTTCTCTGACAGGCTTAAACTAGCTAACTACAGAAGCCATAAATGTAAATGAGGGCCTTTTATTGATCTTTCGCCTTGTTTGAGGTGTTTTTCCTCAGCCCTAAAATGGAACTTTACCACTTCCTCAGGCTAAAAGCAAACCATTGCTAGGAGTTCAAAATTATAATTATCTTTTCGTTTTTTCACTAAATGAGGGTTGGCAGAAGGCTCCAATGGAAGCTAGGCAAAAGTTCACCATATTTTGGGCTTCAGCCAGGTTGGTGTGAGCTACATACCCTCTCAGGGCTGTAACCTGACTATTCCTCAGATGACACATATAATAGGTGAGGCAGAGGAGAAGGAGGCCGCGAGAGCTGTGATCATGTGAGAGCTGCTCCCACAAATCTCAGCGTCTCTTGCCTAGGTGAGTCTTTTGTACAAACAGTAAAAAGGATGATAGAAAAACTCTTGCACACACAACAACAACAGATTTAAATTGTCCATAGAAGATGAAATAATTCATAAGCTTTGCCTTAACATCCCTATTTTCCTGCAGCTGCCACCTCCCCACCTTCTGTCACAGCCATCCAAATGAATTTTCAATAAGAAAGACAGCACTTCTTGCTAATGTTCATGGACAAACAGAACATTAGCCAACAAAACCAAAATGAAGAATTGTGGCTTGTAGGAACAAGCCTCTCGCAAGAGACTCTCTATCTTATCAGGAACAGTCTGTGCAAAGTGAAGGAAGGGCACAGGGGGAACGAAAAAGACGGCATGGAACAAGAAATGTAGCATTTATAATAATTATCCATGTTTAATCCCCGTTTCCAACCAAGCATTCACTTCCCTTAATTAGTTCTCGATTAGAAACAGATTATCTAATAAATTGTACAAATAGAGAACAGGGTTATCTCTGCGCACAGCATTCTTCTGAATGGACTGGTACAGAGAGACAAGATCTGAGAAGGGGCCAAAACACTAAAGCCCAACACTTCCATTTTGCTTCAATTCATCCAAGTCTTTAGAGTCAAATACTGGCCATCTCCAGAATTTGCAGTTCAGCCTATGAAATAAATCCATGATTAAATTAAATTAGCTTACCAGTAAGCCGGCACAAGCATGAAAATTTGGTTCCTGCTTGGAGACTTTCCACAATAAGTTGCCGTGGAGGAAGAAAAGAGTTTTAATGTACTGACACTTAAAAAGAAAAAAAACAGAAACACAAAAGTGTTCAAAAGAGCACAGAGTGCTTTGTGAAGGTGCATGGATTTTTATCACCCTGTAATCACAGTGTGAATTTCAAGGCATGCCATTGAATTTCAGCACAAAATTCTGTGACCTTCTAGAAATAGTTAAAAACACTAATGGTCAACTCTCTCACACACACGTTAGGATTTAATGGGCTAAATTTTTGAGAGGTTTGATTTTCTCTGTGAAAGTTTGAAGCATAAAGATGCTAATCCCGCCCCCCCCAACTGCTTTCTAATCTCTTATTTTTTTTACTCCTGTTGCGGCCCTTGTTCCCCTGATCTGCGGTTGTGCTATCCGTAAGAAGAGAGCATGCATGCTCAATGCCCTGACATCTGGACTAATCCTTTCAGCCTTGCCATTGGCCGCCAGCACTGCACTGCAAGTCTTTGGTTCCCATTACTTGTTGGGGGGAAATGGCACTGGTAATGCACTTATGGATGTGCATCCAAATGTTGATTATATTCACATGGCTTTCCTTTTAATTGGATACATTTACAGTGTGATCTTAAGTGGAGTTACACCCTACTAAGTCCATTCAAATCAATGTGTTTGAATATGACTCTGCTTTCGGGCTGCTCCATCAGTCAACAGAATGCAACTGGATTGTATTGAGAATGTCAGTTGTCTTGGCAACTGACATGTGCTTCCTCTTCCTACCCACACTTGCCCCTTTGCAAACAGTTTCAGATCCATTCACAAAGGAATGAAAAAAACATCAAAAAGAGGGCATGTTTCACAACCATATATATCCAAAAATGTGGCCCTCATTTTGGCTTACATGTACGTGTGTGTGTGTTGTCAAGTTGCAACTGACTTAGAGTGACCCCAGTGAGAGATTCCCAAGGCAAGGAGCAGAGGTGGCTTGCCCACTGTCTTCCTCTGAAGAGCAACCCTTGGTGGTCTGCCAATCCTACTTAGCTTCCGAGATCTGACAAGATTGGTCTATCCTGCTGCAATGCTCTGGAGAAGGGCAAAGGTTGGTCTGTTGGATTTCGTGCTGCTATGTATAGGTATATATATGTATTTTAATTGTGTAATGTTGAATGTTTTATGGTTTTAATTGGTATTAACTGTTTAAGGCATTTTATACTGTATGTGGTTGTATCCACCCTGAGCCTGCAGGTGTGGGGAGGGTGGAATATAAATCGAATATAAATAAATAAATAAATAAATAAATAAATAAATAAATAAATACTATGCTGTCTTCCCACCACATTTTGGCTTAACTCTGGCATATTCTCAAAGTATCTGTTTGATTAGTTTCTATGTCCTCACTACACTCTGAGTTGATCACTGTAGGCCCACCCTGCCAGTATATAATTCCATCAAACAGAATTTGTAGCCTTTCCTTTCAAAGGTTCCCTGTATCCCTTTATGTTTGACTTTCAAGGATGGAGGCTCGAGGTTCTTCCCCTATGCAGCTTATTTGTTTGTGTCCAAAACACTAAAGAGTCCAAAATTAATTGCTGCCCCAGCAAAGAGATGGATGGAACCTTCTTTGCCAGCCAGGTGGAGTTTATTTTACTGAGGAATCCAGGCATGCAGGGAGGTACCAGCACAGCAGAACGTGACAGTTAGATGCATTGTCTCTGCATGCAGAGCTACTGAAACACATCGACTCAGCAAAGGACTATTATCTCCATGGTTCAGAAAAGTTGGAGATCTAACTTCAAAAGGGGAAGGAAGGAAGGAAGGAAGCTCAATCCCTGTCATCTAGCTACAGAAATCAGCTACCTTTCCTCACCAGCTAAAGAAGCCTCTTTACAGCAGTAGCCTGGAACAGGTCACATGGTACTCCCTAACCCCTATAAAAGGTCCATTCTGCCCAGCACATTTTAAGCCTGCGATGCTGAGTATTCACGCCAATTGGTGCTGAAATGGCTTGAGGTCCCATTATTCTGCAATGCTCGACCTCAAGGTGATTTGGTGTCTTCTGGTGAGTTGAGATGTATCTGTTTGGAGCCTCATTTTGTGGTAGCTGGAGCTGACATCATTTTTTAAAAATTTTTTTGCATGCGTCGTAATGTAATGTTGGAACCCTCCCTTCCCCGCATATTTGTTGGTTGGTCCCATGCCCACTGGAGAGGCAAGTGGTGGTGGAGTTCTGGGGGGAAACTTGTACTTTTTGTGCTTGTTCCACTCTCATTTTTTAAAGCCAAGCCAGGAAAGGGTTAAAATGCTGCTGCGTCATTCCCTCCTGGCAGCTTCCCTGTTCGTGTCTCCAAACAGACACATCACTTGGGTTTTTTTTCCTCTTTGACATTAGCAGAAGCCTGAAACACACCAGGAGGAAGGGGAAAGCAGCCATTTAACCCTTTCTTGGTTTTTAAGGCCAGGAGAAATGAGCAGTAATGTTACTACTCATTCCTGCCTTTGAAAATAAATGAATGAGAGTGTGCGCGTACCTGGGAGGAAGGATGCAAATGGAAAAGCAGTCTTATGACCTTTACCTTGCTTTACTAACAACAATGGTGGAAAAGGAGTTCAGAGAGCTGAGGAGGGTGGGAGTGGTTACTTGCAGACAGACCAATCAGCTCCCAGTGATAGGAAGGCGAGGGGAAGAGAAGCAGAATGGGAGTTTTTGGTTCTTCACTGACAGAACACGCACCAGCAGTGACTGGGTGGCAGAAGCATCAAAAAAAATTGTGGAATGTGCACAGGGGAAAAAATGGGAGAAGACAGACAAAAACTGTTTCTGCTTCCCATGATTCCCTTGCAGGTGCAGAACTCAGGAGAACATGGGAAGCAGAATAGATTCTGAAACGCTATGAAGTGACCATGTGGAAAACACCAAAATTTCTGGGTTAGTCTAGTTCTTGTGGATGGCTTTACTCTTGCTGCTGCAGTGTCCTATCTGCATATCAACCTTATGCAGAACTTGGCAGGAGACAGGCCTGAAGCCTTTTGCCTTTCTTAAGCCACCCACATGCATAACAGGATGACCCATGGGTTGTAAGGAAAAGCTATGCATATTAAGATTTTTTTGGCATGTTTGTCATGTGACTGCATGTGTGTTTCAGTCAAGGACAGCTCTCTTTTGAACCTCTGTCAGGTGGCCTCCTTCCTATCAGTCAATGGGTTTAGGAATAAAAATCCTTTTTCCCCCTTTCCTCTATTTCTTTTTCCCTTTTCTGCAGGTTTAATTATCTGAGGTAGATAAGCAGCTGCAGGCCAATTAGAAGACAATTACCTAGTGTGATCAATGCTGGTTTAGGGAGAAGAAAGACATGGGAACTAGACAAGACATTCAAGCACAAAGCAGAACTTAACATTATGGACAGCCATCTCATGTCTATACAAAATGCAGATGGCCCTTGGTGGCCTCTATTTATCCCTCAGAGCCTAGCAATAATAGTGTCCCACCAACCATCAAGGAATCTCAAATCAGTCTCCTTCTGGGACATAAGCTAGAAACAAACTATTTAATAGAACAAAGTGGGAGCTGCAGAGATGCCCATGTACCCATGTGCTGGCTCTAAAAGGTAGGTGGGGTAAAAGGTCAGGAGAGGGAAAATACATTTTGATAACTTAACGTTTTAGAAGCCAGATATCAAGCAACTCAGAGCAAGAAAATATCCCTTATTTTGTGTAGTTACACTTTGTCCTGAATGTTTTTGTTCTCTACCTCTGTGTCCTTTAATAGCTCTTAACCTTTCTTAATACATGGATAAAGTGGAAATGTGTCTAATCAAACTTCATATCCCTTTCCTCTGAAAATACCACTTACTAAAATGCTTCCTTGATGTTACCAGAAAAAGACTTTTAAAAAAATCTTAATATAGCTATGAAAAAGTCATATGTAGATGTTATACAGGAAAGTTATGAAAAAGACACAGACAGGTTACACATTAGTTTTGCCCCATCAGAAGTAGAAACAAATGGCTTGCCTTGCACATTTGAAGTCAAAAGTCCAACATGTGCTTTACTTGGATGGGAACACATGTAGAATCTTAGTTCTGAAGCCCCTGGTGGCTCTTGGTGGCCCTGACTGGCAACTGTGTTGACCAAGAGGCCAATTTAATGTTAAACATGGACTCCCCAGCCCGTCTTCATCCTTATCTCCTTCTGAGCAGCAGCTCCTCCACTCTACCTCTGCTGTACCATGAATATGAGAGGTAGAGGAAATGCTCTTGTTCCCACTGTTTAAAACAATGGACTGTGCAGTACATTATTTTCCTGGCTCATGACGATTAAACTGGATGGAATGAAATAGAGCGAATCATATGTGCATTTGACAATGAGAAAATTCTCTCTTAGGCCGATTCCAGATGACTAACCTTAAGTCGCTTCATGCCGCCCTCTTCCGGATCGCGACGGGGAAAATGCGAAATATCGCGTTTCCTCGCGCGAGTTTTGCGCGTCGTCGCGCAAAACTCGCGCGAGGAAACGCGATATTTCGCATTTTTCCCGTCGCGATCCGGAAGAGGGCGGCATGAAGCGACTTAAGGTTAGTCATCTGGAATCGGCCTTAGTATTTCCTATTAATTCAGCAGCAGTACAGACACTCATAATTGTTCCATACTCACTGCCTCCCCACTGCCTTTTTGGCTTAACCCTTGCTGAGACAGCCAGCATAAATGAGGCTGGTGTGACTGGTAAAATGTGTCAAGGGCTACAGGAGATCCCCCTTTCCATTCTCAATGTTATTCTTAGGGCTAGATGGTGGCCTTCCATAGGTCACAACCTGCCTACAGGCTGTCAGTTAAAAACATAAAAAGAGCCCTGCTGGGTCAGCCCAGTGGCCCCTCTTGTATCACAGAGTGGCTGACCAGTTGCCCCGGAGGGCTAACAAACAGGACATGGAGCCCAAGGGCTTCTTTTATGTTGCCTCCCAGAACTGGTATTCAGAGGTCTGCTGCCTCTGAACATGGAGGTTCCTTTTAGTCGCTGTGGCTGGTAGCCACCGATGGACCCGTCTTCCATGAACCTGTCTTAGCCCCTTCTTAAAGCCAACTATGCCTGTGACTATCACGACATCCATTGGCAGTAAATCCCTCAATTGGTAGGGGGAGTAAAGAAGTACCTCCTTTTGTCTGTCCTGATTTATTGCCCCTCATCTTCATTGGGCGCTTAGCAATCACACATGTTACCTGTCCTAGTCAAGGAGCGCTCGAGCCAAGAGCCAATTGGTAGCTCCAAGCGTTCCAAGGGTGAACTGGGTGCAAATACACGAAGGGCCAAACTAGACATGACAGTGGCGGCCATAAAGATGGCACTGCCACTTTAAAGTGATTTAAAAATGCCACGAGGGCCTGTTCGTGATTGGACTCACAGAACAGCCCTCTTGTTTTCCTCCCATGCCTATGCCAAAAGAGCCATGGGGAGGGGTGTGTGGCTGTAATAAATTATGTGGAATTTTAAACAAACGTTTTTATGAAATACATTATTTTATTAAACACATCCAAGTACCCTCCTAAATCAAATCTCCTCCTCTGCAAGGAAACTGTCCCATTCACCTACAGACACCTGAAAAAGCAGCCCTACCTGACATAACCTTTAGGAAAGCCCCCCCCCCCGCCCTGCCACTGAATCCTTGATTGTGAAAATAAATCCATTGACACTTGCATAATGTCATTATCAGAACCAAGCAAATATTTCACAGTGCATAAGTTACCCAATGGCTGTCGCGTTTCTTTTCTTATTGTAGCTGTGAAAAGATCATGATTGCCTCAAGCGTATTCATTACCTGAAAACTCAGTTTTCAGATTTTGTTGTTCTTACGATTCAAGTGAGAATTGTAATTTGAACTGTAATTTCAAGTGCTGCTGAACAAATAGAGTGACAAACTATTTCTTTTGTTCTCTGTGTTGATGAACACTTAAAGGGGGGCAGGGAGGAATACATAGATTATATCCAGAAAAGGGGGACAGTTGAAAAGTACTTACTTTCTTCTTTCCCCCAGAATTATAACTGATTTCAGACTACAGAGATCAGTTCCTCTGGAGAAAATGTCTACTTTGGAGGGAGGACTCTGTGGCATTATACCCTGCTGAGGTCCTTCCTAGGGTTACCAGCTCCAGGTTTGGAAATTCCTGGAGATTTGGGGAGTGCAGCCTGGAGAGGGACAGGTTTGGGGTGGGGAGGGAACCCAGCAGGGTATAATGCCATAGAGTCTACCCTTTAAAGCCACCATTTTCTCCAGAGGAACTGATCTCTGTGGCCTAGAGATCAGTTGCAATGCCTGTAGATCTCCAGCCACCAACTGGAGGCTGGCAACCCTAGGACTCCCTCGCCTCCCCAAACCTCAGGCTCCAAAACTTCCATCCCCAAATCTCCAAGAATTTCTCAACCCAGAGTTGGCAAACCGAGGCTCAGATTAGGTTCTTTGATGGGGTGGGGCTATGTTGTGTATAATTAACTAATGTTATAATTTACCAATAATGTGTCAAAATACAATGAAAGTATACTTTAAAAATTGTTTAAAACAAAGTTTAAGATGCGCACACGAATTATTTCTGAATGATATGTAAATAGCATACCACAAATACCCCGTTTTTCTTGTTCCAGCCCCCAAACAGGCAGCAACAACAGGAAGTTTTCTGAGCCTCAAAGGGCTGCCAAAGACTTCATGGGTCTCCAGTTGCAGGCTTGAACACTAGTGTTTGAAAACTTTATAATATTTCTCCAATTGCAATAGAACTCATGGTAAGGAGCAAAAATAATCCTGCTGAATGTTCCCAAAATGAAGGAGGTGTCTGGTGGGTTATGTAGAAAAGAATGGAACATGAGCAGGTAAGAAAAACATTGTTCACACTGTACAGATGACCTTTCTCTCCCATTAAAATGCATAGATGAAGAAGGTGGCTGTGGCCAAAACAAAATTTACCTGGCATCTCTTTTGGAGTGGTGTGTGTAAGGGAAATGAAAAAGGGAATTGAGAGAATAGAGGCAAATGCTACAATTATCCCCTCAGCCTCTAGTTGCTGGTGCCCAGGGCTTTTTTTCAGCTGGAATGAGCTAGAATGGAGTTCCGGCACCTCTTGAAAATGGTCACATGGCTTGTGGCCCCGCCCCCTCATCTCCAGACAGTGTGGAGGGCAATCTAAACTCCCCTCTGGAGACCAGGGAGCGGGGCCACCAGCCATGTGACCATTCTCGCTGAGGACAATTTAAACTTTAAAAAACTCTCCCCTTGTTCCAGTTAACCCAAAGTGACGTCATTGTGTGGCCCTGTCCTGGCAACCCACTGAGTTCCATCACCTCTTTTCCCAGAAAAAAAGCCCTGCTGGTACCTGTCCCTAATTTACTGTCTCCCTTATCACCCCTCTTTGCCTTTTGGGGAGATTTAAGGGTATGTGTGTAATATTTTAAAATTAGTTAGTGTGAGTTTCAGGCATCAACCCAGGTCTCCAGAAGTTAAATTTGTTTGTGTATGGGTATATGGTTGGGGGATGGGTGGGAATAAGAACATAAGAAGAGCCCTGATAGATCAGAGCAACAGTCGATTTAGTCCAGCTTCCTATTTCCCACAGTGGCCAACCAGATTCCTTTGGAAGGCACAAGAGCAGGGAATGGGAGACCAAAGGGCCTTTGTGTTACCATGCAGGAGGTACACTTAGGGTTGCCAGGCCCCCTTACCTTCCTCATGGGGGGACCCAGCAGTAACCTTTTCATTGCTCTTTCATTGTTCCTTGTTCCATTTTGGGGGGCCCAAACTGGCCTGCTATGAAATGTGGGAGTGCTGTCAGGGCAAAGCGATTATGTCAATCCTGGGAGTGACATCATAGCACCACTCCAGGAGCGCACCCAGGTAGGCCTGTTTCCCCATGTTCCCCCCCACCAACCAGGTGAGTGGTGGGGAGTGGAGGGAGTGAAAGATCCCCTGCCCCCACCGGGGGACCTGGGATCCCTAGGTACACTGTTTCCGATCAAGGAAGAATTTATTTATTTATTTAGATCATTTATTATCTACCTTTCTTCCAAGGGTGCTCAAGGTGGCTTACAATGTAAAATACCAAAAAAAACCCCAACCCAGCAGATCAAGGTAGAATTAACACACAGTTAAAATACATTAAAAAGCTGTCCTAAATAAAACAGTATTCAGCTGCTTCCAGAAGCTAGAAAGTGAGGGGGCCAGGCACACCTCCCTGAGGAAATTGTTCCTCAGTCACGGAACAGCCACCAAAAAGGCCCTCTCCTGTGTACACACCAACCAAGCTTCTTTGGTTGATGGGGCAGTTAGGAGGGCCTCCCCAGGCAGGAATGTATGGGAGATGACGGTCTTTCAGATAACCTGATCCCAATCCATGCAGGACTTTAAAGGATAGAACCAGCACCTTGAATTGGGCTTGGGGATGGATTGGTAGCCAATATAGCCACTGTTATTCTAAGGTCACATGTTCCTGATCTCTGGTCTTGAGACCAACAGTCTAGCCTGCAGCATTCTGCACTAGCTGCATCTTCTGAACAGTTTTCAAAGCTAGCCCCAAGTACTGCACATTGCTATAGTCCAGTCAAAAAGTAACTAATTGTGGCTAGATCTAACAGAACCAGGATTGGATGCAGCAGACACATGAGCCAAAGCTGGACAAACACATTCTGGCACTGCCGGCACCAGGGTTTCTGGCACCTGTGGCAACCCTCCCACGCTCGCGCACAGCGCATGCACCACAGACGGTGCAATGATGCCATCGCATGATGACGTCATCGCACAGTGCAAGCCGGGGGCATTCGCTGGCGGATGGCTGGGGTGGTGGGTGGAGGCTGCTCCGCACTCCGCACGCCGCCCCGGCAGCGGCTCGCGGCTGCTGCGCCCAGCTGGGGCATGTGGCGGCAGCGGCACGGGGCTGGCTGGCTGCAGCAGCTGCGGGCCAGCCACGCCAGCTCCGCAGTGTGCGCCTCCACCCCGACACCCCCTCCGGCACTTCTCCAGTGCCCTCGCGCCTGAGGCCGCTGCCTACCTGGCCTCTATGGGCGCGCCGGCCCTGCATTCTGGGCTACTGCAGCCACTTGGCCTTCTGAGGAGACCACTGTGTCAAGCAGTAGTCCTAAACTGCGAACCTGACTTTTCAGGAGGAGTGTAATCCATCCAAGACAGGGGAGACCTCACATGCTGGTCAATCGTTCTACTAATGCAGAGAACCTCAGTGTTGTCAGGATTCAGTTTTAGCTTGTTCACCCTCATTTAGCCCATTACTGACTCGAAACACTGGTTCAGAAAGTCAACAGCATCCTTGGAATTAGATAGAAAAGAGAGGGACAGCTAGGTATCATCCATGTACTGGTGACCCTGCAGCCCAAATCTCCTGATTACCTCCCCCAGTCATCATGTAAATATGTAATAACATGGGGGAATAAAATTGAGACCTGTGGGACTCATTGGGTCAATGGCCATGAGATACAACAGGAGTCCCCCATTTTCTGAGACTGATCACCTGGATAAGACTTCAACTACAGTCACACAGTGTCCTTTAGTCTCAGGGTCAAGAGGCAATGCAGAAGGATACCTTGGTCAATGGTATCGAAGACTGCTGAGAGATCCAGCAAGACTAGCTGTATCACACTCCCTCTATCTAGTTCTCAGTAGAGGTTGTCAACCAAGGCAGCCAATGTAGTTTCTGTTCCAAATCCCAGCCTGAAGCCAGATTGAAATGGATCCAGAAAATCAGTCTCTTCCAAGAATCCCTGGAGCTGAGAAGTAACTACCTTCTCTAATACCTTGCTCAAGAATGAAAGACTGGAGACTGGCTAGAAAGTCCAACATAGTAGGGCTCAGAGAGTGTTTTTTCAACACAGGTTGAATTACTGTTTCCTTGAGCATGGATGGTACAATTTCTACTCTCAAGGAAGCATTTATCATGCCCCTTTCCCAATTAGCCAGTTCCCTTCTGGTAGCCTTTATCAGCCAGGAAGGGTAATGGTTGAGAACGCAGGTAGTTGGTCTCATTCTGCAAGCATCTTGCCCACCTTCTGGGGCTCCACAAGTTTAAAGGTATCCATATAAATTGGAGAAGCAGATGCCAGAGGTACACCATCCGATTTTGTCTGCAAAGTAAGTAGCAAATTGATCACAGCAAGCTGTCATATGGTCAGAGTCCAGTTCCATGGGGCCATGATGTTGAAGCTTGCAAACCACATGAAACAACTCAGGGCCAAGCTACACATGACGAATGACACTTGAACGGCAAGTGGATTGAGTGGAGGGCAAGTGAACAGGGAGAAATACACTTGCCGTTCAAGTGTCATTCGTCATGTGTAGCTTGGCCCTCAGCTGGATGAGTATGTGCAGATGCAATGGGGGCAGAGAAATATTGCCTTTTTGCTGCCATCACTGCCACAGTGTAGGCTCTAAGATGGGCTCTGTGCTGTGTTTGATCAGTCTTGCTCCAAGTTTTCCACCGGCAGCATTCTAGCTATCATTTCTCCTGTTTCATTGTTATCATCGGTTCCCCCAAGGACCGTGGATACTGCTTGGCTTTGTCTGGGAGATGAGGGCACTTAGACGAAGTTTAGCCTGGGCCATTTCCCTATTCCAGCGAGTGGTCAGAGCATCAACAGAATAGTCAGCAGCCAAGGTGGGGAAGATTCCTTTCAGCCCCCATGAGCCATTGACAAATATATCCTCCATGATGTGTTTTGCCTGTAGAACACATGAGCAGTAAAGTATTGAGGTACAAAGCCGGCCCTTTCACATACTACAAGTGATAAGATCTGTTGAGAATGATAGTGTTACGTTGTTTTTCCTAGTATGTCCTTAACCTAAATAAATATCCTTTTTGTTTTGAAATCTGTTCAGGACAATCTATTACATGGAAAGAAGTACAACATAAGTAGGCAGTGTTGTGTATAGCAGTGCTCAGGCTTGGAGGTTTGAGAACAGAAATATGACAAGCAAAAATGGTACTTATTTTCCTCTGTGAAAAGTTGGAAGTTTGTGCGCATGTATAAACTTTTGTGAGGTATAAAATCCAACAATATAGAGGGAAATGGCAATCAGCAATGTGGGCTGAAAAAAGAGCAGCGACAGGAAAGCAGGTCCCCCCTTCTCTTCCTCATCCTCTCTCTAGCTTGTTTTCATGTGAGCAGCTGTGAGTGTGACCACAGGATGTCAGTGGCACAACAAGCAATCGGTCCATTGCCTGCCTTTTGCTAGGAGGAGGTGCTCAACAGAGGCTTGAGAACTACTGGGCTCCGCACAATGAAGAGAACAGCACAGTTAAGCAAAGCTGCCTTAGCTTCTGCTTCGCTCAAGTGTTGAAATATGAATCAGCGTGTGGGGGTAGGAAAAACTTCTTGTAGCTCTTCAGCAGGCTCATGCTTTGGGTTTCTTCCCTGGAATACAAAAATGCCAGCAGAAGTGAGTCAGAAAAGAGTTGCATGGAGGGAAACTCATGTGATGGTAAAGTGATGGTGCAGGGAAAGTTTTTTGAACAACAGCAACAACAACATTCGATTTATATACCGCCCTTCAGGGCAACTTAACATCCACTCAGAGCAGTTTACGAAGTATGTTACTATTATTATTAGTGGCTAATGAGATATTAAGGTATGTGTCATAAAAACAAAGGGAAGAAAAGCAGATAATTTAAATTTTTTAATGGGAAGGCTAATATTACCCATTTTCAAAGATGACCCAAATACTCCTCCGCCATGCAATGTACTAAAGAAAATTAACATAGGATGTAAAAATTTAATCCATAAAAGATTTTTAGTGTTGTCTTTAAACAGAATTACAGCCTTCTTTCTGCTGAAGTCAGTAGGCTTAGAAGAGTGTTACTATGCTTAGGATGGCACTGCATGACTTCTTGCAGGACATTGCAGGAACTGGACAAATAAATCTGTCAGACAGTGGAGAGCCAGTCATAAACACCAGCCATCTGCAATCCACTTCACACATTTACCCTATCAAACCTAAAATGGTTTAAGCTTACAGCTAAGAATAAAAAATGGGAGAGTAGGGATGTGCAAAATGAAACAAATGAGCTGGAAATACACCTGGAAATCTCTGTTTTGTTTTGCTGAGAGCCACTATGGTGTGGTGGTTAAGACTGGCAGGACTCTAATCTGGAGAACTGAGTTTAATTCCCCACTCCTCTGCTTGAAGCCAGCTGGGTGACCTTGGGTCAGTCACAGCTCTTTCAGAGCTCTCTCAGCCCCACCTACCTCACAGGGTGATTGTCGTGAGGATAATAACACACCTTATAAACTGCTCTGAGTGTGCCATTAAATTGTCCTGAAGGGTGGTATATAAATTGAATATTGTTGTTATTAAAGCAGCTTCCAGAATGCTTTAATCTAGGAAACTACATTGAACTGAGTCCCTCCCACCAAAAAGTTTGTGTGCCATTTTGTTTTGTACCTTGCAGCAGCAGCCAGATACTGGGTTCATCTTGCAGGGCAGCATTTTGTTTTTCTTAACAGCATTCACCAATGAGATCCCAAGGAGAGAAAGTTGTTATATTATTATTTAACTATTGGCAGGAAGTGGGAATGTGTGCATCTCCCCCCGCCCCCTGCTACCAGAATGGTGGCACTGTCTCTCTGCTAATCAGGTCCTCACAAGGGGAGACTTCCTCCCAGAAGATCAGCTTTGGAAACATTTGGAAGGGGGAATATGCAGGCTTCAATTATAGGCAGCAATTCGAAAGACATCTCCCTGGGACTAAGCATTATTGAATAACATGGAACTTACAAGTGAGTAGGCCTATTTAGGGGGTAATGTACATCTTGGTTTGTTTTGTGGTGCCACCCAGGCACTGGTCTGTCTCCCCCTTCCCTAACAGGGCACTTGGATGGTTGCTGTGAGGATAAGTGCTGTGTGGAGTTGCAAGTCATCTGTTCAATCAATCATTCTTGATAGACGGCCCAAAGGCTTCAATCATAGGCTTCAATTCTAAAAACACTTCCCTGGGAGTAAGCACAAGGAAACATAAAATCAACAGGCAAGAGCAGGATACAAAGGTAATAATTTATTGATACTACAGAAAAAGAAAAAAGGGAACCTAAAACAAGATTATTTTTCATGTAGCTGCTGCCCTGTGGCCACTACCCCTTTGCTACTCAGTTTATCACCATGATGTCTACCTGGCCACTGACCCTTGCCATCTTCAGGGTCTGTTATTCTGTATGTGTGTGTAACTGAGGAAAAACTCAGTGGATCAATGGTTTAGAGGAATGACTGTATTCTGTGCAATGTTGGTGCCTTTAAGTACAAAGACAGCTGCCCCAAAGAGCCTGGAAGCCCTTGTGCAAAAAAGCAGGGCCAAAACTCATGATAACAAAAAAAAAAAAACACCCCAAAACACATGATAACAAAAAAAAAAATCAGCCATGCCCCAACTGGAAAAAACAAATCATGACACACAGTTGGTTCAGAACCCCGGAACCAAAACTAAAATGGATTTTTTTTTTTAGAACACACCTCTAAGGGAGAGTCAAAAAGCAAGGGTATCGTATCACTTTTACTGTCCGGGAGCTATGTGTCATGGCCAGGCCCTGGAAACAGCTCTGACTCCTCTGATGAAGAACGGCTGGATGCCGTGCCTATCAGCCACCAGCCAGCTGCAGCTGAGCAATCAGACAAGGGATCACAGTTAGGAGGCTATGAGGTGCATGTTTCGTCCCCCCCTCCAGAGCCAACAGTTCAAGGTCAGCCAGCTGCACTATGCCCGCCAGGATCCCCAGGTCCACAAGAGGGGTGATGGTGCAGATGTAGGGGGGACTTACTGGCCCAATGCTGGTCAGCACACCTCTGAGCTCAACGTTGGAAAAACAGCTGCAAAGGAAGGAGGGGCATCATCAGAGATGTAAAGCAGCTGTTGCAGGGGTGACGTAGGGCTCACAGTGGATAAAAGTATGAGGGAGGGGCCCTTCAGCGTGACTTCAACGCATTCCCTGAACATGGTCTTGCTGCTATTATCAGACTTGCTTTCTTGAAAAACTGACCTCGGCCTGGTTAGACAACTCTTGTACAGTTTATGGACTCTGTTTATTCTACACTGGCAGGCTGCCTCTGGCATGCCGCCTCTGATAAGCCGGCTCCCCGTTATGTATCTGAGCACTTGCTGGCCGCAGCTTCTTGGTGAATGTATATGGCTAATCTTGGCTTTGATTCTGCATAATGTTTACAATTATCCTTGGATTTTGTGTGAGAACTTGGAGAAATTATTGGAAGATCTTCTGGACATCTTGTGCTAAAGTCAGACATCACCCCCGCCCCTTCCTCAGATGTGTCCTCCTATAGGCTGACCCTCAGCTGAGTACACACCCACTCTGCCACAACACCTGGTCAATAATGATAATGAGTGGTCCTTCCATACTTCCAAGAGGCCCCTTCCCAGGCTTTGGCACATAAGGTACTTCCACAAGAAGGACAGCAAAGGAAAGGAGTACCTCCTCATGCACAGAAAGGGCTCCTGTTATGGCTAGGAGATGGGTACATTGCAGCATGTCAGTGCAGCATCTGCAGCTAAGAATGAATTGGCCCACATGTATCTGAAGAGTGTAAGATAGGACAGGAGGGCAATTATGACTGAAGGCTTTTCTCAGACACACCCCAATCAATATTCAGGAGCCACAAGAGAGTCCTAGAATAATGGGAATAATATGTTTTGGGATCCTCAGTTCCCTTCTCACATTCTAATTCTGTAAAATGATGCCAAGGTTGGTCAATTATAGGGGAAGAGTGAAGAAAAGAAGAGGGGTGGGTTCAGTTTCTGGCCAAAAGAGCTTGCCAACCTCTGCTACCCTGTGTGTTAAAGAATGAAGAGCTGTGTATTATTTATTTAATTACTGATAAGCATACATCAGCTGTCATAATCTGCTACAATAGCACATTCCTAAATGAAGCAATTCCGATGCCACAGTTCCTTGAGTCTGAAAGTGAAAATCGTTATATGAACGTAATTTTTTTTTTTTTTAATGCTGTTAGTCTTTATGATGAAAGGGTACTAAAGCACCCGAGTTAAATGATAATGAGCTCAAATGCAAGATTTATTCAATCAATAGTATGCCAAGATCAATGTATTCAGAGCTGAGGGCAATATTTCATGCCTTGTATGGGCTGTGAGTCTGAGGGGCCACAGGATTCTTTGCACTACAGCAGGGCAACACTCTGTCAACATGGAGGCAGAGAACAGTTTTAGGAGATGACTAAACAAGCAGAACGGAGGGGTTATTTTTCCATGGGACGTTGCTAAAAGATCTGTGTTTCTGCCACTGATAGTCACTCTAAACTGGGGATATGCATTTATCTATTAACTAAAATTAGAGATATGCATTTGTCTATCAACTAATGGGAAAACAAAATGTAAAAATACCATTTATTTATTTATTTATTTATTTATTTATTTATTTATTTATTTATTTATTTATTTATTTATTTATTTATTTATTTGGTATATAATGACTCTGAGGTGGCTTACAAACTTATAATTTCAAGTGGGTAGCTGTCAAATGGGTTTGCAGTCAAAGAGTAAAATCTGGGTCCGATAGTCCTTTAAAGACCAACTAAATATCCAAGATATGAGCTTTCAAGAGCCAAAGCTCCCTGCGTCAGACACAAAGGGAGCTTTGACTCTCACAAGCTCATACCATGGGAATCAAGTTGGGCTTTAAGGGGCCACTGAAAACATATAATTGTCATTGTTGCCATTAATATAATAAAATTAATAGGAAAATTTAATTACATGGCATTATTGATATTATTTAAGGTGGGCATTCGAGCACCTGGCTGATTTGGATAGTTCATGTTATAGAGGAGAATGAAGTGAGAACCAATGAAAGTTGCTTTGAGTCCCCAGTTAATAAGTGCTGAGTTCAGACTTGGATGGAAATCATTAGGAGAGAATTGAACTGATAGGAAGCCTTTCCAATCAGCAGAGTAAGACGTTTTGCTACAGAAAACATTTTTTTCCTGATTTGCCATTCTTTCATAGTATTTCCACGAATCAGTGAAAGCTTAGGGAGGGTTCCTTGATTCTATATAAGCAGCAGCTTATGTGCTCTGTCCCTATTATATCTGCTTGCTCTCTCAGAGGAGGGGGCAAATGCAAGATCTGCACCCACTATGTAACTCTGTCTATCTTTCTTGGAGTGTCAAATGATTCCTGCCTCTGCCTGCTCTGCAATTATGAATTATATAAACCAAGACTATTTTTTCAGTCTGGGGCATATATACCAGGCCAAATCAACAAATACGGGTGGCATCATAATTATGGATTTTGTTGGAATTTTGCAGCGATTATACATGTATTTACAGACTTAAAAAAAAATCTACTGGCTGGGGCCATGATGCTCTGAAATTTTGTTTGTCACATTTCCCATAAAATGTGTGAGATGTACTCCAATCTTCAATAGTCATTGAGGCCTTACTTTGAAGCTCAAAATCTCTTTAAGAAAATATGCCAAAATTATCACAAATGCAGCAGTAATTTATGACCGTTTATTGAAAATTTCCAAATTTTCAGGAACTTCCAGGCAAGTAAATCCAGTGATGTATTTTGTTTACTTGTAGGCAAGTAAATCCAGTGATGTATTTTGTTACGAGGATGCATCTACTGGTGACCACGATCATCTGTCTTCAGCCAATGATAGTTAAATTGAATTTTTTTTTCAGATGCTGTTTTTTTCAGACTGTTGAGGATGATACAGTGGTATTGCTTGGAGGCTTGTTATGAAGCTGAAAGATGACATATAGTTGTGTTGTCGAAGGCTTTCATGGCCAGAGAACGATGGTTGTTGTGGGTTTTCCGGGCTGTATTGCCGTGGTCTTGGCATTGTAGTTCCTCACGTTTCGCCAGCAGCTGTGGCTGGCATCTTCAGAGGTGTAGCACCAAAAGACAGAGATCTCTCAGTGTCACAGTGTGGAAAAGGTGTTGGCAGGTCATTTATATCTACTCAGGAGGGGTGGGGTTGAGCTGAGTCATCCTGTAAGAGTTTCCCAGGGTGTGGAATGCTAATGGCGGGAGACTTCACTGTATCCTGAGGAGGTTCTTTTGCATATGGCTTGGTGCTTGATGTGCTAATCTTCTCTGCAGGGCTATTGTCGGGTATAGAGTGTTTTGTTAGCCTGGTGTTTTTCAGAACTGGAAACCATGCTCTGTTCATTCTTAAGGTTTCTTCTTTACTGTTGAAATTTTGCTTATGCTTGTGAATTTCAATGGCTTCCCTGTGCAGTCTGACAAAGTAGTTGGAAGTGTTGTCCAGTATTTTGGTGTCCTGGAATAAGATACTGTGCCCTGTTTGAGTTAGGCTATGTTCAGCCACTGCTGATTTTTCAGGTTGTCCAAGTCTGCAGTGTCTTTCATGTTCTTTTATTCTTGTCTGGATGCTGCGCTGTGTGGTCCCGATGTAAACTTGTCCACAGCTGCAGGGTATACGGTATACTCCTGCAGAAGTGAGGGGGTCTCTACTGTCTTTTGCTGATCGTAGCATGTGTCGTATTTTTCGGGTGGGTCTGAATACTGCTTGAAGGTTATGCTTTTTCATAAGCTTTCCCATGTGATCAGTAATTCCTTTGATATATGGCAAAAACACTTTTCCTGTAGGAGACTGTTTTTCCTTGGTTGTTTGATTCATCCTGGGTTTGATTGCTCTTCGGATTTCATTTCTGGAGTAGCCATTTGCCTGAAGTGTGTGGTTTAGATGATTAATTTCCTCATTGAGAAAGTGCAGCTCACATATCCGTCTTGCATGATCCACTAATGTTTTCATTATGCCTCTTTTCTGTCGGGGGTGGTGATTGGAGTTTTTGTGTAAGTACCGATCAGTGTGAGTTGGTTTCCTGTAGACCTTGTGACCTAACTGAAAGTTTGCTTTGCGGATGACCAAGGTATCTAGAAATGGGAGTTTTCCCTTGATTTCTTTCTCCATTGTGAATCGTATGTTCAGGTGGATGTTGTTGAGTTGATTCAAAAACCCCATCAATTCTTCCTCCCCATGGCTCCAAATGATAAATGTATCATCCACAAACCAGAACCATACACTAGGTTTGTGGGGTGCTGATTCTAGAGCTGTTTTTTCAAAATGTTCCATGTAGAAGTTTGCTATAAATGGGCTCCCCATGGCCACCCCATCCATCTGTTTCAGCTGCTGGCAAAACGTCAGGAACTACAATGCCAAGACCACGGCAATACAGCCCGGAAAACCCACCACAACCATGACATATAGTTGTTGTTGTTTTCTATCACTCTGGATACATAGTCACAGCAGACTTTTCCTCCCTAAGAGGAGAGTGCCTATTGTATCCCTATGCAGGGCTTTTTTTCTGGGGAAAGAGGTGGTGGAACTCAGTGGGTTGCCCTCGGAGAAAATGGTCACATGGCTGATGGTGCTCAGCAGCATGGAGGGCAATCTAAACTCCCCTCTGTCTGGCGATCGGGGGCAGAGCCACCAGCCATGTGACCATTTTCAAGAGGTTCCGGAACTTCGTTCCCCCGCTTTCCCCCTGAAAAAAAGCCCTGTCCCTCCATAAGTCCATGCTCTGGGTATGCAAGATCCCCTCAGAGGCATGCCCAGAACAGTAACTCATGCAGAAATACAGGGGAGAGGGGACTTTTCCAATGACGGGCAATTCTGACACACACACTAAAAGATCTCGGATGTAAGAATAAAGTGTGGCTCCCAAATTTAATTCAGAAATATGCCTTGGCTTTCAGAAGTTTGGGGCACTCCGAGGCAGCAATAGTGCTGTCAAACCAGTTTCAATAGTCATAAAAAAACTATTCTTGTTCTTCTGTCGAGAGGTGCTTTTGAACTGTGGCACACATTTCAAAGCACAACAGGCTGGGAGTTAAAGTAGTGAGTTTGTGTCTGTAGGTGGGTGGTGTTTCTCTTTCAGGCATATTCCATGCACGAGGGCTGTTGAGGGACTGAAAGAGAATGATAAAGGAAGAAATGAGAGGAAATGTTGGCCATTGATATAATTGACTGGTCTACTCATTAAAATTCCTATCCCTTTGAGAAGGCTGCTAATTGGGACTGGGGGGGTCTGTTTGCTGGATGTTAGCTCAGCAGCTTTGCCCACATAAGCAAGAGGGTCTTGGGGTGGGAAGAGGGAGTATGAATGGAGAGTGAGGCTGAAAGTCTGAAAAGAGCGAAGTGGGGGCCTCCCACAGAGGCTCAGGGGGGCAGTTGAGAGCCATGTTGTGCTAATAATAATAAAGTCTCCAAATTTCTTTTGACAAGTGAAGGAGATTGGAAATAATGGGGTCTTTTGAAAAGCACAGAGAGCAAAGGAGGCAATACATGAGATAATGAAGATGGGAAAGACCCAGAGGGCTGCAGGTGGCTCTTAGCTGGGGAGCAAATGACACCTCCCCCCCCTCCACACACACACAACCCAAGGATGTGTTGATTAAAATGCAGGCTGTTGTTCTGCAGATCAAGGTCAAATCAAACATGGGAAATGTTGAGTAAGGGCGGTCATCATGTGCGCGGTAGAGAGGGTGGACAGAGAACTTTTTCACACTCTCCCATAATACTAGAATTCGAGGGCATCCAATGGAGCTGATGGATAGTAGATTCAGGACAGACAAAAGGAAATACTTCTTTCTACAATCTCACTCTAGCCTGGAAGATGGCTTCTTACCTCAACACGGCCGACCTGGCCATCTGAATCCATGCTACGGTAAAATCAAAACTTGACTATTGTAATGCACTATGGATAGGTGTCCCATCAAAGTTAACTAGGAGGCTCCAATTGGTCCAAAATGCTGCAGCTCAACCGTTAGCAGGAGCAAGCAGGAACATGAACATCACTCTCATCCTACAGTCACTCCATTGGCTACCTATCAGATACCGTGCTTTGTATCATATACAAAGCTCTTGATGGCCTTGGCCCAGAATACCCACAGGACCACCTCCCTCCCTATGTTCCTCCATGGCAGTTTTGCTTATCTGAATAGGGTCTTCTGCAGGTGCCAGCCTGCACATGAGTGAAATCAACAGCAACTCGTACACAAGCTTGCTCTGTGGTGGCCCCTATCCTGTGGAACAGCCTGCTTGAGGAAGTCAGGAGAGCCCCCACTCTCCTGGCATTCTGCTAAGGATGCAAAACTGAATTATTCAAAAAGGTTTTTTGCTCAGATAAGAGGGCTGTATTGTAGGGAGGGGGGCTCAGATGCTTTGCTATTGAGTTAGGGACCATAGACTTCATCATTATGTTGCCTTACATATTATCTGTTGCTTTAAATATGTACTCCGATATACTACCTCTGCTTCATGTTGTCTAATGTCAGTCCTAGAGTTGATTATGTTCTGTGTCAGCATTTCTTCAACTCTGTATTGGATCCTTGCTTATGCTATGTCTTTGTAAACTTGTATTTATATACTCTATGGCATTGTTTATGGAAATGACCTTAACATTGTATGGAAATGTCCTTGACACTGTATAGAAAAGTCCTTGATACTGATTGTACTAATCTCACTCTATGTAACCTGCCTTGAGTCTCAGTGAGAAAGGTGGACTATAAATGAGATAAATTAACTAAATAAATAATATAATGAGTGATTAAGAGATGAAATTCATTTAAGGGAAGATGTAGTGAAGGCCACAGGCACAGAGAGCTTTAAAAAGGGATTGGATGATAGGACTATCAGTGGCTACTAGCAATAGTGACTAAAGCGGAACTCCACATTCAGAGGCAGTAGACCTCTGAATACCAACGCCAGGAGGCAACATCAGAAAAAGGCCTTGACCTCCATGCTCTGTTGCTGGCCTTCCATAGCTACTGGTTGGCCACTGTGTGGGACAAGATGCTGGAATAGATGGACCACTGGGCTGATCCAGCAGGGTTCTTCTTATATTGACCATAGAGGAGTTGTTTTTCCAGCTTGAGCAATACTATTTTGGAAAAGAAACATTTTAGGGCTTTTGGTTGTATATTTCATGTCTAAACTTAAATTTCAGAACCAGTCGGTTGCTTGACATTTCACAAAAAGTGTTCCAAATTTAGTTTTACATTTTCTTCTTAAAATATACAGAATGTAAGTTGGTTGGCACAGAGCTCTCCCTGCCTTTGTGTCTCTCTCTTTCTTGGACAGCTAGAAAATTAGAAATGCATCTTTTAGTTGTTTATTTCTTGTTCATTTACTGAGTTGTTTGTAAAGCGTCTCTCATCCTTCTTCCTCCAAGGAGCTCAGACATTTATGTGATACTGATTAGACCTTGTCCTGCTCAGGTTCAAATACTAGACTATTCAAGTCTATGCTTATTGTTATTTATGTTTTTATTTACATCTCACTTTGTGATTGAGGACCCAAAGCAGTTTTTCACCACATTCCCTCTCCTCCACTTAATCCCCATTGCCACACCCTTACAAGAGCAGGTTAGGCTGAGAGATTGTGACAGGCCCAAGATCACCTGGCAGGCTTCCATAACTGAGTGAGGGATTCACACCTGGTTGTCGCAGGCCCTAATCTGACAATCTCACCACTACACCACACCAGACTTCTGATAGAGGATCTCAAAACCAGGACATGAGTGCAAGTGGTTGGAGAGTTCCTGTAACAAGGGACAAACAGGTAAATGTTAAAGACAACATTTTTTATACAGTTCACCAGGTTTTTAAATTTTCTTACACTTCTTTCAGTATCTCAAAAAGCCACTTATACTGAGCCTTTAGAAATATGTGAATTTATGGACATTGGACAGATACATTCATTAATACATATGTTAAAAGGCAATTAATCAACTAAAAATTCTTTAACTGGTTGATATCCTTTTGACTATCTTCAGTCCTCACCAGCCACACCCTTCTAAATCCATTGAGGTCAGTGGGCTTAGAAGAATATAACTCTGTTTAGGACTGCACTGTAAGAGTGCTGCTTTCACACTGATATTGTTATCTTCTTCATCATCATCATAATTAAGTATTGTCAAGGTGCAGCTAACACAAGGTGACCTTCATGGGGTTTTCAAAGTGAAAGATGAGCCTAAGTGGTTTGCCATGCCTTCCTTTGCATAGCAGCCTAAATCTTCCTTGGTGGCCTCTCATACAAATATTTTATTATTTATTTATGTCATTTACAGTCCACCTTTCTCACTGAGACTCAAGGCAGATTAAACAGTGTGAGATTAGTACAGTCAATATCAGGAACATTTCCATATACAATGCCATAGGGTAAATAGATACAAGTTCACGAAACCCAACTTAACTTCTGAGGTCTGATGAGCTCAGGCTATTCTGGGCTATTCAGTCTCAACTTTTAGTCTGTCTTTTCATTTGGCTTACAAATTATAGGAAATCCAGATGCTCCGGCAGTGGCCTGGTGCCTGACTACCAGGAAGTTTGATTGCTTTAAGAGATCAGAGGTATTGTTCCTAGGTCTGGTGAAAAGGCTGAGAGACTGAAAAGGGAGGCATAAGACTGTCAGCATTTCTCCCCAGCAGTTTAGGGTCAAATTTGATCCTTGACCGGGTCATCTCTTTCACACTCTAACACGCTGGAGTCAAAGGAGAGCGTCTTCTCACCGTTGGATTCCAGCTGAAAGGAGACAAACAAAAGAAGGTTCAAGGAAAGAGTGGGAGAAGCAGTGAGGAACAAATGTGTTATGTGGAAGGGAAGGCAGAAAGTTTAGCTTGACAGAAGAAATTGCTTTTGTGACCTCTTTGGCATTGTTGATCATGCAAACCCTACTCCTGATTTCTTTCTTTTATTTTTTTAAAGGAGTGATGATAAAAATATTACATATAAAATTAAACTCCCCCTTTGTAAAGGTAGTCATCTGACTTGTGGAGTAAGGAACTGGATACATCACCAGGTCATAGGTCAAAACGCTAAGTGAGGAATCAGGCAGCATCTGAGGAAACTCTTGTCAGTTACATGCTCAGGAAAACCACCATTCACTTTAAGAAGATACTGGGGAGCTTAAGAAGACATTGGGGAGCATCCAGATAATTTCACCATAAGTTTACTTACTTATATAATCCGCTGATGTATACGGTCATGTGTGTTTTGTATGGTTTGGCTGAACAAATTTATATATTACTTTAAATATTATATAATTATATATTATATAATAGCCCTCCAGATATGATATATGATATGATATGATATGATATTTAATATAATATATAATATTATTATCTCTATATATCACCCTTCAGATAGCAAATTTACAGGTAAAAAGCACCCCCCAAAGATATTGCCCAGGTGATTGTCATGGTCCTCATCATACATAAGGAAGAGGCTGCCTGTATGAGAAGGAACAATAGCTTTAACCCGGTGCAATATGGTACAATTGCAAACAATAAAGTGAGGGAGCTTCAGGGACAAAGAAATCATATTGTTAATACAGGCGAATAGGATGCTGAAGTGACTGTTGTCCTTCCCTCTCTTCCTCCCCTCCCTCCCTCAAATAAGTACTTTTTAAAGCAAAATAAATATTGAATAGCAACAAGGAGAGATCTAGAGCTTGGGAGGGGAAAAAAACAAGCTGTTCTGAAACAACTAGAAAATCCTGGGGCACCATACTTTCTATATTTCTCTATTACCATCATTATATGTATAAAAACGTATCAGAGTCTCTGTGAAAGAGCTGAAATGCAAGCCTATTGCAGGCTTGCACTACGATCTCTATTTTTAAAAAGGGAGTGAAAGAAAGAAATCCTGTACAGAATGCATCATTATGGTCTGACTTGTTATAGAGAAATCAGAAAGGCGTGGGGGGTTGGGAGGAGGAGAAAGATACCAAACTTTTATTTCCTCAAGATTTACACTGGTTACAAGGGGCAAGAGGTGTGAACTAACTGTAATAAAAAAGGAAGCTTTTATAGTGATAAATGTATCTTTCTCTTTCCTTTCTGAAAAGAAGGTTATATATTGTGACAAATGTGTGTTCAGAGAAGCAGAGATGGCGCACAGCGCTCAAGAAAAAAAAACAAATCATGGGGGGAAATTGGGATTTTCTGAGGGTGAAGACCAAGGAGGCAATGTTATACACACTCTCTCTCTCTCTCTCTCTCTCTCTCTCTTCCTTTCTATGTGAGGATTTTTTTCTTTCTATCCTCTTTACAGATGCTACCAATGCAGCATGACCATATAGAGAGCAGTTCCTAGTCTGCAACATTAATGTAAAAATTGTTGGGTGGTTGTCTACCTGTGATGCAAGTAGATAACTTCAGTGTTCTAAGTAAATTATTTAATTATTTAACATATGGGTAAAATTAATATTACAGACCAGTTCAGATTATAGATGACCCTTCCTGTAGTAAAGAATGTGTGGGAGAGGGAAAGTACACCTTATCTTCTCACCCCTCTGACATGTCTACTCTGCCTCTGATACTTAACAAGTATCCACACAGTAGGGGGAATGTCTGCATTTGGCCAAATGAAGTATGCATATATGTAGTTGATCTTCTAGTCTTAACTCCAGGAATCAGCTTGGATGTATACAGAGCCTATATGCATTGGATTTAGTGAAAATCAGACATTATACTATGATACAGACATTGGAGGCAAGAGGAGCAACATTGAATGAGAGGGAGGCAAAACATGCTTTCCTCCTTCTCCCTCTTCCCACTCTATGCATGCCCACATGCCATCCAGAGCAGCCCACAATTACTACCTATTCACGAGAGTTTCTCTTTCCTTAATCGAATCTTCACATTGAACCGTGCTTTATGGCAGGCTTGCTCATAATTCACCTTGTCAGATTCAGCACACTAGCCATGTACTGTGGCCGCCAAAGTACCTGAGACTCCCTCCCTTTTGCAGTCTCTGGAAGGTACCACAAACTAGATCCCATGGCTGGTAGACTGCTTTGGGGGATGGGGTGGGTTACAAGTTGTGCAGGGCTATGTTATGGTTTGCAGAAAAACAGTTACTACAAAAAACACAGCTAAGTAGTAAACAGAAAAGCCAGTGTGCTTCATGTTTTATGTCATGGTTCCACCTTTGTGTTGACAGTTCTCAACTACGCCTTTCTTCCCTCACCATGGTCGTTTTCACATGCCCCTGTAAAAAAATCATGAAAAACTCATGGCACGAAGCGTCTTCCTAGTGCAATTTCCCATCATGATCCCGTTTAATGGTGCGATGACATCATAAATCGCTCCCTTAAAATGGGATCATGACGGGAAATAGTGCTAGGAAGACGCTTCCAAGCCATGAGATTTGCACAATTTTCCAGAGGTTACAGGTGTGTGAGAACAGCCCATCTCTTTGCTGTAGCCCCATGCTATGACCTAAGTGTGAGATCAACAGTGAGGGCTGTTGCTCCACACCAACAGTGTGGCTTATTCTGTGTTTGTAACATAATAGGGACTGGATTACATAGGCAGCGGTGGTGGGGTGTTGGAGTGCGAGACAGATTAAAAGGAATTGATGAGGAACAGAGAACAAACATCAGCAGCCACCAGAATGTGGCAGTAGGAGAGCTGAAACTGGGAGAGACAAAAGTTGGTTTCAAATTGCTTATCAGAACATGGTACCGGAAGATGAAGCAGAGCTCTCAGAAACAGCAGGAATTAATCCTGACAATACCAAACTTCAATGAAGAAAAGCCACCCCATTTATGGTATCTGAGAGTATATGAATTTCAAGGAAGTGGAGCCTAATAGGGATGTGCCAAACGAAATAAAACGGAAATACACCCAGAGTTAGCTGTTTCACATACAGTGGCTTCCGGAATGGTGAACCAAATCCAGGAAACAAAGTTGTAATGAGACCTCCCCTACTAAGAAATCTGTGTGTTTTGTTTCGGTTCTTACCCCTGTAGTGGCAGTACAGGCAGGCAGTTGGACAGCAGCATCTTGATTTCCTTAATGGCAAGTCTACCAATCAATTGGATCCCAAGGGGAGAGACTGAGCCCTTATCATTATACCAATTAACTCCCTTGGTGGGAAGAGGTGCATGGTGCACATGATTGCATTTTTTGTTTGGCGCTTCCCAGGCAATGGCATTGTCTCCCTACCAATCAGACCATCAAACAAGGATGAGCACTGACCCCTCCCCCCATCCATTGCCTTCAATTTATCTCCATGGTGTGAGGGAGGATGGTACATCTTTTTTTCTGACACCTGCTCGTGCAGTATAATGAAAAGTTATAGAAAAACAGAGGCCAGTTTGAGTAGGTGGGTGGATCATGCCACCTATCTGATTGCACTTGGATGATGGAAGAGATTGACAGGGATTAAGGTACAAATGCCCCATTAGCAGTGGAACGCTGCCTAAATGCAAAAGGAAAGATTTGCCACCGGCCACCCCTCCTCATGGGAACGAAACTGCAAAACACAAGGAAACATGACAGCAATGTGCAACTGAAAGATGCAAAGGTAAGAAAAAATTATTGGCACAATTATCATTTGGAAAAGGAAAAAGGGAAATATAAAAGTAGGATTTCTATTTAATTCCACTGCTGCACTGGTTAGAGCACTCTCCTGCTTGGGTGCTGTGTCATTGCTGCCTCAATGCCGTAGCCACTTTGCCAACCAGTTTCCTGCCATAGTGGGTGCCCACTGATACTTCCCTTCTTTGGGCTCTGTGGCTGTGTGTGGAGATAGTATACGCCAATAAAAACTCAGTGGGCTGATGGTTTAGAGGGTGGACTGTGTTCTGTATGATTTGGGTGCCGTTAAGTGCAAAGACAGCTACCCTAGAGCCTCGTTTCCTCAAACCTCCTTGAAAAGAACAGCATGAGTCTGCGTATGCACAGCCAGCACTCTCTCACACGCAATGGGCCAAAGCTCATGAAAATGAAAAAAGAAATGGATTACATCTGAACTGGTACTCCTCTCCCAAACAAACCAATAACAGGACAGGGTTTGTTTGGAAACCCTGAATTTGAAACTGTAACAGAAATTTTCTCAGTGCACACCTCTAGTGCCTATTATTTCCCTGTTACCATTTTTGTGCCACTTTATCACATGACATTTTCCCCTTGGGGTTTTAAACACACGTTATTTTGAATTTAATGTACATACAACCCATGAGAGGGAAGCCATTCTGATTTGGAACAGAGAAGTGACAGGCAGAGAAAAGTTCTTTCCACCAGCATCGGCTTTTCCACATCTAAATAATCCAGCAGGGACTAAATTTTAACTAAGGTTTTACAGATAGGCAGCGCAAGCAGAAATGCTGAAAAGGAAGTATAGATAAGGAAAGGAAAAGGTAAGATGAAGGCTTGAGAAGTCACCAAGCTAAGAGAAGTAAGAAGATCCAGAATAGTAGTGTCGGAACTGGGAATATTCCACAACAGTGTCTGAGAGATGACAAGTCATCTAGAAAGGTCTATGAGAAGCAAACAGAGAGAGAATGGGAGAGATGAACAGTGTACAAGCTCAGGAGCCAACAAGATATGGACTTGAAAGAAGCAGCCAAATTGTAGATGCCCATCATCTACTCTGTACATAATTCATTTCAGCTGCAGTCTTAGTCCCTTTCTGCTTCAAACAGAGCATCAAATGTCCTCTTCAGACCATATCTTTCTGGATCAGAGATATCTTATTTCAGTCCCTTGGAACAAGAGTGAAAGATGGAAGAGGAGTTCGGTGAGAGCTGAGGGAGAACTTGGTATAGTGCTTTATGGGTGGGAGGGATTGTTTGTGTGAAAAATTCATTATTACATATCTCAGGGAACAGATGACATTATATTGTTTTACATTTGTGATATTTTTGCTCCAGGGTTCCAGGATGATTTGCAATGGTAAGGCTGGGGGAGATAACAAATGGCTGTCGTGAGCGGATGAAAAATAGACTTTCTCCCCTTCTGTTATAGCATTAAATAGCTATTTGTATTACAGCAATTCTTTTCTTGTGGCATCCTGAGATATAAAACTTTATTTGTTAATGCCACATTATTTAATTTAAGCCGTCTGAAAGATTCCTTTAATAAATTTGCTTTCTGAAAGTGAAAAAAAATTACATGATAGTATACATGAATGTTTAAAACATAAATCTGATGACACAGCATGTTGGGAGATTATAAATAGGAGCCTAGGAGACAGACAAAGCCACTTTCATTGGTGTAAATAATAGACTCGTTATGGACTGTCCCTAAGAAACTATTGGCCACAATCCAGTGTAAAATTAAGGGTATTTAGAGTCCATAGAATCAACAGGCTTTCTTAGTTCCATGATGGATTATTGTCACTGTACTCATGATAAAGTATAATTACTGCTGCATCATGGCTGTGCCTTAATTTGGGCCGGGCTTGTACAATGGCTAGAATGGTGTGTTTAGGTGGAGGATACCCAGGTTTACATACTGCTAAGCCATGAAGTCTTGGGCAAGTTATCATTTCTTGCCCAATTCACTCAACAAAGTGTACATTATAAGCAGGTCTTAAATGGACAGATATTGATGGGAAATTGTATCTCAATTTTATATGGGACTGAATAACCCAGACTAAAAGATACAGAAGTCACAGAATGACTTCCAGTGATATAACCAGAGCAATGTTCTGGATCCATCATTCTATGCTGCCTCACAGTTGCTATACCTTTGGATCCAGCCAACTTTTTATCTCAATCTTGCCTAATTGCTATTCTTAAAAGCCCCCTCCCAGATGGCTTTTGACCATGGAGGTCCCATGATCACCTTTTTGGTGGATCAACCCCCTCCATTTGGATCCCTCCATCATCGTCATCATCATTTAATTAACAAGATTTAAATATCATCTTGGTAGTAGAGAGTGTCTTCAAGTCATAGCTGGCTTATGGGAACCACTGGTGAGGTTTTCATGGCAAGAGACTAACAGAGGTGGTTTTCCATTGCTTGCCTCTGCAACCCTAGTCCTTGTTGGTGGTCTCTCATCCAATTACTAATGATCACCATTGCCAATTATCTGACCGGTACTCTCTGTGTGAAAATCTTACTGCTGTATTCACATCCAGTTAGATCAGGACTAGAGGCTGGCATGAACCAAAATATGAACCAAAGTTCATCACAACCAGGGCTGGTTCGTGGATCATGAACTGGCAGTTTGTGGGGAGCTTATTTCTCACGAACAATGATGAATTTTAGCTCGGTGTGTTTGGTTCGTATTTCGGTTCATCACTGCAGACAGCCTGGCACCAATCAATCAGTTTCCTAGGCAATGATGGTGGGGTGGGATGGGCTTTCTGCAGATCTTCTGCTGACCAGAAGTGACATTTTTCACAAACCGGTTTACGAACCAGGGCAAATTCATGAAAGTTCATGGTTCATGGTTTGTGAAACGCCATGAACCACAAACTGCACTGTTCAGAATTTTCCTGGTTCATGCCCATCTCTGATCAGGACCCAAAGGTCATTTCTAAGCCAGGTTTTTATTTATAAAAAGAAGAAGGTGGAAAAACGAATATAGATTATGCGGAATGTACTATGGTAAGGAAACATTGTTTGTGCAAATTATAGTACTTAGAAATGTGGCTTGTCTCATTTGACTTAGTTGATGGGCATGTGTTTTTATTTTCTCTGTAAACAGATATGCTCTTGGTAATGGAGAGAGCCATCAAGTCATAGCTGACTTATGGCAACCCTTCTTGGGGTTTTCATGGCAAGAGACTAAGAGGTGGATTGCCATTACCTGCATCTGCAGGCAATGGAGGTTTCCAATCCAATTACTAACCAAGGCAGACCCTGCTTAGCTTCTGAGATTTGAAAAGATCAGGCTTGCCTGGGCTATCCAGGTCATGGTAAATGTGCTCTTAAAGATGTGCAATATAAACTGCCAATGGCAGTGTTTGTTTTTTCCCCTAGAGAAATATAGAATCCATGACTTCTCCCCCCTCCCTTCTCCTTTTGTGTGTGTATGTGAGATGGGAGAGAAGGAAAATAGACTCTCATAGAATAGGATTGACTCAAATGAAATCTGGGAAGGCACCAGACCCTGACCTGATACCTATGGAGTTATTTAAAGCAAATCCTAAATGGTGGGTAGAGATTCTGGCACCAATATTTACACAAATTAATGAGACAGGAATTATGCCTTTCTCCTGGTGACATTCAATAATAGTGCCCATCCATAAAAAAGTTAGTCCAACAAACCCGAATAATTACTGGCCCACAAGTTTATTATCAGTGGTGGGCAAATTATATGCTTTCATGTTATATGAGAAATTCATTCATCCTGCCTGGCTCATGTCAAAATACCCTGTCTTATCTACACGGACAATACCGCTCTCTTGTCAAGATCCTTAGTTGACCATCTCAAATTTATAGGTCCCTTTGCAGAGTAGTGCTCCAATAAGGGTTTAGTTATTAATGTCACCAAGTTAAAGGTTCTCTTTTTCAGCAAAAAACGAAGGATAAAGAAATACAAATGGCAGTAGCATATCAACCTATGGAGCAGGTGGACCATTTCAAATATTTCGGAATTATTTTTCAAGCAAATCTTTCTTGGAAGGTGCACCTGAACTCCATTGTAAGAGCTGCTTTGAACACCACATAGGCCATATCAAGATTTTACTATTCTGCTGGAGGCCAATATGTTTCTGCAGCAGTTAGAGTATTCATCACTAAAGTCGTCGGGCAGATGCTATATGCAGCCGGGGTTTGGGTTAGAGCAGTAACAGCCAACATTGATAAACCACTATTAAGATTCCTACACAATATCCTAGGAGTTCCTCAGTGTGTATCTGGAATAGCCCTGAGAGCTGAAGTTGGGGAGATGTCCTTTGAAGCAAAGGCTTGGGGAAGAGCATTTAATCTGAAATTTAGAATATTAAAATCAAATCCAGAATCAATCTTCCTTGGACTAGTTAAATGATCACCACATAAGTGATTGGAATAGACTGCAGGATCACAAATTGTCATGCCTGGGTATTACCCAGGATGCAATGGAAACAATGAGTAGTCAAGAATTAACCCAGTTCACCAGAAGACGTCTTAAGGACCTTGATTATGAAAGCATGCGGATCAGAGACCACAGAGTGTGTTAATCCTTCTCAGTTGGCATTCTCCCTCCAACAAAATAGAAAAGAGTCCAGTAGCACCTTTAAGGCTAACCAACTTTACTGTAGCATTAGCTTTTGAGAACCACAGTTCTCTTTGTCAGATGCATCTTTTCTATTTTGCTACTACAGACTAACACAGCTCATTCCTCTGGATCCCTCCAACAAAAATGCCAAATTATCTGAGTTAATTATTCCAGAGTATAGAAGGACTTTTATGCTAGCTTGCCTGAATGCCCTACCTTCAGCAGTGATGCTAGGAAGATTCAGAGGAACTCCATATTCAGATAGACTCTGCAATTGCAGCAGCAACAAAATTGACTCTGTAGACCACATTTTCTTTGATTGTCCTAAATTTTCAGAACTAAGAGATGAATTGATCTCCCCATTACTTAATCAGAACTATCTTTCTCTGGAAGCGAAATCATCCTAGCTAATCAGACACAAAGATAAATTATTCTGTGTGGCCAAATTTTCTCAGTTGTTGTTAAGTTACATGAAAACTAACTTTTAGGTTCTCCTTCTGTGGGATGAGGGGTTGCTCTGTATGACTTAGATACTAAAAAGAGTAAGAAGTAAAGTAAAGAATAGAATATTAGATCAGGGCTTTTTTCTGGGAAAAGAGGTGGTGGAACTCAGGACCTCACAATGTCACTTTGGGTCAGCTGGAACAAGGGGGGAGTTTTTTAAAGTTTAAATTGCCCTCGGCAAAAATGGTCACATGGCCAGTGGCCCCTCCCACTGATCTCCAGACAGAGGGGAGTTTAGATTGCCCTCCATGCCACTGGCACCATTTTTAAGAGGTGCTGGAACTCCATTCCACCGCATTCCCGCTGAAAAAAAGCCCTGTATTAGATGATTGGAAACTGAAAGTGAAAGAATGAAAACTTGAATATGTATAATAAAGACTGGCAGGGCTGTGGATGTAAGGGGAACTCAAGCAGCGACTTCTGTGCCTCTGGAATGCATTTCACTTGCAGAAATCTGAAGCAAAAGCTAGGTTCTAAAGAATAGCTAAAGAACCCTTTTAGGTGCCCTGATTGGTCTGTATTCTTGAGACAGCTTCAGCAGCAATAAATACAATTCTTCTTATTCCTTTATCTCAGATTCTGGCACTCAAAGAGTTAGAAAGCAGGACCTAATTTTCTATTTCTGACAAGCACATCAAGGGAGACAGTTATCTGTTTTTGGCAGGTAGAACCCAGTTTGGAGAAGGGCAAGAGAGGATGTGGTAGGCAAGTGATGTACAGGGTTTGGAAACTTCTTTGATGTATGCTGAATCCCAGCGCCATGATTTAGGAGAATGAAGGGAATTTCTAGTATAATGCTTGGAGATCATAGATAGATATCTTTTTCAAAACAAAGGATAACTCCACATGACAGAAAACAGCGGGGAGAAAACTGGAAATTGTATAATGAAAGTATCATTTTGACAGGTGGGTGCATATGTTTCCTTTCTCTCACCATCACCTCTGGTCAAAAAAGCTTTGCAGGTTTTTGAAATACTATCTTTGCCAAATCTGTGCACAATGTTGACGATGGGATGAGTACATGTATACCATAGGCAATGATTCCCTTTAACGCTTGGGCGGGGTGGGGAGTATTGTATTTCTCTAGCTCTAGTTCTTCCTGCTGCAGGATAAATTGTAATGCTACCAAATAAACTCTAATACTATCAAATACAGAATATTGTTTGTCTATAGAGGAGGGATTTCTCCCGTGTCTAAAGCCTCAGGGAACAAAGTTGAGCCCAAACAGTATTTTTAGTTTGGAATCAATTATATCACTGTTGAAAGGGAAAGAAAGCTTTGTTTTTCAGCGTGCTTTCAACTGTTCCTTCAATTTTTTCTCTATTTTCCATCCAAGACTTGGATGTACAAAAGCCATCCCCCCCCCAGCTTGTTTCTGAGGGTTCAGAAACATTCTTGAGCATTAGGAGCAATCCCTGAATATGTCTCACAAGTTTAAAGGAAGCTTCCAACAGGACTCAACTAAAGTTTGAGCAGAATCCCTTTTAAAGTCCCTCCCCCAAATCTCATGTGACTAGTAGCTGCCCACCCTAAGTCCCAGCTATAGTCACATGGGCTTAGGGGAGCGCTTACAGAAAATACATAAATCAATCCATCAAGTTTATTTCGATACAAGATCAGCTCCGGAGTTACATAAAGGACCCTCTCTTTACCTTAGTTGGGTCAGGGAGTTTTTCCGAGCTTCATCAAATAAGCTCCGGGATTGCACAGCTGTAGCCTAGCCAAGGCTTGGGAACTATATTACCTGTGACATGTAGTGACTACATTATTCCTTGAAGCCTTAAAAGCCTTTTGGAAGCTTTTGCATAGCTTTACCTGAGATCCAGGATTTTAGTCCAATTGCCCCTTAAAGACCAACAAGATTTTCAGAGGATAGCTTTCGAGAGTCAGACACCTTTTTCTGACTTCAGCTTACACTCTGAAAATCTTGTTGGTCTCTAAGGTGCCACTGTACTAAAATCCTGCTGTTCTCTTGCAGACCAACATGGCTACCAACCTAACTTATCCTGAGATATCATATGATAGTGTCCTGCATGGACAAAAAGCTGGCTTCCCAGGGTTGGAGGGTTTTTTTTTTTTTTGGTAATTGCCTGTTTGATTAGAGGTTTTCCCTCAGTGAATGTGCAAATTTTGACATGAAAATTGAAACTCATTAAAATTTGGCTTCACTCTGTGCAGAAAACTAATAGGGTTAAAATGAAGGTGGAAACTGTCGGTCATCTTAAATATCAAAGATATTGTCCAGTTTATGATGATGGGTTTTAGAATGAAGTCAGTTTAATTATACAGTGGTGAAAAATCTTTGGAACACTGAGCTCGAAGCAAAATGCTGCTGTTCTTTTCTGCTCAGATGTATAAAAAAGTGCCAGTCTCAAAGGTAGTGACTCCAAAAGATAGTTGATAACCAGATGGCTGTTTTTAGCTCTTTTAGAGGCATCTCACCTGGGCCAGATATGAACTGTTGGCTCCCTGAACCCATTAGCAGTCACCCATACTCAGCCTGCTCCTTTCAAACTATTAAATCCATTTATCCAGTGTGAAGTCATCTTGTCTACACTTTTGACTGCAATGCCCTTAATGGAGTTCCATCTTCCTCAATTCTAGACAGCCAGCGACGGCATTCTGTAAAATGCTTCGTTCCCAAAGGCAAAACATTTTACACCTTTGCCTGTACTCCAGCTGGTGGAATGAAACAGCAACTGTCACGTGCACAAACAGCCAGTTGGGCATGAAAAAGCAGGTTGCAGTCCCTCTTCTCTCTCTTCTCTCTCTTTCTTCCTGTTGACTAAATCCACAAATTTCCCAGGAAACCTTTGCAAAGTGAAAACGGATTGTTTTACTCAGCTCTGCTGGGAACTTTCAACAAATCCTGAGATGCTGCTTACTGCAGGCTGTTGTCGTCAGCAAAGGCTTAGCTGTCTTGGTTTTTAGTCAATCTTAATTTTTCATATCCTCCTGAGTCATCTTTTATAATAGCAATATCATCTCAGATAATGCTGATTACTTTGAAAGCTTTTCTTCCATTGTGTGACCCAACTGACAATGTGTAGCTGACTATTATAATATTCTCCAGCTATGTCTATTCAAGGCGGTGGTGTCGTACTCAGGCTGGAGGACAAAATTCCCTGAATGATTAAAGCCCATTTTTGAAACTAAATACGTCAATCTCTCCTGAATGGCACCACACAAAGGCCTAGTTCTCACTGATAAAGTAGACGTGTGTTTGGAAGCAGGAAGGGGCATATATGATATGATGTTCCCTTGTGATAAACATGCTTAAACATAGGAATCTACTGCATCAAAGAAAAAGCTATGCTGAAATCCTTGTTTTTGCACGGAGGAGTGAAACCCTACTTCCAGTCTGATGTGGTAAAGCTCAGACAGGTTAATCATGTTGGTGAGAATTAATGCCAATTGGACATTAAAACTAAAAAAAAGAAAAAGAAAGAAATGGCTACTGCATTTATGAACACTTATAGCATGAACTGAACAGCGAAAATGAAATAGAGATATTAGAAACATACAGACCTCCCAAAACGAGAGCCAGTGCAATGATTAGCAGAAAGCAGAAATGTTGTACACAAAACGAGCAGCCAGGATGATTCTATTTAGCAGCAATGTCAACAAACTCTTCTGATTGGTTGATGCCTTGACAGGTACATATCTGCTGAGTGCTGCTCTTTTCTCCCTCCCCTCTTACTCTTTTGAATGCCTCATGTAACTGAAGCAGCATCAGCAAGGAACCAGAAAATATACAAAAGATATATAGAAGAGCCTTCCTACATTATTTCCAAATTATATTGATTTTCCTGTTTGGATTACTTACAGTAATTTTGGGGGTTGGATTTTGATCAGTTTTGCACACTCCTTCACCAATGTAATACTTTCCATGTAATTTTTTAAAGTTGCATTTAACTTCTGTTGGTTAATCTGGGGATTTAAAATTATTGCTGTAAATTTAAATGTAAGCCTCTCAGGCAAGAAGTAGGGGGGTTAGTTGGGTGAATGGATTGGATGGTTGCTGTAACCTGGGCCGATTCCACACTACCTTAGCTCCCGCTTTTCTTGTGCAATGATTGCTCCATCTGTTATTGCGCATTCTTCGCTTGTTTGTCCACATCACCCTTTGAATAGTGCTTCTCCTGCGCAATCCGTTGATCACATCCCCTTTCAAAAAGACGGGTAAAGGGGCGGGAAAAACCCGAACGGCTCCGCGGTTTTTTTTTTTTAAAAAAAGGACAAATTGACGCTATATCGACAAGTAAGCATCCTGGTTCAATGGTACAACGACACCATTAAGATAATATATTTTAAAAAATCACCCGAGACACTTACGATGAGCGCTTGGAACATCACAGCCTGCATGCTGGTTGAAATCATCCGGGAATGGGTGAGCAGTCACGATCACCTACAGCAGCATCCCACAGCAGAGCTTCATTTTGTCTTTGGAAAATTGAAATCTGTGCCTAACTTGTCGGCACAGTCCGTGTCGGGGCGTAACATGAGCCATGATTTCAGTATCATGTGGATGCCCCCCCCAATATATAAATTGAATTAACATATGAAATTGTTCCTCTGATATTTGAGGTCTGCCCGTTTTTTTAAAATGAGATTAATATGATGAGATGTCGCCATATCGACACGGTACTCTTATTTTTTAAAAAAAGGGGTGGGGACAAAGGCGGAGAATTACTCCTTAATTGGGAGGCAGGTCAAGAGAGGCTCGGAATTCAACGGAGGGCAGTTATTCATCAAAAGATAACCCACGGCGAAAGTGCAATGGGCTGTGGCGACGCCATGGCGAATTAATGACGGCTTTGGAGACGATGCATGTGAACAGATGAAGGAATGGCGCTGCAGAAGTGAAAAACTGCCGCAAGAACAACGGTAGTGTGGATTCGGCCCTGGGGGTAGAGTGAACTGCAGTTTTTAGTCTCTGGCCAAAACAGTCAAACTGTGTGGAGCCAGAGAACCTGTGTCTGTGTGTTTCTAAAGAAAGTTAACCAGCCAGCAGATTCTGGTTAAGTCTGTCTTTAGGTGTCTCAGAGAAAGGATTAATCTGACTAAGTCAGGCTAACTGTGTGGAAACCTGAAAGCCTAATTCTGTCTAAGTCAGGCAAACTGTGTGAGCCTTGGTCCTTCTGTGTATATCTGAAAGAGAGATTATCTTATCTAAGTGGACACATTGTGTGGAAAGCCTGAGTGAATCTATGTCTCTGTGGATGTGAAGAGAGTTTATTCTGTTAGTGAAGACCTGAGTGGAAAATTACTTTGTGTGACAGAGTCTGTGAATATATCTTTAAGAAGAGATAATTATTTGTGAAACCATAAAACATGAGAATTACTCTGAAACAGGGTTACCAATCCCCCACTGGGGGTGGAGGATCCCCCATTCCCACCTCCCAGCCCCCACCTCCTGGGGTGTACAGAGTGATCCTGCATGTTGCAGAAACCCAATTCAAGCTCAGATCAGGCCTGAATCAGCCTGGGGTGGATGGCTGTAGAGCACAGCAGTGCTCCTGCACTCTGCAGTAACCAGATCCCGGCCAAATCAGCCTGGATCGGGCCTGAATCAGCTCAATTCAGGCCCCTGTGGAGTGCGGTAGAGCTCTCAGGGTGGCCCGCAGCCCGCACAATGATGTCACTTCCCAGAAGTGATGTCATTGAGCTGGCTTGGAGTGTACATGTTCTTTGCGCATGCATGTGACCACGGGATAACAGGTAGGTGCCGGGCCTCCCACCTCCCTCCTGGGGGGTGGGGGGACCTTTGGCAACCCTATTCTGAAACCATTATCATCAAAACTCTGCAACCATCACGGTTATATATTTAAAAATAAATTGTACTTTTGTTTAAGGGGGGGAAATCATTTTTTTCCTCACAACCTCCCTCATGTGCTGACCATTCTGTCAAATGACCATCTATAACAAGCATACCTATATTACCAGTTTTACCAAGGAGGCCTTTAGTGACAGCAAGAACTTTTTGAGGGAGTCAGGGAGGCAGCAATACATAGCAAGGAAGGTGTTCTTGAAGTAAAAGTTTGGGGAAAGTAGAGAACATTTGAAGGTCTGTATGAGTCGAAATAAAAAGAGTGATTGTTGTGACCAGAGTCCTCTTGAAGTATAAGTTAAGGAAAAGTAATGAAGAGCTGGATTAAAGGTCCAAAAATAAAGGTTATATCAAACTAAGCAAATCATTACGATCAAGTATGGGTGACTAAAACAGATTGATAAAAGCTTTGGATCACAAAAGAATGTGCCTGCTCATCCCCGGGAATTAAGGAGTGTGCGATAGTGATTGTTTCCATGTGGAAGAGTAGAGAATGGTTTTGAGAATTAATGTCAGTTGTGAACAATGCTGTAGGAACAAACTCTAGGAGCCAACTGTCTAAGCTGAAGTTTGGAGTTCAAAATGGAATCTGAGGAATTTGGGCCAATGCAAATAGTCTATCACAAACCAAGAGGTCCCCCATGGAAAGCAATTTCAATCACCTTATCCAATGATTTTCCAACTGAAAGTTGTATCAGAGACTTAGTAAGTGTGAAACTTCCTATTTTCAGAGAACCTTCCATTTTTATTTGTCTGCTGAGGAACGCCTACCTCAGAATTCCTGTGTATTGTAAAGAATTCTGATATGCAGTCTAAATCAAGCTCTCAGTTCATGTAGAGTGCCCGTTAGGGCCTCTCCAAAAACGTTTCCCAGAACATGCCACAAACTGGTTGAACATGAAGGAAAAAGATCAGTAATTATAAACAAACTATTATTTGGGGATTTTTGCCTACAACTGTCTGTTATTTTGTCTGCTACTAATCTTCTAACCACCTTATAAAATTTCTGAGGTTGTAAATTATAAAACCTCTGTTATAGAATATAATTCTCTTCCTTTTGCTATACTCTATGGACAAGATAATAAATTGTGGATAATTATCATTCAATTTTTCATTAAGACTGTAATACAAATTCCAAAAAATGTAGCTGAAAGAATAGTGAAAGAAAGATGGCTTCTTTGAGCATACCTTGTGGAGTATCCAGGGATAAGTGAAGTATTTAACAAGATAAATTAGGGTCACTTACAAGGACAATTGCCTCCATTCCATCCCTCCACTAGTTTTACAGATAAACCATCAACTCAGTCAATAAAACTTGTATTGAAGAGGTGATGGATATGTGAACCAGCACATTATATTGACAGAAGACATACTGATAATTCTGATTGGCTAAGTTTTAGATCTATCAGAAGTCTTGCTTGCCGAATTAAAACATGTTAGGCTGTGTTTATCTATATGGATTTAACAGAATTATTTTATGATAGAAAACAGCCACACACTGGATCTGCTTCGTTAATATGAAATAGGTTGGATTGATGTATTCATCTTTTTCCATTTTTGGAGGCAAAAATATTAAATTCTTTGATCGTCTTCTGGGATTGCCTCTAGGAGTTATCGTTAAGTTCTACAATGGAGGCCATCATTCCTGGCTTATCCAGGTCATTTTTTTTCAAGTACAGAATACAGCATTTTATTGAATCCTCCTGAACATATTTTTCAGTAGTAGAGATACAGAAATAATAAAAACTTTTGTTTTAATATTGAGGTTTTTAATTGTAAGCTGCTTTGAGCAAGACTCTGAAGCAGCAGCATAGATAGATAGATAGATAGATAGATAGATAGATAGATAGATAGATAGATAGATAGATAGATAGATAGATAGATAGATAGATAGACCTTATATCCTAATATGTTCAAAAGAATACAAAATTTGCAGAATGAGTACTGGGGCAGTCAACCTCTTGATTAGAGATGGGCACGAACAGCAATACAAACTAAAAAACCCACGAACAGTCCAATCTGTTGTTCGCGAACAAGCTGTTCGTGACGTGAGGCCCCATTCTAAATGAACAGGTGGTCATTACAAGCCTTGTTCATTGCTGTTGGTTGCTGTTCATCAAGCCAGACAGTCTGGCACCTGCAATCAATTCCCATGGCAACTTAGGAAGGGATTGTCTGAACTCTGTCTGAACTCCTGCTGTTGCCCTGGAAACCCCAATCTAAGCCCAGTTTAGCTTGATAGGCAGGTCTTCCTTCCAAGTGTGGACTGGAGCTCCAAATTTGTTACAAGAGAAAAAGACCGGGGGGGGGGGGTGCTCCCAGCTCTGGCTTTCAGGGAGAGACAGCTGCTGTTAGAGAGACAAGGTGAGTGCATTGAAGCTTGAATTTTCTTTATGTGTGGTGGGGTAGGGATCTACCCCTTCAGGTTCCAGGGCTGCTGCCAGGCTCTGGGGCCAAGCTATTATTTATTATTGATACATTTCCTGCTGCCTGCTCAGGTAGGGTTTCTGGGAGTGGTGCAGTAGGGATCTTGACGGCTGGAGGAGAGCCTGCTGGCCCCCACGAACAACGGACAACAAACATGTTTGTGACGGATCATGTTCGTCAGTGTTCATTGTTCATGGATGTCAATGAACAACGAACACCATATTCGGGTTTTTTTTTTCTGTTCGTGCCCATGTCTACTCTTGACCTTTGTTCTTGGCCAAGTTTCTGACCATTCTGCTGTTTAACTAGGAAACGATTCCAAAGGACCATGCCAACATCTCTGCCTTGTTTTCCTCATCCCTTCTTCTCATCTCTCAAAGAAGTGTTGACTTTAAAGGTATGGAGGAATCTCTAGATTACAACCTGGTAAGCCTGTTAAGGGGAGCATATGTCTGTGTAACAACAGAGGAAGTCTTTCCTATTCATGTGTTGCCTGTAAGCCCCTCAGAGAAAAATCTGTCTGGCTGCTGCTGGAAATAGGATGCTGATTTACATGAATATTTGGACTAATTCATGAAGGCCTCTTTAATATATTTTAAAAATTTTCTTACTTGAGGGATGTAGGGGGAGTCAAAAGGAATACTTAGTCTAGAGGATGTTTCTGTAGAGGTGGATTGTGCCTTAGTCCCATAGAAGGCATTATCAGGTAGGGGCAATCTTTAAATTGTTTAGAATGAAGACTGCTCTACTACATTAAACTGGTAGGCAAACAATGGCCTTGAGAATGAAAATGGCCTCTGGTGATCAGTCCTGCTCATATCCCTGAAGGCAGACAAAGAAGCAAGCAGGGCATCTACTCGGGCATCTACTCAGGCATCTTCTAGCCACTGGACAATTGAATATATACAGTATGGAAGAGACCTACCATGTATACTATGTTGGACCAAGATTCAATTGTCCAGTGGCAGAATAGAACATACCTGGCTTCCCACTCCCACTGCAGCCCATTGATCTCCGCAAAATGCTGTTCCTGAGACAGAGGACCTTGAGGAACAGCGTGAAGGGGATCTGCAGCAGGAGCAGGAATTGATGGAAATTGCCAATTTAGTATGGATCTACAGCACTTTTTGTATCATCTTCAGGGTGACTAAACAATGATTTAATGTACTTTGGACAAAAGGAGATTCTCGAACTCGGGTTGACACTCTGACTCAGGCAAAATCTCTCATTCACCTATTTTATACAGAGAAAACATAAAGATGCCTCCAAAATCCTTCTCATCTGAATTTCTTCTTGTATTTTGGAGTTCTAACTTACTTGTTTCTGAAATTGAATTGATGCATTAGAAATCACCTATTGTTTCTTTTCTTTTTTTAAAATTCCAAATGATTAGAGTGGTGTGGTTTATTTTATGTGCATGAATACATCAGTAAAACACTGCAAAAAAGAAATCTCAATGTGATTGTATGTATGCTTGTACTGAGACCCATTTGGTGCTGAGTTTTACCAGTGCATATGCGCATATCAGTAAAACACCATACAAAACAATCAAGGATGCAGTCAGATCATATCAAGAATACTTCTGCAATGTTTTTCAGTATCCTCACTTCTGTCAGGAATCTGAAGTGGCAAGAAGATCCAAATAAACTAAGAAACTTCAAACTACAACAAATTGCATATGCTCAATTCTGAAATTAATTTTAGAGATTATTTTTGTTTAATCAGAATTCATGGAATGTAGAATGCAGCGTAGAGGGAATTTCTAGAACAATGAATGGCAGAAATCTGCTCATCTCTAATATGAAGAGTTTCCAAAAATTCTGCTACCTTGAAATGCAAACTCTTTCCAGAAATATTGTTCCTTTTGGCTGAGCAGGACAATTTAAAAGAATCCAGAGTGCAGCCTGAAAATGCTAATGCAGTTCGTTTTTTTTTTAAAGAAAACCCACCAAGTTGTTAAAATTCATCAGCTTGATAGAAACAGTCTTTCCTATGGTATGCACAATTTTATTACTCATTGTCATATTTGGTATAACAGGTTATATAGGTTTTTGGCTCACAACTCCCTCCCCCGCAAAACCTGTTAAATCTGAGGCAATAGTGGGATGAGTTTTCACAGGATGAGGAGGAGTAACTTTTTAAGCTTTTACTTCCTAAAACACACATAATTGTTTCTCTCCAGCCAAATGCTAATAAGATTGTTGGGTACAAGGAACAGTTTCCACTGGTCCTCCTGATTGGATTGATTTTCCTTTGGAAGGCTGTCAAATTCCTTTCTATTGACCCCTACAAAAAGTCTTGGTTGTCTTTTGCAGCCTTCTTTTTTCTTGAAGCCAGAGCTGCTCACATGGCCACGGTTTGCAAAAGAAGGAGATACACCACTGATGATTGCTGCTGTCACTAGGAACGATCGCTATGAGAGCAGGAGAAAGAAAGCGAATATCGGATTCTTTATCATACCCTGCTCATCAACACATTGGTGAAATTCCTTTTCTGTTGACTCAAAATCATCAGACAGGAAAAGAACCAAAGAAGTAAGTAAGAAAGAAAAAAGTAATTTCTGGAGCTTTTTAAGTACACTGAAGCCAAATAGATGCTGTCAATGGAAAAGAAGAACAGCCAGTTTGCTGACAAAGCAGGCACAAAGTTTGAAAAGGATGTGCTCTTAACAAATCCTGACAAAGCAGTTTAAAAGAGAAACAAAAGTTCCGGTCAGAACCCATCCAGTTTGACTTGCTATGTGGTTTTACAAGTAGTGCCTTGTTGTTGTTTTTCAAAGCAGAAATGAATTTTCATTTTGGGAAAAAATTGAAAAATGTAATATGGTGCCTTATCCACTTCTAGACACTGCAAGATCAAAAGATGCGGCTGACTGGAAATGTATTTATGCAGAAATTCCAGAATTAGTTTTTTTTAATACAGTCATTGAGATGGAAGAGTCCAGCAGGTCATCTGGTCCAGTCATGCCACAAGGCGGGAACCTCCCACTCACTCGTTACCTTCCATACATCATGCTATGCAACCCTTGCTTCAGTATGCTATGAGGAGAGAAGGGATCGTGCACTGCATTCATATAGTCCCAAAGACCATGAGCTGCCTGCAGATGATGCAAGCACACAGCAGAGGAGGACAATCCAACCCCCAGCATCACTGGCAAATCTGAGTAGGTTATGAGCCTGTGCATTTTCACTAAAGACCAGCCCATCTGTCTTCACTTATTGTACACAGAATGGAAGACTTTGGAAGGGAAATGGAAGCAACCCAAAACTTCTGCATTATCAGTTGCATGTAGTGAGGACAGGGTATCCCCAGCTCCCAGCCCCTGCCCCCCACCCCTCTCACCTGGCCGGCAGGGTGGGGCGGGGAACAAGGACAGAGAATGATGTCATTCCTGGTGTGATGCAGAAGTGACAGTAAAAATTGGCACCCCCCCATCTAATGCAATTCTTCCCATCATACACTTCACCCAACAACAACACACACACATACACACACACGGTCTTCCCAGCTTTCACACCTGGGAGACCTGACAATTTTAGCTGCATGTGTTCAAATGTTGCCAAAATCAAAAGTTTTAAAAAGAAGTCTAGGAGCATGTTCACACTCCTAAATTTATCCATGTCATATACACATATCATGTTGACGGAGAGTGCTGTCAAGTCATAGCCAAATTATGGCAACTCCTGCTTTGGTTTTCAAGGCAAGAGATGAACACAAGTGGTTTGACATTGCCTGCTTCTGCAACACTCATCTTCTTTGGAGGTCTCCCATCCAATAACTAACCAAAGCCAGCCCAGCTTAGCTTCTGAGATCTGATGAAATTGGGCTTGCCTGGGCTATCCATATTGGAACATATACGCATATATATCTATTTGATATAGATTGTCGTGAACCAGATTGTGGTTTGGATTCCATGGAGGATTTCTGTAGACTGAAGGAGTGGTGATTTCCCCTCCTTCCCCAGTGCTGACTTCTGACTCCCCCTATTGCTGTTCCTGGGGAGGGGGAGGGTGTCTCCTTTTATCCAGGGGCAGTATTTGGGAGGCATTTCAGGCTGCAGAGGGTGGGGGAGGAGAAAGTCAGGCTCCTCAGGCAGAAATCACTTCCTCTGTGGGATCCAAGCCTGTATATGTGGCAATCCAACATCCATTTCCCTGATCATGCTTGCCTGTTTTTCCAGCTGTCGTGGTTCATAATCACAGCAATGGCTTCTGGCCCCTTGTTGTGAGTATGGTTGAATTCACCCTAGCCTTTTTCTAGGCTAGGGTGAAATTTTTCTCAATGAGGAAATTAATCATCTAAACTATGCACTTTAAGCAAATGGCTACTCCAGAAATGAAATCAGAAGAGCAATTAAACCCAGGATAAATCAAACTACTAAGGAAAAACAGTCTTCTACAGGAAAAGTGTTTTTGCCATATATCAAAGGAATCACGGATCAGATGGGAAAGCTTAGGAAAAAAGCACAACCTACAAACTGTATTTCGACCCACCAGAAAAATACAACAGATGCTACGATCAGCAAAAGACAGTAGAGACCCCCTCACCTCTGCAGGAGTATACAACATACCCTGCAGCTGTGGACAAGTTTACATCGGGACCACACAGCGCAGCATCCAGACAAGAATAAAAGAACATGAAAGACACTGCAGACTTGGACAACCTGAAAAATCAGCAGTGGCTGAACATAGCCTAACTCAAACAGGACACAGTATCTTATTCCAGGACACCAAAATACTGGACAACACGTCCAACTACTTTGTCAGGATTGCACAGGGAAGCCATTGAAATTCACAAGCATAAGCAAAACTTCAACAGGAAAGAAGAGACTTTAAGAATGAATAGAGCATGGTTTCCAAGTTCTGAAAAACACCAGGCTAACAAAAGACTCTACAACCCACAATAGCCCTGCAGAGAAGATTAGCATATCAAGAACCAATCCATATGCAAAAGAACCTTCTCAGGATACAGTGAAGCATTAGCACTCCATTAGCATTCCACACCCTGGGAAACCCTTACAGGATGACTCAGCTCAACCCCACCCCTCCTGAGTAGATACAAATGACCTGCCAAGATCTTGTCCACACTGTGACACTGAGAGATCTCTGTCTTTTGGTGCTACACCTCTGAAGATGCCAGCCACAGCTGCTGGCAAAACGTCAGGAACTACAATGCCAAGACCACGGCAATACAGCCCGGAAAACCCACAACAACCATCTCCTCCACAGTTTGACACTGAGAGATCCCTGTCTTTCGGTGCTACACCTCTGAAGATGCCAGTCACAGCTGCTGGCGAAACATCAGGAACTACAATGCCAAGACCACAGCAATACAGCCCGGAAAATCCACAACAACCATCGTTCTCCAGCTGTGAAAGCCTTCGACAATTGTATGCATGCTTGTGAAGAGGAGGCTTGCTCTCAGCAGGGCCAGTTTGGCGGTCTCTGTGCCCCCTCCTTGACTTGTTTTTCTGAGGTTGCAAAGATGCCCCATGTCCTGCCATGTTGTTTCCCTCCCTCCGAGTCTGACTGTGTGTGGGGAAAGCTGAAGTAACCAACCATAACTGCTGCAAGATCTTCCCAGACACAAGACATTGGCACCCTTTACTGAGGTGACCACTAGAAAGAGTTGTCTTTGGCCAGTGGCTTTGCAGCTGGTGCTTGCTGCAGGCATCACACAAAGGGTGCTGCATAAAGAGTATGGTGTATAAAGGAGAGGAAATCCCCCCTTCTTTTCTTTTCATCTTGCCTGTTTCCTACTTGCAACATAATTAAGTCTTAAGAGGAGAAAACAAGATAGTTGGAACAACATTTCCATTGTAATTTGTCATTTTAAAGCGGATTGTAAATACTGAGGTTTTACTGGATTAAATTGGTCTCTCGGCTGTATTAAGAGAACTTTGGGCTATCTTGAGCCTGTTTTGAGGCTGTGTTGCTATCATCCTGATGAAAAGGACCACTCATTGCTTTAAGATAGCGAGGCCATCACATAAAAGAGATCACAAGTTATGACCTTCAATTTGATCCTCAAATTATCTTCCTTGACTCCTGGCAGAATCCAAAAGTATCATCAATCAGGCGTGAATTAATTGGTAGCTTACTGGTGGTGGCTAAAATGTTGATAGCGTCAAGATGGAACCAGAAAACTATCCCAAATATAGATCAATGGTATGTTAAAGACTGGGATCAATTCCTATTGGAGAAATTAACATATGTCATACGTAAAAATGAGAACCTCTCTCTTAAATCATCTTTCTTTGAAAAATGGTGGCCCTTCTTTGAATTTATTGCTAGCAAAGATATGTCTCTTCGTAATGATTTATATGATTTCTTCTTTCTTTCTTTTCTAATGATTTATACCAAACAATTCTTGATAGTTAATTACTCTGTCTCTTAGCATATATAGTACAAGCTGTTCAAATTGTACCTTATCTTTATTGTTGTTACTTAATGATGTTAATATTATAGTTCATCTTGTTATTTCTTCTTCTGTAGTTGCAGTTACATGTTTCTTAATTTAAAAAAAATTAAGAAATGATGAGGCCATCAGTGACTTTCTAGAACTAAGATGTAAGGAATGTAAAAAAATCTTGTATTGGGACTTTTTCAGTTTGCTGCTATGGATGAGAATTTGCAAAGTTAGATAAAGCTGCTCTGGCAAGGATGGTGCAATGATTTAGTAAGCTGTTAGGAATGGCTCTATGTATACTCATAGTAGGGGGTTCTGGTTTAGATTGCACTATGTTCTAGCAGCCGTAATGGATGGGTTTGTACAATATTACATAGGAATCAATGGGCATGTTCAGTGCTGCTTTGGATCGGAATGTGAAATACTAGATTGCACTGTTAGGGTTAGAATTATTTCCTTACAATAAGAGTGTCGGAATATGAAATAGATTTTGTTTATATGTTGTTGGAATTATTTATCATTGTGCTGAGACCAAATTGTTATTGGATAAGATTCATGTAATAGTAATGTACATATTCTTATCTAGGAGCCTCGTGGTGCAGAGTGGTAAGTTGCAGTACTGCAGCCCAAGCTCTGCTCACGACCTGAGTTCGATCCTGGCGGAAGCTGGGTTAAGGTAGCTGGCTCAAGGTTGACTCAGCCTGCCATCCTTCCGAGGTCGGTAAAATGAGTACCCAGTTTCCTGGGGGTAAAGTGTAGATGACTGGGGAAGACAATGGCAAACCACCCCATAAAAAGTCTGCCAAGAAAACATCGTGATGCGACGTCCCCCCATGGGTCAATAATGACGGTGCTTGCACAGGGGACTACCTTTACCTTTACCTTTATATTCTTATCTAAACATTTATACCTCACTTTTCTCCTCAATGGGGCATCATTCTTCTCCATTTTATTCTCACAACAAGCACCCTTTGAGGTAGGTAGGTGTCATAGACCAGGGGGAAGACTGCTCCTCTCCAGGCAAAGAGGCCAAAGATTCAAATGAGGAGGGGTCTGAGCACCTGATAGCACCACAGAAGGAGGCAGTTGAGACACCTCCAGGAACCCCTTTGATGTGCACGAGAAGCCCCAGGAGTCTGGACCAACTCTCTCACCCTGCCTTCTTACTCAGACTTGGAGACTGAACTCATTGCAGCATCTGAGGTCTCTCCTCTACTAACCCCTCAAGCTTCCCAAGCTTCTGACCCTGCCATACTACTTGCCACCATAATCAGGAGTAACACCCTTAAACAATACTAGCCTACTTCTGGAAGGGCAGGGCTTTCAGCTCCACCTCCTTGCAGGAGTAGTGAAGGCCTCATTTCACTCTCAGCCTTTGTGGGAACAACAGTCAAGCTATAGCACTTTTGCTCCAGATTCAATTTCTTGGATCCTGCTTTGAGCATAACACTTGGTTAGGATGAAAGATAATACTTGGCCCCAAGTAGCCCAGCAAGCTTCCTTGGCAAAGTGGGGAATTGAACCTGCAACTTGTAGATCTTAGTCTAATATTTGCTAACCATTATACCACACTGACTCTTGCTGATTTGAAATTTCCATTAGAGTTTGTGTGAAATAGAATGATGACAAATAGAAATATATTTGTCATCATTCTTCTGTGTAGTCACACATTGGGACTAAGCACATGCAGGCCAGCTGTGGAGAGATTTCTTCAGCTCTTTAAATCTGTAAGGGGGCACTCCACCTCTACTGTACATGCGCAGGGGATTTCCTGTCAAAAACTCACATGAGGTGGAGCTCCCCTATTTCCTTCAGTTCTTTGTCTTTTTCTACGATATGTCTCAGAAAGCATTATTCAAAAAATGTTTTCAGTGTGAAATGAAGATGCCTCCCTCGGATGAACATGACCTCTCTCTGCTCTGTTTGGGAGAATCTTACATTGTCTCTAGCTGCCAGAACCACCAACGTTTTACTCCCAAGGGTAGGAGCATTCGGGCCCTTCCTTAAAGGCAGCACTTTGGGAGAAATGCTTTCAGGCCCCAACAAAGCAGCAGCAAAGAAATCTGCCACAAAAGATCCAGCGCCCCAATTCAAACCGCCATAATCAGTTCTGGGGACCCGAACAACATATCCAACCAGATGTTGTTCTCCAGTTCCGTTGAGGTCTTCTTCAACTCCTCTATCTGTGCCCTGTGATGACCCATCTGGTCATCCTCATTCTGGCACCCTGGAACAGAAGAAAAAGCATCCACGGGTTCTGACTCGACCAGAATGTGCTGTGTCCTAACCACCAGCCCAAAAGTCCAAATCGAAGACTCAACAGTTAAAGTGTTGACTGTTTTCAATGACACACAGTGCTCATGGTCACTCTCCTGTTCCTACTATTTCACTGATACACTCACACCCTCCTCCATTGGTGAGTAGCTTGCTCTACTCCCAATATGGAACTGCACAGAAGAACAATGACAAAAACAATGTTGCACTTATCTGTAACTGTTGTTTGTTGAGTGTCTTCTATGTAGTCACACATTCCCTCTCCCCTGCCCCACTACAAATGTGTTTGCCTTTTATTTTTATTCCTCCAGCAGCTCAGGAGAGCTGAGGGAAATAGGGGTGCTCTGCCTCAAAACCCATGTTTTTGGTGGGAAACAGTAACGGCCGAGCACTCCCTTGCCAATTTAAAGAGCTGAAAAAATCTCTTTGTGGCTGACCTACATGTGCGCAGTCCCAGTGCATGCCTGCAGAGAAGACACTCAACGAACAATAGTTACAGCTAAGTGGAACACTGTTTATCATTGGTTAAGATCGTATAGTTAAGAAACTAAGATATGATTAGAATTATGAACTATTGGAATCAGTACTTGTTTGTACTCTACTCAAGGATTCTTTGAATTGCTAGTACCTATTCTTTCTTTCTTTTTCTTTCTTTCTTTCTTTCTTTCTTTCTTTCTTTCTTTCTTTCTTTCTTTCTTTCTTTCTTTCTTTCTTTCTTTCTTTCTTTCTTTCTATGTATTTATTTATTTATGTATTTATTTATTTAATGTCATTTATAGTCCACTTTTCTCAGAGACTCAAGGCGGATTACACAGTATGAGATTAGTAGAATCAGAATCAAGTACATTTCCATGTGGGTTAATATGAAGGTTCAAATCATTTAACTCCAGGCAAGAGGTACACCACATGTGACATCTTAGGTTTGATATTGGGCACAGTACACAAGTAATATTATTACAGAATCCCTGCTTCTGTTCTAAACCTTTATTATTACAACATAATTATTCAGCATTCTTAATATCAATTCAATCAACAGAAAATCATACCATCCATTATAGCTATACAGATCATTAAAGGAGAGATATTACATGAGTCCAAAAAAGTATCTTAACCAAAGATATGAAGGTCACAGGAAAGGAGCCCCTTGTAAGAGGAAGCTCCAAAGCAATTCAGCTTCTCATATTTACAGTGTTTCAGAAGCTTCTCTTAACAATAGCTTCAAAGGGATGCACGTTTTTGGCTAACATATTATCTTAGAAACTTTAAATACCAGACAAAGTGTGAGCCCCTTACACACCGCAACCCACCATAAACCTCCCTGTACAGATCTGGGGGCTTCACTGTCAGTTAAGGGCAGTCACAATCTGCCACCTATCCAACCTCTAATTTTCAGGCAGAGAATACTGACTCAAATCCACACAGGGTCTCATCTCTCAGAGGCTCCACCAGATAGGCAGCTCATTCCCTATATTTATTTCCACTCACCCAGTTACTGACCAGAGCTATTAGGGAAAGGGAATATTCCCTTATATACGTTCCCTTATAGACACTACTACTGTTTACTTTAGATATATTAGCCTATTTTCATGACCAGAGATTTTGAGGTTTGGCTTTAATTCCCCTCAGTCAACAACTTCAAGCTAACCAGGGTTAAAACAATAAAAGAATTAAGTTTATTTACAACATAGAACACTGGAAGAAATGATTTTAAAATGTATAAATATACTCTGGTTAAACAGGGAATGTTTCAATGTATCAGAACAGGTTTGTAAAAGTCAGCAATATCTCTGCTGCCTTCTCTCAGCAGCTCCAAAAGCCTTCTTTTTTTCTCCTAACTCTTTCCAACAGACTCCAACTGTCACTGGCCCAGCATTCTGCCTGCTCTCCTTGGCTCTTTCTGAGGAGAGGCAGTTCTTGGACCAGTCCTGTTTGTCACATAAGATTATCCATATTTGAAACATCTTCTTAAAATATATAAACATAGTTTACTCTTGCTACCTCTTATCTTATCAAAGGCTATGTAAAATTAGTGATTACAAGTTTGTCATATATATTAATATCTTTTGACCTTTAACCGGTACATCTGTCCTTGAGTTCTATTTCTGATTCTGACTTCTGTGAAGTTAGACATCCCTGCCATTCTCAGACATTCTCTGCACCTGGGCCTCAGTACATTTTTCATATTGATACAAGGTTCTTTTAAACTACACATGGCCATAGGCCATTGAACATTGTTTCATGCCCTTCTCCAAGGCTGTTCTATTCTAGGCCTCTAGACACCCTTTGTGGCATGTCTAGTTATGGGGCCAGGCTAGCCCGGTTTCAGTTTGCAAAGGCAATTTCTATGCTTTTCTTGGTCATAATAACCAGCCACTGTTCTCTTATAGTTCTAGCTGTATCCATGTCATGATGGTATTGTTAGTTCATGAACATAAGGCATTTGTAAAAGAAAGAAGTCTCAGAAGAAAATATTACTATATTAGCTATGGAAAGTATTAGATTAGTGTCACTGTTCCAACTACCAATTTTTGAATAAATTGAGTGCAAAAATAGATGCTGGGAAAGATATGGAAACTTGGCTCTATACATTAACAGCCAAGCTCATAATTTAAAAACACATAGTTTGAAGGTAGGAGTAGAAATATTTGCCCTGTTGCTGGGATCAGAATTTAATGAAAACATTATTGATTGACATTACAGAATAAATTTGAAAGCTTCTCAATTGAATATCACTAGTTGGGATGCTCAAGTAATTTTCCAAAGCATCTATTTTTGTGATCATCTGATGAAAGTTGCTTGAGAAATGCCTAAAGTGATAATTGATAATCAAGAGGTGCAGATTTCTTATTCACTACTCTGCCAAAGAGAAAGGAATCTTGGGTTTTTGGGTTTTTTTGATTACTCGATTAACAAGATGCAACACTGTATATAAATTAGCTAATTTACTGATTGATAGAAGTTGGCATATAATGAGAACTAAAGAGGAGACATCTTGTGAACCTTACATGTGCAGGAAATTGAGGCAGTACCCTTGAATGAGGAGTATAAGTATTTATAAGCATAATAGGACTTCAGTATAAGGGCAGTCATGGATTTCGGACATTATATAATTGCAAGTGGAAAAATGAGTAATGTAAATGGTAATTTGACTTCTTGTCAAGAAACAGAAAGTAATACTGTAAATGTAAACACCTCTTTCCAAGAAGGAAATTTGTTATGTGCTGCTTATACCATTTTGAATACCTCCATGTAATCACTTTTTAGACTTCTTTACTATTAATTGTTATGGAGAAGCTGAAAATTATGTCCTTTAATTGGCTGTATGTATGCATATATGTCATTTTGGGTTATGGGGACCCATGGCTTACATCATTCTCCTCTCCTCTATTTTATTCTCACAACAATCCTGTGAAGTAGGGTAGAATGTGTGTGTGTGACTGGCCCAAGGTAGGACTGCCAGTCCCATGGTAGGGGTGGAGGATCCCCTACTCCAAGCCTTTCCCCCTCCCCAGCTTACCTGGTTGGAGGTGGAAAAGGCACAGGGAATGGGCCCAGCAGACAGGGAACTCCCAGACAAGAGTGCAGCAGGCACACTTCCCAGCAGGTGAGACAATGTCACTTCCTCAAGTGACTTCATTGCAGCCAGCGATGGGCATGCTCCCGTACTTCACAGGGGCCAAATCTGGCCCCCAACAGGCTGAATTAGCCCCATGCAAAGTGTGGGGGAAAGCAAACTGCTGGTGTGATGATATCACTTCCCAGAAGTGACATCATAGCATTGGCTCCAGGACCCCCAAGGTAAGTGCCAGCGAGCTTCCATGGCAGAGTGGGGATCTGAACCCGAGTCTCCCAGATCCTAGTCCAACACTCTAATCATTACACCAGATTGACTCTTAAAACGCTAGATACTTTAAACAATAATGGTGTGACAGACCATTTCTCCAAGAAACTTTCACTAAACATTAGCATATGCATCATCTAAATGGAGTGAGATTGCTGAATTAATATTTTTATATACACATCTATCTCTATATTCATCATAGCCATATTGTAGAATTTAACTAACAGTACAATGTAACTTTTGTAACCCCCCCCCCCCCCGATCCAGTTACTGGAAACAGCTTAGCCACAACTGAAATTGTGGGCAGCAGGCCAAGAAAGAGGAACCCTGGCTTTCCTTTTTTCTCTCCTTTTCTCCCCGTTGCCTAGGGGACAATGAGATAAGAGTATCCCAAAGGCCCATCTACCCTTGAGAAAGAGGTAAGGAGGAGGGGTAGCGCTCCTCCCCCTTCCAGTAAGGTACGTGCTGTCCTGCTTGTGGCTTATAGAGACTGGACTAAGGTGTGGAGTGACCATATAAGGGAAATAGATAATAGATAGTAAGGGGATGGGTTTGGGATGCTAAATGCACTGTCAGGAGAATAAGTCTGAGAACTGGATATTAGCCAATGATAAGGTATGCACCAAGTCAGATGTATGTAATGACCAATCAGTAACTGTCTTGAAGAAGCTTTCTTTTGTGATGTAACCTGCCTTTAAAACTGCTTGTAATCCTCTGTTTCAATGGTACACACAGAAGCTCGCTTTAAGCTCATGTACCCGATGTTGCAATATCTGAATACATTTCATTTGAAGTAAGCCCTTGGTCTGTCTCATTCTTGCTCTGAAGAATTGGGTAGGAGCAGGAAAGCACCTGTTGGTGTAACAAGATTAGGAGAGGCTTATGCTTCAGCTTCTGAAAAAAACAAAACAAATATAAGTAGGTATGGAAATTATGCAGATAATAGGCATAATTTTTTTATTAAGTCTAATTACTCCATACTAAGAAAGTATGGCAAGTAGCAAATTGTCTAACAACACAATCCTATGTATGTTAGGTAAGGTAAAGGTAGTCCCCTGTGCAAGCACTGAGTCATTACTGACCCATGGGGGGACGTCACATCATGACATTTTCTTGGCAGACTTTTTATGGGGTGATTTGCCATTGCGTTCCCCAGTCATCTACACTTTACCCCCAGGAACCTGGGTACTCATTTTACTGACCTTGGAAGGATGGAACGGCTGAGTCAACCTTGAGCCAGTTACCTGAACCCAGCTTGCGCCAGGATTGAACTCGGGTTGTGAGCAGAGCTTGGGCTGCAGTACTACAGCTTACCACTCTGCGCCACGGGGCTCTTCCTGTATGTTACTTTGGGGTAAATGCAATTTTGATTAGAAAAAATTGAGAAGCACTGAAGAATGCTATATTTAGAATAGTTAACTTCAAATCTGAATTTAATAATTCTGAAGGTTAGTGAAACTTGTTCCTCAGACCCCCTTAGTCTGTCTTCTCAAGAAAAGAAAATGAAACATTCCCCAGACAGTCTGGCATCAAGGCTGGTGGGGACAGAACGCTCCATGTCACCTGACTGGTATCGCCATGGTTTTACAAAGGGAGGGGGAATGGGGTGCAAGCCAAGCCCATGAGTGATGTCTGTCAGCAGCACTTAAGAAATACTGAAGCGGGCAGGGATGCAAGAAGATACTTTCACATTGGCCCTTTCTAGCTGTAAGGTGATCATAGCTTCTATCCCCTAACCATTTGCTCTACATGATTAAACAATCTTCTCCGTTTTCCTTCGTAAACACCTCAATGTAATTTGACTCCCTCTCTACTCCTTAGTATATACTAGGAATAAAACAGATTAAGTAGATGGTTGATTAATAGGGAGATTTTATATTTTTAGGCCCCTTTGGAGTATATTAAGCAGAAGGATAAAGTTTGTTAGATAAATATATATAGATTTAGACAATTGATTTTGTGTGATTTTTTTATTTGTTTGTTTTTGGTCTATGTTCTGCTGCTATAGAATCAGATACTGTTTTTTATTGGGGTGAATAGGCCAGGAATATGAAATGTGGGCATGGTAGAGGAAGTTGGTGCACAGGGAAAGCTACAGGAACATAGCTAGCCTTCTCTGAGGTGCCTTGTGAGTAGGAGAGAATGGCACATTTGAGGCCATGTAGAGTGTATGCCATGTTTCTTCCTCCTGCCCCTTCTTCAAACTGCTACTCTAGGACCGTACTCATTCACTCAGCTGTGCTAGGCCCAAGGCTGTTGGGGTAGTTTCCATACACCAACTACTGTCTGTCTGTCTGCCTACCTACTAGTACTGCCCAGGGTTTTTACTCACTTCCCAACACCAGCTGTCATCTGCTGCACTGTGCCATGCCCTGGTGGATCTGGAAAAAAACAGTGTATGCATATTTCACACAACCTTGTGGGAACTGTAGTCCTTCAACATCCACCAAAACTTGTATTCTCACATCAGAAATGGAACAGTGGCTTTCCAGGGAGAGGATGCCTCTCCCAGATCTTGTTGAATCCAATCCCATCCACGTTTTCTAATGGGCATGCCCAAACCTTCTTTTGAGACGTTTTATTGAAGTACAGAAGCTTTAAGGTCAGCTGCAGACTGTCCTGTGAGACAGGAAATTCCACAGCTGATTTTTAAATGTTACCATTTTTCTTGTTTGATTTATATAATCTGTATATTTTCTGGAAAAGGGACTGACTTGTCTATCCTGTGTAAAGAGCAGAAAGAAATTGTTGGGTGACAGTGGAAGATGTGGAAGTGAATAAATTGTTGACGAGATGTCTGAAATCATTCAGTGATCTTAAAATTATGTAGTAAAGTAAGTGCAAAATATATCTGATATCTTGGTGTAGTGGTTAAGAGTGGTGGGACTCTAATCTGGAGAACTGGGTTCAATTCCCCATTCTGTCACTTGAAGTCAGTTGGGTGACCTTGGGTCAGTCACAGCTTCTCAGAGCAAAGAGTCCAGTAGCACCTTTAAGACTAACCAACTTTATTGTAGTATAAGTTTTTGAGAGCCACATCTCTCTTCGTCAGATGAGAGCTTATGCTACAATAAAGTTGGTTAGTCTTAAAGGTGCTACTGGATTCTTTGCTATTTTGCTACTGCAGACTAACACGGCTAACTCCTCAGCTTCTCAGAGCTCTCTCAGCCCCACCCACCTCACAGGATGATTGTTGTGGGTTCAATAATAACATGCTTTGTAAACCGCTCTGAGTGGATGTTAAGTTGTCCTGAATGGCAGTATATAAATCGAATGTTGTTGTTGTTGTTGTTGTTGTTATTGTACCACAGTTAATAACTATTCTAGGAGCAAGATTGAAATAATAATGATTGGCAGGTCTTGTTATCTATGGTGGAAGAAAACAGTAGGAGTTACACTGACAGTTCACCTTTCCTTCCATATCCAGAGTTACAGTCTTGGGATCTGCTGTGTCCCTGAAGTCAAAGTTGGGACTGTAGTTTTTTGGAATACATCTATTCTCTTTTTCTTCAGGACCCACTGGTGATGGTGCTTGTCCATGTATCTTGTGGCAGAGATAAGGAGAAGCTGAGGTTCAGCGGCCATATCAAGAATGAATTAATTCCTCTGTGCTTGCTACTTTGGCTCAGCATGAAAGTCATCCATAGCCCCAGGTGCTAATCTGTGCCTGCTGCCCTTTTCATTCCTAAAGCTTTCTTTTTGCTCAATGCAAGTGAGACAAGACAAGACATTTGTGTAATGGTTGATGAGTCTCATTCTACATGAAAGGGCAGCTTGGGTGAACAGCATGCTGGTTTGATATTCTACATTTCAGACCGATTTTTTTCTCTGTTCTATTTTCACCAGTAAGGGGAGGAAGGAAAAATCAAATGATGTTTGCAGAAAGAATCAAAGCATCACCCCCATAGGTAAGGTTTCATAGTAATAAAATATAAATATATAGACTTTGATTTATGTTATCCCTTTTGAGGAAGCGGTATACAAATGCTTCCCATATCAGACCTTCAGAGGAACAAGAATGTCCCGAGTTAAATTTGTACCAAACTTCTGGGTGATATGGATCAGAGCTAACCCTTCTGGGATACCCTTTGACACTTCCATTCTGAGGGAAATACGTACAATTTTTAAGCTTTTCTAGCAACCTGGGTGTCCTAGACTATGACTCTATCATTAGAGACTTCTAAGTCACAAGCAAATAAGGCTGCCAAATCTTGGAAGGCAAAAATCTGACAATAAGAGGCACAGTGTGATCCAGGAAAGGGCCAGTGGATCAAAGGATGGAGCCTAGAGAGATGAAGGGTAGACACCAAACGTTGGTTCCAGACAACTTTCCAAAGGCAGAATGGAACATTCCCTGTCTTCATCTCTATGAAAGGCTGCTCCTGGGAGATAGGGGACACTAAGGAATGACATGGGGGAGGTTTGCCTCAGGAAGAGGGAATTCATGGAATTTATGGAAATTGCCAGCTTACTCTGGTATCTTGTATCCAGGGACAGAACTGAGGGATCAAAGAGAAGAACCAACTGCTTTATTTGTGTAAGGTGCACAGCTATTCCATGGGCTTATAAATCCCGCTAAACAACAAGTTTTAATCGTTTTACAGAATATGTTCTAAACAATGAAAAATTCTCAGTTCTTTGATAATGTGCTGCATATATGCATTATATATGCAGGCAAACATGTAAACTATAGTACTCTTGCTTTTTAAAAGCAGTTGACTTATATTTTATCAGCATCGTTCATAATGGGCTACGGTCTATGAAACCCAGTGGTGTGTACTTCTGAGTAAATACTACTGAAGCTCCTTGGCTACTGGATTTAGAAAAAGCTTTTTGTAGAAAGATTTCAGTTTTAAAAAAGAACAGCTCTTTATTCTTATCTACAAGTAGTATAAAAAAGTAGCAAAATGAGAGTGCTTTTCATACCAATGAGGTGCTCTTACTTTCTCTTTCATTCTCCACTCTCTTGACTTTATTTATTTATTTAAATGTTTGTATCTTGCTTTTATTTCCAATGGCAAACCAAAGCAGCTTGTATCATTGTTCTCCTCTCTTCCATTTTATCTTTACAACAAAAACCCTATGAAGTGAATTAGGCTGCAAGACAGACCAAGTGGCCTAAGGTCACCTAGTGAGTTTTCTAGCAGAGTGGGGGTTCGAATCTGGGTCTTCTAGATCCTAGTCCAACATTTAACTACTAGACCACACTAGGTCTATCTGACTTAGGGCTGCTAGGTGCCCCTGTGGAAAAAGGCCCAGAAGTGACATCATTTTATTCTGCCAGGAGCACGCACACAAGAAGACAGTAAAGGTAAATGCTAGGTCCCTCCCTCCTCCCACCAGGAGAGTAAGGGGACATGGCAACCCTAATCTGATTGAGGAGATATTAGGAGAGAAAATGAAGCATAAAATACAGCCAACAGATGCAGTGTGTATAGAAGCTGCTTTGTGGGCACAACCCCCCCCCCCAAACAACCTCACCTGCAAGTCTAGTGCAACAAGGTCCTACAGTTGCAGCACAGCAGATTCTTTTGCCTAACCAAATGCAAAAAAAAAAAAAAAGAATCTGCAGCACAGCAGATTATTTTGCCTTACCAAAAAGATTCTTTCTCAGGATCTGATTTCCTGGGAGTGCAATTAATATCATCTTGCACCTCTCTGGTATCACAGAAGATGATACCAGAGAAGATGAGATTTTGTCTTTTAGGAGAAACTAGGAGGGTTATGCAAAATGCTTCCTCCAAAAAGGTCCTGACTAATGAGATGTTTTCTTCAGGACTGTATACCCAGTGCTTTGGGATTGTGTGTAAAGTAAAGTATGGAATGCATAGGTCTCGGCAGCAAACACCCACAGGTTTAGTGTGGGAAGTATCTTGCTATAGCAGGAAATTTGGTCCCCCTATAAACAAATGGAGACTCTCCACTGTGTTTCCACAAGTGATATTTGGCATACTACTTTGACAGCCATCTGTCAAATCTTTGATGCTTCTATAAGCTGCACAATCTTGAAAGAATGAACTTTTAAGTCAGCTAAGATCCCCAAACAAAAATTCCCTTTTTCACAGCAAAAGGGGATGTTCATTAATCATGTATGTCTACTTTTTAACTTTCTGTACTATGCGTGTCCCAGCTATCAGCCTCTTGGATACCATGCGAATCATGCTATCCATGAACTATGTTGGGCACACTTTGCATCTCACATTTTGAAAGACATACAAATATTTCCCTTCCCAACTTTTCAAATCATCACAGAGGTTTGGGGTCTCTGTGTTTTCCCCCCCAAATTTCAGCATTTTTGCTGACCTGGAAAAAATTTAATCATTTGGGGGTATAGTTTGAACTTCCTGTTTGAGGGAAGTATAAATATCCTGTTTTCATCATTTTTTCTTGTTATTGTATGTATATCAAGCTTCCGCATATTATTGGGAAGTATCCCAACAAATTTAATACCCATGTTACCTAGTCAGTAAAGGTGGCCCAAGGTCCCCGATCGGCACATAATATCTCTGTGCACTGAAACATACTGTACTCCTCTGTGGAATCCTTGTCAATGAGGTCTAGCCACCAAAGATCGGGGGTAGAACACAAGTTTTTCTATCAGCAACAGATGTTTTCCCAAGTGCAGCACTTCATTTCTTTCAATAGGAGTGAAATTAATGACATGTAAAAGGGAAAAAGAAAAGGATTTACTTCAGGATATGATCAGGGTTGGTGATAAATCTATTTCATGCGTTGATGACCCCAGACAATGAGTATTAATGCTGCTCTTATAGCCTTCACTCTTTGACCTACTTTCTGCTTTTTGGTCACACTAGCATGATGGAATATTGACAAAGGCTAATATGCAGACATATTATATTAAATTTTATAACAGTTTTCATCAAGAGCCTGTATTGACAAGAAGATATGCTAAATGAAACCTTACTGGCTGTACATAAACACATTGGCTGGGGGTGGGGGGTGCGGAATCCACTCATACAAGTGATTTTTTTGTTGGAAGTTTAATTTTTCTAAAAACATTTTCAAAATAAAAGGGGTACAGAAAGAAAAAAGGGGAGATACAGGGTCAAAGGAGGGGTAGGATTTTGCAGTACAAGAGTGATTAAAATACAGAGTACTCAAAACATATCTTATTCAGAGTTAATCAATATTAAAATAAAGAATACATATACTATTCCAGCTACTGTATATTTTCACGTTTACCTTCCCAAACTAAATACATCATGCAATCAGGAAGTTTAAATTTATTCATTCGGCTGGGTTGAATAGGTTGCTAACACCTAGAGAACAGTCTTACTGCCTGAAGTATTAGTACCCACACTCAGACAATTAAATCCAAGAGCATTGATTTATCTAAATTTTGGATTGAGCATATAGTATTTGCGAGCATGAGGAGGGGAATGTTTGTGGCCAGCTTCTACGGAAAGAGGCCTGCATTTCCACTTGCTGCTTCCAAGCAGCACCGTCTGCTCGGTGAAGGCGATGACGATTAATCACTTTGTAAATATCTTCTGTTTTATTACACAAGCAATAAGCACTTTGTCGGAAATTACATAAGTTATAATCCAATTAAACAATAATTACATTGTAATGGCTTTGTAACTACAGCATTAATTAACTTTTATTGCCCTGTAAATTAACCATGATATTGATACAGAGTTCGGAGGAGACAGCTGACTCAGTCAGAGAGAGAGAAAGCAAGGGCCAACTCAGCACTCTGCCGAGTGGGTGTCTATGTGGCCTAGTTCTCCTTGAGGTGGTAAAACAGAGAGCCAGTTTGGTGTAGTGGTTAAGAGCGTGGGACTGGAGAGCTGGGTTTGATTCCCCACTCCTCCACTTGAAGCCAGCTGGGTGACCTTGGGCTAGTCATGGCTCTCTGGAGCTCTCTCAGCCCCACCCACCTCACAGGGCGTTTTGTTGTGGGGATAATAGTAACATACTTTGTAAACTGCTCTGAGTGGGTGTTAAGTCATCCTGAAGGGTGGTATATAAATCAAATGTTATTATTGTTATGTATGGGCCGTACCATTTCAGTCTACAGGTGAGGGATCACGTGACTGACTGAATGGTCCTTCAAACAAAAGTTAAAAAATGCAAGCACACAGGCAGTGAAGTAAGGGGTGCATAGACTGCAGAATTTGCCTCACACTTCATCAGCTTTATGCATGTTTGATTATGTTATTTTATTTATTATTTATGCCCCACTTTTCTCCCCAATGGAGACCCAAAGTGGTTTACACAATACTCCTTTCCTCCCCACCTCCTTGCACCAGCAAGTGACTGGCCCAAGGTCCCCCAGAGAGCTTCCATGGCAGAGTGGGGGTTCAAATCTGGGTCTCCCAGATCCTAGTCTAATGCTCTAACAGTGCAATCCTAAACAGAGTTATTCCAGTCTAAGCCAACTGATTCAGTGGAAGTGAAAAGAACAATGTGCATTTCAGCTGTAAGAGTTTGTTAGCTAAGGGGTTGGGAAAAATGAATGTACTTCTTAAAAGAGTCTCTGAACAGGTAGACTGAAAGGGTTTTTTTGCCTTTACAGGAGGAGCAAAAGCTAGCAATACAGTAACATTTATATTGGAATATACATTAAGAGTCATTGCTTGTTTTCCTTTCAAGTGAATCTTGTAAAATCTGTTCTATAGGTTGCCAGTTGGCCACCCTAGTCCAGGTGAAACAGGACCAGAATATGGACAAAGATTGAACAGAGCACTGAGAAATGGAGGAGATAGATATGGGATGCAGAGAGAAGGAAAATTCATAGAGGAGACAGCTGTTTTTTTTTAATTCAACAGAACCAAGACTAAGCAGTAATCTCCATGCGGTATTGCCATCTTCCTGGAAGCCACAGCTGACCGATCCAATCCTTTAAACACCTGTGCATGAGAGAGGACTCTCTAAGGTATATAACTTTTTAAAAAGCTGTGTGTCAAATGAGATGATTATAGGAAGGTAGTTGCTCTTGGAGAATAGAGATAGACAGCTCATGCTTGGAAGTCGCTCTGCCGGTCTCCTTTATGCCACGAGAGCACAGGTAGCCTTTCCCCTTGCTTACTGCTGCAATGGAAGAAAAAAATTACCCAGAAATGCCTCTCCCTTTACCAATCCCTTGAGCAGATCCATTCCTGCAAAAGCGCAAAAGCTTTGCAGGTTAAGAAACGGGAAGCAGAGGGCATCCTGCAAAACAAAGAACAATCTCCCCTCCAGCAGCCCTCCTGAGCATTGCTGAACCTTAATCTCTGCTCTCTTCAGTTCAAAAGGCTCCCTTCTTACCCTACCAGCAGTATTTGAATGATAGATTGTTCTTTCTGCATCAAGAAGAGGGCAACCTGTAACCCATGAGCCATGCAGGCTTTTACTAAAAGTTTGAGGATCTTTCTTTTTTTAAATTTTTAAAAAATGCAATTAGTCATCATGTGCAGTGTGTGTGTGTATCCAAATGATTTAGAAGTCAAAAGCTGGGGTAGGAAACCCAGGACTGAATCTTTCTACCTTTTCCGTCTCAGGGTCTTACTCGATTTCCCTCTTCATTGCAACCCCTGTCACATATGGCTGTTGTCTACATGGGCACACGATTCCTGACATTGATTGATCAAAAGAGGTTCCTCTTCCCTCGTTTGCTGCAGAAAACCTAGGATCTTACCAGTTGTGTATACTATGCTTTAAAATCTTGTTTCTATAGGCTGTGAATGTAATTCATGGTGGCTGAACACTCATCTCACAGCTGAATGTGTGCCTCTGTAGGGGAGTACTGAGTTTGAACTGACCTGAGAAATTCTGGTCAACTCGCAATGGTCTTTTCACATATGCAGGGGTAGCAGTGCCATCACTGTGTACCCCTCAACAAGGAGGCCATAGCAAATATTTCTTTGTTTGTTCTGGGCAGTGCTGTCTAAATGATAAATCAGCCACAGCACTTACAGTCTACATAACTTCTGTTTTATGTCCTAAAGCTTCATTGTTGCCTTTTTCTGTATCATTTACATAGCATTTTAAAGTTATAAAGTGCTTTGTTTTATTTATCATTTCTATTTGTTCCTCTCTACTTCCTCAAAGGAGCTCAGCACAGTATATGGGGAATGATCCCATTTTATTATTAAATAAACTGTTGCTTCCTTTTGACACTTCAGAACAATTCCACACTTTATATGATAATCATATTTACTATGAGATTGCTAGCACTTTTTGCAGCAAACATGTAAAATATAAACTATCAGCGAGCACCTTCTCACCCTTGGACTTACCATTGGAAGCCCTGATTGAGTTGTGTTGCCCTGCTTTGTGTGTATATACAGTGTTTAAGGACATATTCAACTTTTCTTCATATTTTATGTATTTACCACTGTAAATAACAGCATAATATCCACGTACCTGCGGCAAACATGACTGCTTCTGCTGCATAAAATGTTTGTTAATTGCACTCAATTTATATACTATTCCTTAAGAAAGTTTCCCAAGTAGTTCACAACCAGGATAAAACAATTAAAAAGAACCTATTAAGACCGCTGAAAGTCTAAAAAACATTAAAAATCCAAATTCAATAGGGAATTCATAAAAACAAACAGGAAGAGAAGCAGCAAGACAATCAATTTATCACTTCAGCCAAATGCCTGTCAAAGAGGAATAATCTCTAAAATAAGACCAGTGAAATTTTGAGCTGCACTTAAAAATTAAGGCCCAGAAGTTTCAGTATCCCAAAGAAAAAATAACATTGATCCGAGCATACATTTGAAGGAGATTTGTGTGTGTGTGTGTTGGAAATCAACAGAGTTCGAATGGGTCCCCCCCCCTGCCGCCAATGAACAATGTCTCGTTCCTTGAGAAGCAATAGTTTAAAAGGAGGGTAGTGGGTCAATTACTTGAAATAAATCCTCTTACAGTAGAGGAAATTTGCTCCACCATGGAACCTGAAAGAGACAGGATAGGGGAGTAATATATTAGCAGAGACAGTTAGAGGTGAAAGCCAGTGGGTGGGTGGGAGCCCCATCCATCATCTTCGCTCTTGTCTGATGGGATTCTCTGCTTCCAAGATGTGTGCATTTGCTGTGACAGTCTTGGTGTGCATTTCCCTTGTGTCCTGCCCTGTATATCTGGGTCAATAGTCCATCTTCTGTTGCTTCATTATGGACCAATAGCTGTTCCACAGGCCTGCCATGAAGATGTTGGAACTCCAGGCAGAAAGAAAGCAGCTGAACGGCAGAGGAAAAGCCTGTACCAATGTTTATTAACAAAAGGGTTCTCATCCTGCAAGGAAACATTAAGCTCCCGTCCAGAGTGTATAGGGGCGGACCTGGCCCTGAGGTTGTTGAGGTGGCAGAAGCCCATTATTATCCTGTTGCCTTGCAAGGGATGGCACCAGGTGGATATTGGCCCCATTCCTAGGTGACAAACAGGAGTTCCCTGGTCTTGCAAGTTGTGGCAGTGATGAGGGATCTGCTGAGAAATGAAGAAGTGGGAGGCTGCTGTGAGGCACCACTGAAGGTTAGACATTAGGGTAGCACAGTGCGGTGTAATGGTTGGTGTGTCAAGCTAGTATTTGGGAAGCCTTACTTCATTCAAAAGTTTACTGAGTGGCTAGTTTCTCATTCTTAATCTAACTAAACTCACAAGGTTGTTAGGCAGCTGGTGGAGGTGTGCCTGAGGGAAGGCATCAAGGTCCCAGACCCAGTGTGCAGCCAGGAAAGGCACAAATGCTCAGGAGGGCAGCAAGCAAGGCAGGAGGACCAGTGGCCCGATTCAGGCCAAATCCAGCTCAATTCAGCCCCTGGGAGCACTCCTGTGCTCCCATAGCAGAGCATGGCCTGCTCAATGACGTCATTTCCCACTGGGAGGTTGAGGGGACCTGGCAATCCTACCCACAAGGTGGCATGGGGAATTAAGGTCAGGTGGCATTCAGACGGTCGGCTGATGATGAGATAAAGAGGCAGCTGCTGAACTAAGGACAATGCTCCATCTCTGAGGACTCAGGGAAGTCACCCATTCTATAGTCACTCCATTGGCTACCTAGCAGTTACAGGGCTCTATTCAGGGTACTGACTATCACATACAAAGCTTTTCACGGCCTTGGTTTGTCATATCTACAGGACCATCTCTCCCCCTATGTTCCACCATGGCAACTTCGATCATCTGAACATGGTCTTCTGCAGGTGCCACCTTGCACATGGGCAAAACCAACAGCTGCCTGTACATGTGCATTCCATGTGGTGGCCCCCACCTTATGGAATGGCCTACCTGAAGATGTCAGGAAAGCTCTCACTCTCCTGGCTTTCCACAAACTATGCAAAACAGAATTATTCATGAGGGCTTTTTACTCAAATCGGAGGTTAGTATGGAAATGGTTTAAAGAGATGCATACTGTCTGTTTCTGTAAGTATGATCCTACCAGCTAGTTTCGGTGTCGTTTTAATATGTCGGGCTTAGAATTGCTTATGCTCTGTTTCTTTAACTCTGTATTGGATTTCTGCTGGTTTTAAATTGTTGCAAATTTGCATTTATATATTCTATTACATTGTTTATTGAAATGTCTTTGTAACTGACTGTACTGACTCACACTGCATATTTCACCTTGAGTCTCAGTGAGAAAAGCGGACTATAAATAATGTAACTACATAAAAATAAACATATAAATACAAAACTGATGCTTGCTGATGTTCTTGCTTTTAATTAATAGGGTATACTGAGACAGCATTTGTTTGACACAAAGTCAACACTTACAATGCTTCCGACCTAAGGCACCTGAAATAAACTCCCCTGCAATGGCATATCCCATTTCCCTTCTTACATGCCACTGTCCCTCTTGCTAATTTTGATGCCTCTAAAAACTTTCAAACCACTTCAGTTTTAAGTCGCTTGTAAGGGTTAATCTAGGAATGCACTGACAGAGGGAAAAATAACTTCTTACTCAATGAAGACACATTCATTAAAAAAAAGAAAAGCTGCGATTAAAATCAGTCATAAGACAGGAGCCCATTAATTTCTATGGATTCAGATGAAACGTTTGCTGAGAGAAAGGGAAATAAAATGAAAACTAAAAAATGTGCCTAGACTTCAAACAGCCTTTTCTGAGCTATGGTTTGGGTGCACAAAGCTCTTTTGGAACAATGTGCATCTCAGTAAAACAAATATATGAAAAAAGAGACACTTGAGGCTGCTGCTACGCCAAAAAATTCCATTTAGAGATAGCAGGTTTTATGCAAAGGCTACCCAATATAGTGTAATGGAAGAAACAAAGGCCTGCCACCATATATCTGAAATAAGGTGCTGAAGGTCTCACAAGACCCGGATAGAAAAGACTTAAGCACTAGCCTAGGATGGATCAAACCCTCCACCTCACCAACCCATGACACTGTTTGGGACAAGTGCAAGGAGGTCTCACCCTGCAGCATTTCACATTTGAAGATAAAACTATACCAGGGGTCATTGCCCAAAGCCACTCCAACCCTTGCTCACAATATCATCTGGAGCAGACATAGGCATGGACTGGGAAAAAGCCATGGACCATTGGTCTGTGGTCCATCACATTTCACAGACTATGGACCATTCATGGACATGCCCTTGTTCACGGACCAGTTAGCCAGTCCATGGTCCATCACTTCTGGGGCCCCTAGCACTGCCCCTTTCTTACTCAGAGATGCCAAACTCACAATGTGTCTTCAGCAGGCTCTCCTCCAGACACCCTCCAAGTTTGGTGAAGATTGCATTTTGGCCGTCCAAGTTACAGACCCTCAAAGTGGCTGCCCCCCAGAAACTTCCAATACATAGAATAGATGCTGCAAACACCAATTGACTTGCATTGGTTGCAGCAATTGGCAGGGCCCTAGGTTAGCCCAACACCCCACAAGCAAATAAGAATTGAAAGAAAAAAAGGAGGAACAAGAGTGAGCCCTCAGCCGAGGAAGCCCAATAAGCTTGCACCCAGAGCCTGACTGCAGCTCTGAGACTGATGACTGGATATTCCTCATCATCAAAACACTCCTCCCCCCACCTTCCTTTCCCCCATTCCTGGTTTTGTTTTGATCTTTTTATATTGTCATTTTCATAGAACAAACTGACCTAATAGTGTAAGAAATGATGGAGCAGCTTCTCTGAATTCGCAGCTTTCACTGAGAGGGTGCTGTGATGCCACCAGTGATGACGGCACCCTCACTTGAAAACCCTCATTATTTAAGGCACATACAGAACACAACTGTAAAAATGCAAAGGGAAGTCAGACATGCAGAAATCATACCCAGATCGATTCCAATGCTTGGGGATCAACTGCTAAGAAAATCAGGAATAAATCAAGTGTGTGGAAAAGCCCAAAGAGATGAGCAAATTACATTCACTTAAAGCCTAACTAGATATTACAAACAGCACATGTTCACCTCTGGTACTTGCAGCTACACCTTTGTAGCTAACTCCTGGTGGAAACTTGTAAGTAAATGTGTAGTGGGGCCTGATTAAGGTCAGGAGTGGACTACTTTGCAGGAGAAGGGGGAATCCCTACCTTCTCCCTTATGCTGTACGTGATGGCTTATAGAGCCCAGGGGCCATGGGGAAGTATTATTTGCTTTGTGGGGAGCAAGCTTCTCCATTTCCTCTTCCATGGCTGCTTTTAAACAACCAAAATACTCATCTGGACTTCCAATCATGCAGGTTGCTCACATGTAGTTTGGCTCACGGTCATCTGTGTACTTTACAGCAGTTGCTTTTTCTTCAGCTAGGTACATGGTTTAATCCTCCAGTACAATCTTGGGATTTAAAGTATGTATAAACAGTGCTTTTGATGTGATTGCAGCTATCATTTAGCCTATCCTTAAAAATATGATATTCCTGGTCTTATACCAAGAGCTGGCTGGCTGTGAATCAGACTATTGGTCTCCAACACCCCCTCTGACAAAGACACAATGGAAAACTTTTAAAGTAATCTTGATGGTGTTGCTGCACTTTGATCTTTTGTGCAGCAATAATAATTCATGCGGTTGACAGGGACATTAAACAAGCCATCATTAAAGTTACTAATTAGATGAAAAAAGAAAGTGAAGGACACAGCAGTCCTGTGGGCTGAGGACATGGTATCTGGATGCGGGGCGGGGGGGGGGGGGAGTGCTGATTCAGCACGAGACAGTACACTGTAAAACAAGTTCAGGGAGAATGTGTGTTGGATCATACAAGACGACTGCTTACTCATCAGAGAGAGGATTCTGTTTCTGGTAGGCAATGAGTACTGCATGCATGCAAGAGCCAGGAGGTTGTAGCTATGCGGCAGGATGCTGTACTGTCTTTGAACCCGCTATCCATTTTGAACCAGAATGCCTTGAGGTATCTAGTCCTATCTCTTGTAGAAAGATAAAATCATTAGTAATGATTCCATTCAAGGAAAGGGGGGCTGACCCCCACCCCTGTGTTTCAGACCACATGTAATTTGTTTCTCCTCAAGAGCAGCTATATTTCTGGCCAGCTCACTGGTTTTAAACACTGAACGACTGTATGCCTTAACAGTTTAGCAGCCTCACATACTAGGTACGCATACCAACAGTGAACACATATTTTTTACTCTTCAGTTTGTGTTTCTCACATTGCTATAGCTATCATGAACAAAATTTCAAAATTTTATTTGAATGAATGAATATTTTCTCTTGCTAGAATTTAGTTTTAATTTGTCGGGTCCATACCTGCCTGGCCATTGTTGTTAGTTGACAGAACATATATTCATTTTTTTTACTGTAAGAGTAAAGGGTGGCTCTAATCACAATCCAGAAAAAAACATTGTGCAGCAAATATCCAATGCCTAGGAAACGGTTTATCAAAAGATGGGACAGATGAGGATATATATATATACAAGGATGGCAGTTATTATTGCTGTAACGAGTACTACTACCAGTAGTAGTACTACTACCAGTAGTAGTAGTAGTAGTAGTAGTAGTAGTAGTAGTAGTAGTAGTAGTAGTAGTAGTACATTGCTTTAGAGAGATGTCATTTTTGTAAATTTTTGGAATTTGGAATGTTGTACTTTGTAGTCCTGAGTGGCTCATTATACAGACTAGCAATTGGAATACTCTTGGTTGTAGCCCACAGATGCTTCTGGCAATAGTTTGCCCTTTCTCTAAGGAACTCAGGGGTGGTACATGTTGGTTTTTATCTATACTGAGAAAAAGAGGGAAGATTTGCTTCCCTCTGAGGCAGCAAAAAATGTCTTGACTTGTGGACATGCTCATTCATGCACAGAAACGCCCACAGGTTACTGAGTTTGTTTTGCAGTGTGCTGGCTTCCTCTTGTGCAGGGTAGAACACAAACTGTATCCTAAACGATCCATAAGGACTTTCTTAAGAATCAATAGAAATTGATTTTATTCCCAATTTAACTCTGCAGCCTTCACTTAATAGCATTCCTGCAGCTTTACAGCACAGTTTCTTCCAATAAGGTGACAAATATACATGGCCTCCAGCCCGTGTGATCAGTCTGTTTGTCAAGTTCATGCTGAGCTCTAACACCAGCGGCCTCCAGATGATTTTCATTTCTTCGCTTGTGCACCATACACCTAGCAGGTCCACATTATATTGCAAGGCCTTGAATGAGGATAGCAGAAGATAGAACTACCTGTTTACTTTGGTCCCCTTTACCTTTTTATTCATTAATACACAGCTAGCTCCTCTATACCTGAAGTTGCAGGTTATGTACAGATTTTAGAATAACTGGGGAACAAATTGGGGGCCAGGAGGAATACAGATTAACATTTATAATTGCAAAAGTAGATATATGATACAAACTTTTCTTGCAATGTGAGAATATAATTGCAGGTTTGCACTGTGCATCTAAAAAAAAAACCCAAATCCAAAGTCTAGTTTCTGTAAACTGAAATTTGTTTTTTGCAGTTCAGCATTTATGAAGCTTTTCATTAGAGGACAGCACCCACTGCTGTGATTATCAAATGAAGACTATTTTTTTTGTTTTTCATTTTAGCTTTATCGAATAACAGGAAGTTTGTCGTTAGGGGCTATGGGAATGCTGTGGACCAAAGTTTGCAGAAATCAGACAGTATCTACTTAAAAGTTTGCTAGGGAATAGACAATCCCGATGAACATTGCATCTTCCATAAAAGTAATCCTCCAGGTACTGTTAGTTTTAATGAGTTGGGAAATGCATTCTTGGCCCTCAGGGTCATTTTAATAGCATAAACTCAAGCTATTTGCACGGTAATCTTGAAGTTAGCTTGATGCCTGAACTGGTGGATACCATGTGCCAGTTTACACACGTTTTCATTATTTTATGTGCTTGAGATCACCAAAATTTTCCCCTTGATACTGGCTGTTACATCATCATATATCGTAGAAATCATTTCAGGTTTTTTCATCTTTTCTCTATGCCTTTCAGCCCAGAGGCATTTTGTCAGAAAGAGTGACTCTTAGGACAAGAGATTGAAACCAACATTTTATTTCTGCCACCCAGGTGCTGTTTACAAAAGTTGGTTCATTCAATTATTCCAGATTGTTTGTGTATGAAAAATTTAGCAAGGTTTGCATTGTATATGTATAGTATATATATCTATATATCTGTATAAACACTTGACTATGAAAAAAGTTTCAGTTAAAGTTAACAAGCAGAGTGAAACCAAAACTATTTACCCTTTTTGAGAAAATATCTACAGTGATGAAAGAAATACTAAAGCTTTTGTGGACAACATTTTAGCATTGTTTGCCACAACATTATTTGGTTCATTTACATTGCCCTCTCCCCCAGTGATTTCTTTTGCTCTCAATTATTTTATCATACAGCCAAATACGATTGGTTACATAGTGTCATGGTGCCATTCAATTCAGTACATGATCCCTGATTGGCTAGGATCACCCATTGCAAAACAGTAATTGAAAAGGGAGGGGATGGTGCTGAAGTAGCAGCCACTGAAGATAACAATAGCAGGTTATCATGGGATAATTATTATCATTCAAATTCATCTAAATCACCTGAATTGAATTGTCCATTAATCTGATTTAATTTGATTTAATTTAATTTGTAAAAGGTAATTTACATTTTTGTTTCCTTGGTATTATATGCTTGGCAAAATAATTAGCAGAAATGTTACGCTGTTTTTCAAAATTTCATCCAAGTCTACACCATCATTTTTTGTGTAGTAACTTTCCACCATTGCTAGGGGTGTGCCCAGAACAGCGTAGTGAGTAACTAATTCGAACCCTGCCCCTGGCCTGTCCCCAGCCCGCTGGCACAGGGACTAATGCCCCGGTTACACCCGAGCCCTGCTGCCATGGTTACACCAGTGTAAGTCCAGTGTAAGTCCAGAATATGCCAGCAATGTAACTTCTAGTTGGTTTTGGCTTCTAGGGTGCTTTTGCCCCCCCCCCCCAGGATCGCACTGATAATCTAGTTATGGTTATTAATGGTATCTATATCTATTGTCTGGTTATTATCACTAATATCAACTATTCTGTAATAATTTGGGAAAACACAATTAGATCAGAGTTTATTACAGTTGCCTTTAATAGAGGAGACTGTTAGCTCTGGGACAAATTGTATGTTACATCTATGAAATTTGACTATTATAGATTCAGGTAATATCCCACTAAATAACCATGACAGAAGTTCCCAAAACAGGTTGTGTTTGTTCATGTGAATGCAAAACAAACTAGACCATCAGAGGAGAAAGATGGAGTATAAGATATGTCCTTCCTCTCCCCTTAGTTATCTTAGAGGCATCTTACACAAGGATGCTCAAGTGTAGGGAGAAACAATGTTAGCCAGGAAGTGAAGATGAAATTAACAAACCCTCTGAGGAGCCATCTCTGCCAGCTCCAGTAGAGAGATGAAATTGACAGAGCCTCTGTCTTTTTAAACTACGTGTAAGATGTCTTGTGGAGAGAGACTCTAAGCCACACAAAAGCAACATGACCTCAATAGTGATGATTCGTTGTTTGCAAATAAGGCACTGAAAAATCAAAAATCAAATCAATGCCTGTTTTTTCTTGAGTCAGGCACACCATGTAATAGCATTAATGATTTGCCCTTTGATGATTTGTACATAATTTAACATAAGAAGAATTCTGAGCGATTCTGAGTGTCTAAGGGCAGATTGGCCATTAAGGCCACAGAGAGAGTTCCTGGTGGGCAGCTGCCTCCAAGTGAGGAGTGGCCCCCATCTCAGTTAGAATGGTCCTTGGCAAGTGGCCCTTGCAACTGCTGCTGTGATACCGACGACTCTGGCCGTTTCCACACGGCTTACCTTATTCTGTAAAATAGCGAAATCTCACACGAAATCTCTCAAGAAGAAGCTGTTGTGGTGTCTTCTCGCGCGATAACAGCGTCTTCTCATGAGATTTCGCTATTTTACAGAATAAAGTAAGCCATGTGGAAACGGCCTCTGTGAGTCAGGCAAGCAGCCATAGTGGAGTGCAAGCAGGCTGCACGGGTACCATGAGAATGGACAAGCAGGTGCTGTTGCAAGCAAAATGGTTACCCTGGCCTGTGTGAGGTGGGTGAGCAGCCACTGTGATGAGAGAACCAGCATTTGCTCCTTTCCTCCACTTCATTGTGTGTGTGGGGGGGGGGGCAGGAGGCAGGTAGAGGCAGGGCCCTTTCCATAGCCATTTTTGTTTTCCAGTCTGCCCCAGTTTGTGCATTCACCATTCAGAATGCCCCTGACCAAGTAACTGCTTGGGTTTCCAGGTTTGCTTGGATTATTTATGGCCCAGGGTAATTATAAGCTGGTCATTTGTCTAGAATCACCGTGACTTATTTTAGTTAAAAAATCTCCCCTGAATATTTTTAAAACAGCTGGTTGTCCCTATATATTCTGTTATATACCCCGACTCCAAATGAGATACATCCTTGTCATTTCGCTGTGAAAAATTGCTGTGTTCTACTTGTCTTGCCTTTACAAATAGAGGAGCATTAGAAGCTATTAGTTGGTAAGGGGAGCTTGAATTCCCACCCATGAATGGTTATGGGCGTGGGAGGGGGAGGACAGCAAATCTACCTGCTTTTCTGCCAGTAATTAACCTCATTGCTAATGACGTGAAACCAGATAGTTACTGTCACATGAGGGAATGTTCATAAGACCATTCTGGTTAATGAGTACAGTATGGGATGAACCCCCCCCCCAACTCCCTTCTATTGTTTTAATATTTGGTTAATTTCTCTTTAATGTAGATTAATTGGCACTTCTCTGCCTTCAAATCTCTTTGATATATGTAAATGATTTCCTCCACAACCACGAAATCCTGCATGGCTTCCTCTCTGAGGAAATGAATGCCTAGATTGCTACAAGGACAAGGAATCTTAAGTTCATGGGGAGGATAGAGAAGAAGAAGACATGTTTCTTGCACTTATGAAATGTACAAAGTTGTTTGGAAATGAAAGTAAATTTCTTATCTGTGCCTCCCATTACTAGATCATAAAGACAGGCTTTATTTGTCTGGCAACATGGTGTTGCTATTTCCTTCCATGGTTTTTGGTGGCTACCACACTATCTTTGTAATGCATGGGGGGGGGGCCTTAATTGCATCTCTCTGCTTTATAATTCCATTGTTTCTTACTCCAAATGATTGTTCTGAGTTATAGTACACTCAGAAGCGGAGCAACTCAATATTATGTGTGTATGGAGCAGGCAGGAGCTATAAAAACCACAACAGCCAAAGCAATGTTTTCAAAACTTATGATATTACCTTGCTGGACCCAAATAAAATCAGTATACGGGGACATTTTGTAAGCATTGCACAAAATGGAATACACTGGAAGAGAGAATGGGAGCGGCGGAGGATGGATAAGAGTTTTCAAAAATGAGAGCCAGATTTGCTTCACTATCTCAAAAGATGTTGCTACAAGACCAATCTTGAAAGACATCTGAATAGTACTATCAATGTGCAATACCTGGTGGGGACAGAATTACCCACTCAACTCTTAAGTAACAAAGTATGGGCCTGAATTTATATTTACAGACATTTTGCCATACAATGTACAGTGGCCTCTCTAGCATTCATTTGGGGAGTCATACATTTCTGCTTTATATTGAGGAAAGGGCTCAGTGGTAGAGCATCTGCTTGGCATTCAAAAGGTCCCAGGTTCAATTCCAGGGATCTCCAGTTAAGGATCAGGTAGTAGGTAGTAGGTGATGTGAAAGACCTACACCAGAAACCCTGGAAAGCTGCTGCTAGTCTGAGAAGACAATACTGACTTGACAGACGAATGTTCTGGTATAATATAAGGCAGCTTCAGTTGTGTTGATGTGTACTTCCTATATTGATAGCAGGTAAGGGGTTGACCACTATAGCATTTGACTTTCCTGTCTCTCCCTAGGAAAAAAAAATTGAGCAGGTGTCTTACTACATTGCCAGATGTTTTCTCCAATGCAATAATGGCTTTGAACTCTCTAGTCTCTATTCCCCAATCGTTCAGGTTTGGGGACAGGGTTGGGGTGGCATTAAGTTTCTACTGTAATTCAAAAGCTCAAACCTGAGCTATCCTCTTATGAGTTCTCTCATTGCCTTTCTATGGAATGGGTAAACGGATTTGAGTTAGAAGATTAGGGTTTGATTTGGTAATGTATTTTTAGTTAAACACTACATACAATTCAGATATGAAAATGTATGGCCATAAATCAAAATTTGGTGTACTACCTAAAAATATTATTTTTCTACTATTAATATACTACAAAGTAGACACCTGCAGTTACAATAAATTCCCCAAAGAATATATTGGAAGTTAGGTTTAGATTTAGCCGTAGCATTAGGAGGAGTTGTAGATAAAGTTATAAGGAGAGAAGATAAAGTTTAGAGTCAAATAGGGTTAAAAGTCAAGAGCTATAGTTGGAGCCTTGTTGGAGCCCTATTTGGGTATTGCCACCTAATGAACTGAAGCAGTGGCAAGCAGATATAGGGCTCTTTGAGTGGTGGTATATCTTTTATGCAGCGCCCTTCACCTAGACATGTACCTGAGACCAGTCTACTATCTTTCCAGTGCCAGGTAAGGACAGTAGTTATGTCTACTCCTTTGGGTAGTATTTGCTTTCCTGTTTTCTGTATCTGACACAACCCATGCTATTGTTCATTCTTATTGGCCCTATTTTTATGGAATATCATGGTCTGCTAGTATGTTTAGATTATCTTTATGCTGGTTTTGTCATAGTTTAAGGTGCTATTTATGATTCCTTTAACCTCTGTTTACTGTTTTCAATTATTTTTATTAGGTTGTAAGATAACTTGAGCAGATTTCTTGAGCAGGGATTAAGAAATCATCTAAATACATAAATAAAACTAAACAATGGCTTCAAGATGTGCTACTGTCATAGCTATAGATGGTAAAATTGCTAGTTCAGATAGCGAAACATTGAAGCAAATGACTGAACGTGGAAGTGGAAAATACTATTATATAAAAAACCCATTGTTTCCCAAGATGATTGTTTCCTACAAGCTCACATATTTCATTTTCATAAATTTCATACATGTAAGCTGACTTGAGTAGATTTCTTGAGCAGATGTTAAGAAATCATCTAAATACATAAATAAAATTAAACGATAGCTTCAAGATGTACTACTGTCATAGATATAGATGGTAAAATTGTTAGTTCAAATAGTGAAACATTCCATGAACTTGGAAATAGAAAATACTATTATATAAAAAAAACATTGTTCTCCAAGATGATTGTTTCCTACAAGCTTTTGTATGTAGTTTTCATACATTACCTGAAAGGAGACTTGTGATATCATAGGACTTACAGCTACATCAAATATGTAACTCTTGCCTGATCATCCTCCTCCAAGGTGAAGCTCACAATGTGAACTAGCCAAATTTATCTGTACCATCTAACATTTCTTTTTTTATAATGAGGGAACCCTGTGGCTGTAAATTGGCAGTATAAATACCTTAAACCACAAGAACATGCCACCTTTCCAATAAACAGACATATATATTTAATATTTAATGATACATACACAGATAGATAACATTATAGATCTTTAGTCAGAACTTACAGAGTGTGTTACCTTGAGCCTTGCTGTAGATATGCATATATCTATAGCTCTATATATTGCTTCCATTTTATGATGTGCTCAAAGTTCCACCTCTTGTCTTCATCTTCCCCTCTCTATTTCTGTCCAGATTTGCTATTTGATTTGCAATCAAAAATGAGAGGTATTTCAAGCTTATATGCTGCTTGTGTACCTTTGCACCTGGAAATCAGAATGGGTGGACGAAGCTGGTATCTGCTGGTGGTGCATGCTCATAAATAGATTACTTTAATGCTTTACTTTGTCTCAATGAAACTGTCCTAATTGCTAAAACTGAAGGGAGGGTTTGAAAGCGGGAACATAATTTACAAAATAAATCAACACCCACAGAGTCTAGCACCAAATCATCATCAAGTCACACACACTGTAAGGTCAGGGCATGCCTGTAGCAGTTATTGAACGAGTGTCTTTTACAAATCCTGCGACTCTTCTTTACATATGGTGCCTCATTAAGTGGAGGATGTGTGAACTTGCTCACAGATTTCTGTGATTTCCATTTTCAGATGGAGAAATAAATAATACTGTGTTCCAGGTAAATACTACAGTCTTAGGAGGATTGCAACCTATGCGTTCCTTTTCCATGGGCAACATTCACTATATTTATTTATTTATTCAATTTATAGTCTGCTCTCCCCACACGCAGGCTCAGAGCAGAGGTTCAGAACACCATTCCCAAGACTGTTTCTCTTTTGACAACCCTTTCTGGGAGCAATAATGAAGTAGTTCCTCTGTTAAGGAGAATTCCATATCAACTTGTTAAATGAATTCTTGATTTTCTTTACAAGCTTGTGTGGCAGTCAGTCTATTTGGGTTACTGCCCCTGCTTGAGATTTCTGCTTCCAAAGATACCTTCAAGAATACCTTGGGAATTAATATACTGTGGTAATTAATATAACTGAATGCTAAATATAGGATTAATTAATGGATTAATGGAAATGGATTTATTAAGATTTAAATAACAGAACAAATTTCAACTGAATGTATACTAAAGAAAAATGTGTAAGAAAAGAAATGACACTGGCTGTTTCCACACAGCTGGTCATTCCTGCTCTTTGCCTGCTTTATGTGTATGTTTTGCTGAGTTGCTCTGAAAACTCAGGCTCCATTCTCCCCAAAAGCGCTTTGCGGTTGCAGGACAGCGTCCACAGTTCTTAGAAAATCACCATTGCCTGCCTCCTTTGCAATTTTTTTTTTGGCTCTGCACCATTCACATGCCCAGGAACACAGAAGCACTCTGTCAGCCCACAGCAAAAGAAAAGACCAGGGAAAGTGCGGTCCCAGAAAAGTTGCCGAAAAAAATGGAAGCCAAGCAGCCTTCAAGTGTTTTGCAAATGGAGACATCTGAAATCACGGGGGAAAGCTACTAGCATTCCGAGAGTGAGCTGTCCCTATGTATGGAAACAGCCACTATCTACTGTCTGCCGGTCTGTCTGTTGCTCTCTCTCTCTCTCTCGCTCCATCCACCCACCCATCCATCCTGTTTAGATACAGTAATCCTTTTATTTTTGTAAATGTGTAATCACCACACTTTGTAATTTCTACCCACCACATACACTTTCCTTGGTTGATCTAGTAATCATGCTTTTCTAGAATTATTTTTTTCACAATGTTTTTCCTCAGTCTTATCTCCAACCATATCTTTGCCCAACTGCCCTTAACTGACTTTAACAGACTCTTCTCAGCATAGAATTTTCAAATTCCACCAATCAGTCACACTTACCACTCTGACCAATTGCAGGGAAGCCAGTTATTAACTAATCCCAGGGGTGGCCAAACTTGCTTAATGTGAGAGCCACATAGAATAAATGTCAGATGTTTGAGAGCCGCAGGACAAGATGCATTGAAGTGACTTCAGAGGAAGAGGTGAGTTTGGGGGAGTGTCTTGAAAGTGGCATCACAGGAAGGGGTGGGGTTTGGGTACAGTATGCTGGAAGTGACATAATTGGAAGGGGTGGAGCTTGGGAAGAGCCATCACCTGACCTTTGACAAAAGTGACATCACATCCTTGATAGGCTTCACCCTCAAAGTCCTCAGGTATTTTCTGAGTTGGACCTGGTAACCCCAACATTTTTATTGAAAATATGATAGACGTGGAAAGAAAGAAGGAAAGGGAGGGAGGGAAAGACCTGGAAAGAAAGAAGGAAAGAAGGGAAGGGAGGGAAATAAACTAAAATAAAATAAACTGTACAGCCACAGTGATACTCAGAAACCTCCAGGAGCCGCACAATATGTCTAGAAGAGCCACATGTGGCTCCTGAGCCACAGTTTGGCCACCCCTGACTAATCCTTTTGCAGTTCCAACCAACTCTTTCTAAACTCAGTTTCTCAACCGAGTGTTTATATTTCTTTTTACTTCTTTTTGTTATTTAACTAAGCCTACACAGCATGTGCCCTAGATCAATGACCCTAGTTGCATCTGTGTTCTGTTCACTGTAGCTCCCCTCCACATTCTTTTTAGATCTTCATGGATTTCTTAGACATCTTTACATTATGCACTAGAATATACAGGAAAGATATTTTCTAGTCTAACAACCTTAAATGTTTTACAAGCAGGTGTCTAAAACCTTGGCAGGTTTTTTAAATTCTTCAACTTGATACCTCCATTATGTCTCTGGAAGGAAGCCTGACTACACCTGACTAACTCTGCTGCTGTTATTCAGCAGTCCTTTCACACTGCTTCCTGAAACTGCCAAGACACCCTTGAACCTGTTTAGAAAAGGTTAGGACGCTAATTAAGAACATTTATTCCCCACCCCCAACTCCTACCCTGAGGGAGAAAAACATGCAGAAGTTAGAGTGGGAATATGTTGTTTTCTGGATTAGAAAACGAACAGCTTGCTTCCCCCTCTGGGACCAGAATGGTCCAGGAGGTCCTGTACAGAAGCATAAAAAAGTGATGAGAGGTTAATTTGCAGTTCTGTGGTGCATGAGGTTCCCCTTTGCACAAATATTGATCTAAGGCGTGCATCTATCTATTCTCGCAGTAATAACAACAGTGTGCTATTCTTGTTTGAGATATGTATGCAAGGGCATTTTAAGAAAAAGAAACAAAGAAAAGGGTGTGTGTGATTGTTGTTGGGCAGTATACTTACTGTTGCAGAGATAGAAATGGTACCACACCATGTCCCCTTTGTATGAAATGCCTATATTTTTATTGATACTTGTCCTGCCAGCTGAAAGTGTATTTTAAAACAAGTGGAAAGAAGGTGTTTTATTTCCTGCTGTTTCTTATCAAATGTTATTTCTTTTGTTGGGTCTTCTGAGTTCAGTGCATATGTGCATGGGAACATTACTTGAAGAAAGCTAACCATATTGTCACACATTGTAGTTAAGCCAGCTTTCCCCTTAAAAGCCCATTTGTAAAAATAAATGTAAAATCTACAATGGCGGGATTGTACATTTGATTTATCTTCAGCATTCTGTCCAATGTTAACAACATTTATATATAGCACAAATAGAATGAGACAGACTCAAAGACGTTATCAAGTGCATTGTGTGAAAATAGTCTCAGAGACAAGTCACATTTTTAAAATTAGTTTTAAATTTATTTAAACATTGATATTAAAGTAGTATACAGCATATATAAAAATACAGATAGTAGCACAGCTTATAAGATACCATCATAACTTGTTATCAACTAAGGTAAGTATAAACAATATTCCTAACAAACTAATTTCGGTTCAAGGAGGATCATATTATTAATTAACGATTTATTTGAATATACATATTTGATGTTAAGCACTTTTCTTTTTTTATAATAATATTATATATTAAGGATGTTTTGATATAGATGGTTTGGAGGTTGTAGATCTTTTCTGATGATGTATTCAAAGAAATGGCAATGTCAGAAGGTGGACCCTCTGGCATCACGTTGCCACTGAGGCCCCTCCCTTCCCTAAACTCCATCTCCCCCCATATACTGTCCCTACATCTCCAGGAATATCCCGAGCTGGAGTTATATCCTAACAGTAACCATGCTTACCATCTCCAAACCAATTATTTCTAAGGCAATCATTGTAAAGTGTGATGGGGTGATTTAATACTCCATACAGCCTAAGAACATGTGGCAGATACACATCAGAGAATTATAATTGGCTAGTAGCCCAAATTTCTTGAAGACACACAGCTTCCATGGAGATAGATCAAGATGGGTAGCTTTGGGCAATGGGAAGCCCTCTCAGCCCAGTTATAGCAAACTTCTACATGGAACATTTTGAAAAAACAGCTCTAGAATCAGCACCCCACAAACCTACAGTCTGGTTCCGGTTCGTAGATGATACCTTTATCATTTGGAGCCACGTTGAGGAAGAATTGATGGCGTTTTTAAACCACCTCAACAATATCTACCTGAACATACAATTCACTATGGAGAAAAAAATCAGGGGGAAACTTCCATTTCTAGATACCTTACCTAAACTTTCAGTTAGGTCACAAGGTCTACAAGAAACCAACTTACACAGATCGGTACTTACACAAAAACTCCAATCACCACCCTCGACAGAAAAGAGGCATAATAAAAACATTAGTAAACCGTGCAAGACGGAAATGTGAAACGCACTTTCTCAACAAGGAAACTAATCATCTAAACCACGCACTTCAACCAAATGGCTACTCCAGAAATGAAATCAGAAGAGCAATTAAACCAAGGATAAATCAAACAACCAAGGAAAAACAGTCTCCCACAGAAAAAGTATTTTTGCCATATATCAAAGGAATCACTAATCAGATGGGAAAGCTTATGAAAAAGCACAACCTTCAAGCAGTATTCAGACCCACCAGAAAAATACAACAGATGCTACGATCAGCAAAAGACAATAGAGACCCCCTCACCTCTGCAGGAGTATACTGCATACCCTGCAGCTGTGGACAAGTTTACATCGGGACCACACAGCATAGCATCCAGACAATAATAAAAGAACATGAAAGACACTGCAGACTTGGCCATCCAGAAAAATCAGCAGTGGCTGAACATAGCCTAACTCAAAGAGGACACAGTATCTTATTCCAGGACTCTAAAATACTAGACAACACTTCCAACTACTTTGTCAGATTGCACAGGGAAGCCATTGAAATTCATAAGCATAAGCACAACTCCAACAGGAAAGAAGAGACCTTAAGAATGAATAGAGCATGGTTTCCAGTCCTGAAAGACACCAGGCTAACAAAATACTCTATACCCGACAATAGCCCTGCAGAGAAGATTAGCATATCAAGCACCAATCCATATGCAAAAGAACCTCCTCAGGATACAGTGAAGCCTCCCTCCATTAGCATTCCACACCCTGGGAAACTTGCAGGATGACTCAGCCCAACCCTACCTTCCTGAGTAGATATAAATTACCTGGCAACTTCTTTTCCATACTGTGACACTGAGAGATCTCTGTCTTTCGGTGCTACACCTCTGAAGATGCCTGTCACAGCTGCTGGCAAAACATCAGGAACTACAACGCCAAGACCACGGCTATACAGCCCGGAAAATCCACAACAACCATGGGTAATTTAATTGTCTGTCCTCCTACCATGTTCCTTTATCACTAAAGAGAGAACCAAAAGGAGTGTGAAAAGGAGTGTCATGTTATTTCTTTATTGATCTAAGCCCCATAAATGCATGTGCTCTGCTCCAAGTCTGGAGAGAGGGAAAATAGGCCCCTCTTTACAAAGTAAGGATAAATAGCACTCCCCCTTGCTCCCCTTTTAATACTACGGAATTAGAATGTAACATGCTCTGAATATTCATTTCCTCTGCTTCAAATACATGTTTCAGCCATCCGTGGTTCCCTTTTGTCCTCAAGTTACTGATCTGTTTTGCAATTAAAAATGAGGTGTGTTTTCAATTTATGTGCTACTTGTGTACTTGTACAATTATTGGTCATCACTCAAGGTAGCTGGCTCATAGTCACTAGTTCACACTTGGAACTTTAACCACTTATTTGCTATCTCAAAGAACCTTAAATTCAGAGTCCTCTGCAATTGGGAATGTAATTTAAAGAATAAGACAGTGTATAGATGCATGTACGTTCCAAGGCATCTGTACATGTATGTGAACTTGAAGAATCTGACTCTATGACTCCTGTCTTGCAGAGAATCCAAACAATCACTAGGATCTGACTGTTCTTCCACTTGGGAAGTTGAAAGATGAGGAAACTGGAGCAGATGAGATGAAGCAACCAGCAGCTGCCAACTGTATTGCTGGCAAGGACATTACTGCCTCTAGAGCTATTACTGTTACAATGTAATCCTGCTTCTCCCGGATGAAATTGATAAGTAAATAATCTATGCATGAAAGCAGCCCAGCAAGGGACAAAGTGTGCACAGATGGAAACAAAAGGATCTGGGTTCAGATCTTGACTCATGATGACATGAAGCTTATGGTCACAGACCCATCATAATCTGACCTTGAGGATGTTGTATTTGACAGAAGACTGGGAGAGGGGGGATAATAATGTAATGAACAAGTAAAACTTAGACTTACACTAAACTATTTGTACTCTCCCCAAAAGTACTATTTAAATACGTTATAAAATACTTGTTAAGTATAACTGTGTTCTTTTACAGTTACAGATAGCATACTGTACAGCATGTAGAAATATTTTCCCATGCCAAAAAGAAAATAAATGTAATGGGGGGACTAGATAGAAAGGACAAGGCTCCTGCCAAAGAGGGAGTTCTTGGAGGGTCAACTTTTCTCACATCTGTGTGACAAGCTACACTTACCAAAATTTGCTACACAACTATTGAAAGGATTGGAGAGACAAAGAGAGACAGAGAGATGCCCTCCTTACGTGGTCACCCTAGTTTTTGCCCCTAAGGAAAATCTTGACTGGAAAAACCTGTGATAGGAAGTAGAACCTCTGAAAGTGATATTCAAGAAAGGTGTAAGAATTTTATAGTTGCAAACTGAATTGTCTAGTACCTAGTTTCCCCATATGTTACAATATTAATGCTCTTTTGAACCATGTACTGTATGAAATATTCATATTTTTATCCTGTGGCAAACAAAACCAGGAAAGCACAAGTTGTTTATAAAGCTGACTTATGGTGTTTCACAGTCTAATCTTCCAAGGATTTCTTTCTTTCTCTCCCTACGCCATCAGTTCTCCCCCTCCATGACTCCTTTTTTATCCATTAATGAGAAAAAATCCATGCTGACACTGTTCTGCTATAACTCTGTGAATCTAGGGCTAAACATACTTTCTTCTGAGTAAGTCTCTCTGAGCTCCATGAGACTTACTTGTGAGTAAACATACCTAACTCTGAGCATCCTAAGCATACTTTCTTGGGTGTAAGTCTCATTTGCCTACCTTTCTGAGAATTTAGGGCCACAACAACCATAAGCACATTTCCTTGGGTTGTAGGTCTTATTAAGCTTAATGGTACTACTTACTGTTGTGTAAATATGTATAGGTCTAGACTGCACTTGTTTTTTATTTCAGAAACACAAGAATGTGGCTATAGACAGTTAATTTGCCAATACATGACATGACATAGCCAGTAATTTCATGAACCGCCTTCAGCTGCTACAAAAACTGAAGCCATGCCCTAATTTTAATAAGGGGGTGAGAATAGTGGCCTAAAAGGTTCTCATATTACATCAGATTATTATGTCACATGCCAGAGATTCAGTGGCTTTCTGATGATAACAGTGCAGATTGGCATATCATAGAGCAAAATTGTTCCAAAAATACTTTACTATTATCAGGGTTCCTATAAGAGTATTTTGCCAGAATTTAAGTAAAATCCTTACAGTATTTCTGTATGGAATAAATTGAGAGGAGTTTTAAGCCTTTGATTTTCTTCTACCACATTCTTTATATTTATTACATTAATTAACTTTGCATATCAGGTTATAAAAACATTTGACTGAACCATATTGTGTGATTCAGTGATATTAAGAATCTGAAGTGTTTAAGTAGATAGAAATAAGAAATGTATTAGGTAAATATCCCTCTTGGTTCCAATATCTACTTCCTTAATTTTTGTCGTAGCTGAAGATGAAGAGCAACTGAGACTTCCAGTGCAATCCTAACCTCCCAGGCAGCGCCGTCGCAAGTGCGCTGGTGTAAATGGGGTGGTGCTGGACGGCACCCTAATGACTTTCGCAGGATAGTCCCACCAGCGCCCGGGTGTGGCAAAGTGAAATGCAGCAGCCTCTGAGAGGTCCCACCCACCGTTCCCCTGACAACCCCGCTCACACCAGCCAATGGCCACACCTCTCCCCTGACATCCAGGCGAGGGAACAGCGGCGGCGCAGCCAATGGGAAGGCTGCGATCGCCGCTGCTGCTGCCGCTGCCGCCAATAGGCCCCCATCAGAGGGCAGGCATCCCTGCCAGGGAAGGGGGCAGAAGTGACAGTGAAGGGCCAGATCGAACACCCCCCCCCGCTCGCCCGTCCAGCCCCCATTTCTGATGAGGGCCAGGCTGGTAACCGCAGCTCAGTGTGTCTGCACATACCCACTTCCACTGCCACCACCAAAAGAAAAAGGTTTCCCCCCCTGAAAAGTAGGGCCAGACAGTAGGGAGCTGATCTCTGTTGCCTGGAGAGCAGTTGTACGTCCGGGAGATCTCCAGCTACCACCTGGAGACCGGCAACCCTAAGTAGTCCCCAGGTTCCGAAGAAGCAGGTGGGGGGGAGGTGGGGCCGGCAATGAGTGACAGGAATGCCCATTGGGAACCAGGTGGGAGGCCAGGAGGCCGTTTGGAAATGAGGGGAATGAAAAGTGTGCTCAGACTTTCTGCCACGCAACGGGAACACATCACTGCATCTCTACAAAGCGAGAGCAGGGGCTGGACCTTGACCCAGTACTGGGGAGATGCCCCCCAGAGTGAACTGAGAGACCATCCCCATGCCAAGCCCATCCCTGCTTCTGCAAACACAACCCCCACTCCCTGGCAGCAGCTTTCCACCTGCACCCCATCTTCCTGGCTTATCAGATGCCAGCCGCTCAGCTTATTAGAGAATGAAAGTCCTCGGTGCCTCCCCCCTCCCTGCAGACATTCATGGGCCATGGTTCAATTCCCACCCCTCTGCCTGACGTTACATTGGGGGGAGGAAGGGGGCAGGAAGGCTGAACAGGGTCTGCTTGATACATTTGTGGGGATGTGCGAGTGGAAATGTGTGATGGGGGTGTTGGGGGAGGGGCTAAGGACAAAGTCAGGCATGCAAACACAGAAGTTGTTGTTTTTCAACTTGTTTTATTAAACTGGAAAAAGCGCCCTTGTTTCTAGGCTGAAAAGGGAGCCAAGGCATTTCGCACAGCCCTCCTTCTTGCTCCCAGGGGCGAGGCTGAGATGCGGACTGTGGTGAGATATTTCTTCCTGGGATGGATCCGAATGTCACTTGCAGAGGATTAGGGGGTGGGGTGGGGAGGAGCGGACATGCTCGGGACGTGCCTGCTTCTCCTCTCGCTTGCGGCGGCCGTGGCCTGGCAGCGGCCATGCGCCTCATAGCACCGCTGATGGAAGACCATTTATGCCCACGTAGGGGCCAGATCCACTGTTGCAAACCTTAGTTCGGTTCCTATTCACTTTCCCCGCCCTCCTTAGGATTGCACTGTTCATTTCAATTGCTTATATAATTTTGATAACCTAACAGGTGTTATTTAAGCTTCATCAGAAGTTTCTTAGTAGTGATGAACATTTAGGCAATATCTTTGAAAAGTGATAGTGTAAAATAGTAATTAAGGAGATTTCTGCCTCAACATGGGAAAAGTGTTTCAGGTTTGTTCTTCCTGTACAAACCTGAAAAAAATTCCTTTTATTTATTTATTTGGATTTCTTTTCCACCCTCCCCATGAAGGGCTCAGGGTGGATTCCAACATTTAAAAAAAAAACATTAAAATTAATGTATACAATTAAAACCATAAATAGATTTTTAAAACTGTACCCTTGCTATTTGACTCCTAATTGAAACAAAAGCATGAATAATACTTCTAATGATGCATGTTGGAGATATTCTGATGTAAAAGCAGATTTCTTCTGCATGTAAGGAGTGCACTTCCATCCAAAAACATTTTAGAGGGAAAAAAATCACATTCACAGTTATGATAATAACAGGTTGCTAGCTGGTATTTAAACTACTGGATATAACTGTATTTTAAATTGCACTGGAATCTGCTGACTGGGAGAGCCAGTTTGGTGTACTGGTTAAGAGCGCAGGACTCTAATCTGGAGAGCCAGGTTTGATTCCCCACTCCTCCACTTGAAGCCAGCTGGGTGACCTTGGGCTAGTCACCATTCTCTGGAGCAGCGTTTTTCAACCACTGTGCCGCGGCACACTAGTGTGCCGTGAGACATTGTCTGGTGTGCCGTGGGAAAAATTCCAATTTCATCCGTAACATGCGGCTTCGGCTCACAAATAGACCAATCATTAGATTCAAATAGACAGGAGGAGACATCGCAGTAGATCGCCGATGCGCAGAAGAGCGCCGATGGATCTGGACTCTGGAGGATTATCGCGGACGCAGCACAGAAGAGCGCTGAGTGATGGATCTGGAGGAGACATGAGCAGAAGAGCACTGACTGATGGATCTGGAGGAGACATGAGCAGAAGAGCGCTGAGTGTGATGGACAGCGGCTATCTGGAGGAGACAAGCGCAGTAAGTACTGAGTGACAGTGAGACAGGAGCAGATACTGCAGTGATGGACAAGTTTTTGAAAAGGAAAGAACTGGACTCTGAACAAAATTCGGAGCAAGATGAGAGCCCAAGTATGAGTGGGGATCAAAAGAAAGCAAAGATGGTTAGCTCAAGCAAATTCTCTGGCACAAGGCAATATAGCAAAAGCTATATTTCATTTGGATTTACTTTCACCGGAGATGCAAAGAAACCAACTCCACGGTGCGTGGTGTGTGGTGAAAAGCTATCTAACAGTGCTATGGTCCCAAGTAAACTTAAACGCCATCTCCAAACGAAACACCCTTTGCTTCAAAACAAGAATGCGGACTTTTTTGTTCGCCTGCGTGAAAACACGGAGAAACAGGCAACTTTCATGAGAAAAACCACAAAGGTAAATGAAAGAGCTCTTAAAGCTAGCTATCAAGTTGCTGAACTTATAGCCAAGTCAAAAAAGTCGCACACTGTGGCAGAGAAATTAATACTTCCCGCCTGCAAAGCTATTGTAGAGGAGATGCTCAGACCTGAAGCAGCTAAGGAAATAGCCAAAGTCCCTCTCTCAGACAACACAATTTCCAGACGTATTAATGACATGTCTGCAGACATCGAAAGTGTGGTTTTGGAAAAGATCCGTATCAGTGAGAAATTTGCATTGCAACTTGACGAGTCTACTGATATCAGTGGACATGCTCAACTCTTGGCCAATGTGCGTTTTGTGGATGGTGATGCAATTAGAGAAAACTTCTTTTTTTGCAAGGCATTGCCAGAAAAAACAACAGGAGAAGAAATTTTTCGGGTCACATTAGAATACCTTGAACAAGGAGGACTTAAGTGGGAAAACTGCACAAGTGTCTGCACCGATGGAGCTGCAGCCATGGTCGGGCGCACCAAAGGCTTTGTGAGCAGAGTGAAGGAAAGAAATCCAGATGTGATTGTTACGCATTGTTTTTTACACCGTGAGGCCCTCGTAGCCAAGACTTTACCAGCAGACCTAGTTCCTGTGTTGGATGATGTTGTGCGCATGGTAAACTTTGTAAAGTCACGACCCGTGAAAAGTCGCATGTTTGCAGCTTTGTGTGAGGAGATGGGAGCGAAGCATAAAACCTTGCTGTTTCATACGGAGGTCCGGTGGTTGTCGCGTGGCAAGGTCTTGGTTCGTGTGTATGAGCTGCGGGAGGAAGTTAAAGTGTTTCTGACAAATGAGAGGTCAGATTACGCAAAGCTGCTTGCAAGTGATGAGTGGTGTGCAAGGCTGGCATACCTGGCAGATATTTTTCATCATCTGAATGAACTGAACACACGAATGCAAGGCCGAAATGAAAACCTGCTTACAAGTACAGATAAAATAAATGGATTCCGTTCAAAGGTGCAACTCTGGCATCAACACGTGGAAAGTGGCAATCTTGAAATGTTCACACTCACCAAGCAATGGCAAGGTGTTCACACTGCTGCACTGTGTGAGATAATAGTTAAACATTTAAAAACTCTTGAGGAGAAGTTGTCATTTTATTTCTCTTCAGTCTCCACTGAATGCCTTGACTGGGTTAGGGACCCCTATAGCTCAGCATCAGTTGGTGGAAAGGACATGACTTTACAGGAGCAGGAGGAACTAACTGAACTGAGACAAAATCGTGGTTTCAAGCTAAGATTTGCTGGACAGTTTTTGGTTGGATACTGCCAAGGAGTTCCCCGTTCTGGCAAACAAAGCTATTTTGACATTGCTCCCATTTTCCACTACATATCTGTGTGAGATGAGCTTTTCAAGCCTGATTGCTATGAAAACTAAAGACAGAGAGAGACTGAGAGCTGTTGACGAAGAGCTACGTGTGTGTCTTTCTTCGATTCCTGCCAGAATATCATCTTTGTGTTCAGCCAAACAGGCCCAGGTTTCGCACTGAATAAGTAATCAGAAAATTTCTTTGTGTTTATTTGATTTCTTTTGTGTTCATTTTGATAATAAGTAAACAGAAATATGAACAATTATAAAATAAAGTATTATTATTTCATAATAAAGTAATTATAAAATAATTTCTTTGTGTTTATTTGATTCCTATTCAAGAGAATTACTTTATATATAGTCAATATAGAGTTAAATTTTTTTAACATTTTCTAATGGTGGTGTGCCTCGTGATTTTTTACATGAAAAAAGTGTGCCTTTGCACAAAAAAGGTTGAAAAACACTGCTCTGAAGCTCTCTCAGCCCCGCTGCCCTCACCGGGTGTTTTGTTGTGGGGATAATAATAACATACTTTGTAAACCACTCTGAGTGGGTGTTAAGTCATCCTGAAGGGTAGTACATAAATCGAATGTTGTTGTTGTTGTTATCTGCCAGAATTTTAGCAGTTACGTTATTGACCTCGGTCTTGAGTACTTTCCATCTCAGAATGGGGAGTTAAATCTTGGGTTCTATCTGAAATGGCTACATGTTCTGGGCAACTATAACAGATCGATGATGAGAAATAAGTGGAAACATTCTTGTTGAGCTGGGGGTCTTTTGTTTAACTTTATGAACTGTGCTACAATTTGGATATTGATTTAGATAGGATGTTTTCAGATATGTGACCATTTTAAGCTGTAAACTTTTGGGGGCTTGGCATTTTAATTTTAAAAATTCAATCATTGCATAGCAGTCAGCATGCTGGACTACACTGGGGAAATCAGGGTTCAAACCCCTGTTGAATCTCAAAGCTTACTGGTTGTACCTTGGCCACTTACATTCTCTCAGCTTGACTTAGTCAAAAGGTTGTTTGAGGATACAATGGAGGAGAGGAGAACTATGTATGCTGCATTATGCAGCACCAAAGTCCTTGGAAGAAGGTGTGGCTAAAAATAGATAGGTTGTGTTAGTTAATCTGTTCGTGCACCCAAATGTAGATTTCTGGCATCTATCCTACTCCGCTGTGGCATTTCCCTGCATTTTTCTCTCCTTTTGTTGCCTTCTGGCAAGATCATGCCCAGGGTCACAGGACCCACATGGAGAAATTATCATGTGGGTGGGGGGAGAAGTAGGGTCTTTTTAAAAATGTAGGACACTGGGGAGAGGGAATCCTAAGGTACTCACCAGAGGATAGTTCTTTCACATGAGAGCTTTCCCAGCCCCGGCACAATGATGCCACTTCCGGAAGTGATGTTATCACACCATCCTCAGCCTTTGCAGGGGGCTCTGCTTGCCAAGAGCCTGGCTGCGTGCAGGCTCCCTTGTGCTTGGCCTCCCAACACACCTCTGCCTGCCTAGCCCTGGAGGGCCACTACCACTGGAGCTTCACCAGCCGCCTTAGTCTCGCCAGACACCAGTTCATTTGTGGGGCAATGTGGTGAGGCACAAGCCGTCTGACTAGCCACTCGCCCATCGCACAGTAGGCAGGCCAGCAAGTGACAGGGCAAGGGGCTCTCCTGCATGCACTAGGTGTCCCATGCACAAAAATACCGGACATATATGTGTCTGGTATTTATGCTCAATTTCCCCCGGACAGTCAAAGAAAAAAACAGACCGTCAGTGTGAAAACTGGACACCAGGCAACGCCAGGGTGAAGTGAGGAAGGACAAGAGGTAGAAGTGCTTCTTTGACTTCCACAAGCAGAGCTCTGGTGAGGAAAGGAGCTGATTTCATCCCCTTATCTCTGTTCTTTGTAACCAACTGATCCATGAGCTTATTTCTCCACACTGAATCCGAAACTCCAGGAATGATCTTCCTGGGAGTCAAAAGGGGCTGCAGGTGCAAACAGTAATGCAGGAAAACTTCCATGAACAGAGTGTTCATCTTATTTGCTGCTATATAATCTCTTGACTTTTTCTGACGACATCTGTATTTTGTTGCTATTTACATTGTGTGGGGTTTTTAAAGGAATTCTTTCAGTTGAATCAGTTCTCTTGATCATATTTGGAAAGGTAGGATGCGACTGGTTTTAATCCATAAATAAATAGCCAAAGCAGGAACTGATCCAAGCATGTCTTAGAGTCTTTATCTGAGAGGACTCAGAGGAAAGGCCACATTACATCGCCACAACTTTTCACTCTGTGATGTGAACTAGTTTTATTGAGTACAGATGATTGTGAGTACAGATGCATAATGGCTATATTGGTTGTTCAATTTTTTTTTAACAAAATTCAATGATTTCATTGTTTATTGAATTGTTTAGATGTGTGATTTTTATGTGGATTTTATCTGAAAGCTATTCCAGGAAGCCTAATAAATGAATTTTCATAAGGGTGTACAGGGAAGAGGGATATGGATTTTATATGGAAGCAAAAGGGAGGGGAAAAGCAAAAAGAAAAGTGAGGCTGTTTTCTTGGCAAACAGGCTTGTTCTCAGTAGATACTAAGAATGGGCCAGGAGAGGAGTTTTTGGCAGGAAAGATGAGAATAATTGAGTTTGAGATGGTGATTTGATTTCCAGGAAGAAATATTGCACAGTTAGAGATGCAGGATTGGTTGAATGGAGGGGGAAAGAGCTGGATGTCATCAGTGTGTAGTTGATACTGAAAACCATAGGTTTTGATTTGGTCACCTGCAGAGAGAGACTAGAGTGAAGGGCAAGAAGAAATCCATAAGGGTCACCAAAGGAGTTCTATAGTGCTTTAGAGTGTTCAAAGTAGGGGTGTGTGATTTGAATTTCAGATTCAGGATAAATATCCAAATCGGACTCAAATCGTAAAGATTTGGGATTTCTGAACTGGGCCCAGCATGCCAACCCCGATTTGGAAATGTCGAATCAAAGCTTTCTGAAGTAATTTGGGTCATTTCGGAAAACTTTGGGGCACTTTCAAACCTTGTGGCTAGCTCCATCTCACCAACAGAGGAGGGAGCCCACTCCTCCACCAGTCATCTGGAGCCAACCTCAGGGTTTGAATTTAAAGTGCCCCAAAAGGGTGCTTTCAAACCCTGCGATTGGCTCCAGCTGACCAGCAGAAGAGGGGGTTATCAAAGTAGGGGTGTGTGATTCGGGTTTCCGATTCAGGATAGATATCCAAATCGGACCTGATTTGTAAAGATTTGAGATTTCGGAATCAGGTCCAACATGCCAGCTGTGATTTGAAAATGTCGAATCAAAGCTTTCCAAAGCAATTCAGGTCACTTCAGAAAACTTTGGGTCACTTTCAAACTCCACGGCTAGCTCCAGCTGATTAGATGAGAAGGGGAGGGATGGCAAACCCCGTAACAAACTGGTGTGAAAGAAGGGCAGGCCCACGGGGAATACAATAGAACAATATTTCACAAACTATTCAATCTTTAAAGTGCCAGTGCTGTATGGTTTAAACATTCATACATATTTGTGTTGTTCTTACAGGAACAAGAGTAAATCCCATATACAAAAAGTGCATTCAAGATAAATATACAGAAAGTGCATTCAAAGTTATTGCAACATGTCCGGGTGTAATAGAGTTTGTATGAATATAGATCCTTGCATTAGACTCTTTCCTTCTTTCTGGTGTCCTTTCCTTACACAGACCAAACGCAGAGGTGGGAGAGATGTAAAAATCCTCCTCAGGCCCAATCTGGGGCCGGCTTAGAAACCTCAGATTTCGTGTCCTCTTCTACGGGAGCACTGCCTCTGGTTCCATGTGGTTGAAGATTCTCATATTACAACAACAGGATAGGGTAGCCCTCCTCCACCAGTCATCTGGAGCCAACCACAGGGTTTGAATTTAAAGTGCCTGAAAGGGCACTTTCAAACTCCACTGCTAGCTCCAGCTGCCCAGCAGAAGAGGGGGCTCCTCCTCCACTGGTCAGCTGAAGCCAGCCAGCCAGGTTTGAATTCAAAGTGCCTGAAAGGGCACTTTCAAACCCCATGGTTGGCTCCATCTGCCCAGCAGAAGAGGGGGCTCCTCCTCCTCTGATCAGCTGAAGCCAGCCAGCCAGGTTTGAATTTAAAGTACCCCTTTCAAGTGCTTTAATTTCAAACCCCACTGCTGGCTCCAGCTGACTGACGGAGGAGCATCCTCCACAGGGCAGCTGGAGCTAGCCACAGGGTTTGAATTTAAAGCACCAGAAAGGAGCACACCAACAAACTTCCCACCCTGCCATTATTTCACCCGATGGGAGGGGGAGAAGAAAGTTCCCTCCTCTCTCTCCTATCTGGTGAGGGGGAGGGGGAGATTCCATCCTCTCCCTCCCATAGGCTAAAATAAGCAACGGGGCAGTAAGTTTACCCTGCCGCTTGCTTCAGCTGATGGACGGGGGAGCCCCCTCCCCCGCTGGTCAGCTGGAGCCAGCGGTGGGGCTTGAAAATTCCCTTTTCAGCTTCAGCTGACTGGCAGAGGAGGAGGCTGTCCTGCCTGTCAGCTGAAGCAAGTGGCAGGGTAAACTTACCACCCTGTCGCTTATTTTACCCCTCCTCCCCCTCACCGAAGCTGGTTAATAAGTGATTTCCAAAGCAGCTTGCCACTTTGGAAATCGCTTGTTTCCAAGTCTTTTTCCTGCTTCAGAAATTCTGAAGCAGGAAACCTGAATATTTGTTGTTGTTGCACACCCCTAGTTCAAAGTGCTTCACGAACTATCATTTATATTATTGGTACAACAACCCTATAAAGCACGTCAGGATTATTATCCTCATATTGCAAATGGTAGATTTAAAGTAGAGACACTGACTTGCTAAGGCTATCTCTGGTGAGTTCATGGAGGGACAAGATTTGAACAGCAGACTTTCTAGTTCACAGCTTAGCCTTTTACTTGGATGCTAAATAAATGCATTTTAATATTGCACACCTTTCTGCCCCATTATATCAGCTTATTCACTTCTATCATGCCAAGCTCCTAACAAACACTTTGAAGAGGCAAAACATTCTGCTAGGACCTTCTTAAAATGGCTGCTAGCTGGCTTCAATGCCTGAAGCACCAGTTCACAGAAAACCCTTCAAAATGCACACAGCAAACTGATGGGAGAAAATTTCCCTGCAGCGTGACATGAGGAGATGATTACAAGGCCTGGATTCAAAGGTCAAATCCACCTAGGGTGATATTAATTCACCTCAAGATATTACACACTTTTGATATCAAAGCTACAGTGAGGTAAGAGAGAAGCCACAAGCTAATTCCTATGACGGTTTGTTCTCTGTGGGAATCCTCTGATGCAGGCAGTGGTTAACACTGTGCTCTCTCACTCCCAGTGTCTCTTGCTGGCCCCTTTATTTGCGAAGCAAAAATGGAATATCAACATTCCGCGTGTCAATTCCCTAAAAAAGCACCCCAACCAAGAAGGTGTGTGGGGGAAGAATTGTTATCAAATACAGTTTTGTGATGGGGTTCCATGTAGTAAAATGTGTGGCTACAGGCCTGTGTTTCTAATTCCTTTGATTCTGGAAGTAACAATAGCGTCTATGTTGAGAATAGTTACTGGATCTGAACACCTGAGTGTCAGGATGTGGGGACAGGTGACACGTATGTCTTGGGAAAGTATCAACCATTGTGGCAGGCCTGAATAAGGCACTTCCAGGCATTTGATTGGGTGTTTATGATAGAGTTGCCAGCCTCCACGTGGGGCCTGGAGAGCTCCTGGAATTACAACTGATCTTCAGACTAAAGAAATCAGTTATGTGTTTTGGCTGCTTTGGAGAGTGGACTCTATGGTATTATAACCTGCTGAGCTCCATCTCTTCCCCAAAACCTCCCCTCCCCAGGCTCCACCTCCAAAATTTCCAGGTATTTCTTAACCAGGAGGCTACAACCCTTTAGCCGTTTTTGCTATGGGATGTTCTTTTCTGCCCAGGCTACTGTCCATATTTCAAGCTAGTTACTGCTTAGAGATGACACCTTTCAACTCGCTTTCTTTCTGTTATCTTAACAGTAGTAGCCCAACACCCAAAAATGAGGCAAGAGAAACTGTTGCTGCCTTCTTATCCTCATGGAAGTAAAAGCCTCACTGGCTATCTATCTGCATGTTAGGCACTGGGCAAAGTGATTGAGAGAGCAGTAGCTGACCAACTCCAGGCCTTCTTGGACACTCTGATGCTATGGACCCTTTCCAGTCTGGTTTTAGGCCAGGCTACAGGACGGAGATGGCTCTGGTGGCTTTAGTTGATTACCTCAACCTGAATGTAGACAAAGGCTACATTCATTGTTGCTTCTCCTGAATCTATCTACAGCCTTTGAAACAGTAGACCATGCCATCCTACTGAGGAGTTTGGAGACCAAAGTACATATCAGGGGACGTGTCTTGGACTGGTTTAAATTGTTTCTTGTGGGACATGCTCAAAAGGTTGCTATTGGAGACCAGCTGTCATCAGTGTGGGAATTACCTTGTGGGGTTCCACAAGCTGCAATCTTATCCCCCATGTTATTCAATATCTATGTACAGTCTTTAGGAGAATACATTCATAGTTTTGGAATTGGATGCCATTAATATGCAGATGACAGCCAGGTTTTTATCTTGCTATCCAAATCCCCAGCTTATGCAGTAGAGTTGCTGCTTGTCCACTGTTGTCGAAAGCAAACAAAGTGAAATTGAACCCAGACAAGACAGAAGTGATGCTGGTTGGAAAAGCAGAGATCTTGAAGGACATTATGCTTCTGACTTTTGATGCAGTTCAACAGATTCCGTCTGACTCTGTTATAGCTTAGGTGTTATACTGGATCCAGCACTGCTGGTAGAGAAGCAAGTAAATGCAGCTGCAAAAAAGGCCTTCTCCCAACTTAGACTAGCCTGGAAGATGGCCCCATGGATTCCTGCCACAGTAGCATTGAGACTAAACTACTGTAATGCACTCTGTATTGGCCCCTCAAAGTTGACTCAGAAACGCCAGCTGGTACAGAGTGCAACAGCTCGTTTACTCTCAGGAGCTAGATGGAGCATGCATATCACTTCCATTCTTCAGTCAGTGCATTGGCTTCCCATCAGTTATCAGGCTCAATTCAAGGTCATCATGATTATCACATTCAAAGCCCTTCATGGCCTTGACCCCTCACATCTGTGTGACCACCTTTTTCCCTTTTAAGTAGATGGCCCTGGCCTCCACCATATTTAATATAACTACCTGTGATATAAAAATCACTGCCCCCCTGGATTAATGCCACCTGATCTACAGCAGGGGAATTCCAGGGAGACTAAGGCATGAAAGAAATGTTCATGCTAATGCAGAGTGACTGGCAGTGATTGAATTTACTTCCTCTCTAGCTGCAGGCGTGAGCTGTGATAAGAAAGGGTCTCATTTTGTCACTCCACTTAGCACATTCCAGTACCCTCCTTCCATGACGAAATCCCCACCCTAAGATCGAGGATCAATCAATCAGCACTGATAAGTTTATAATTTGTTCATAGGAAGATGCCATCCCTATCTAAATTCATCAACTCAGCTCTAGGGCAGCAGGAGAGACTTTGCATTTCCCTTCATACACCCCAGCAGCAAGTAATCAAGGTAATCAAACCTTTGTAATTCCCAGGAGCTGACATTTACGGTCTTTGTTCCAATGGCTGAGGGGCCTCCCCAGCCTCAGGACACATTTTGTCCTATAAAAACCAGGGCTTTTGCCCCTTTCAAACTGTGCACACTGTGTTGTACCCTTAGGGCCACTTTCTCTAAGTCTCTCTCCTGGCCGAGAATGCAGGACATTTTAAACTATTCTCTTCCTCCATGGACTACTCTACTCTCCTGGATCAGTAAATATACTTCTCCTCCCTCAGTCTATTCTAATTTCTGGCTAGCTTCCTAAGACTCTGTGTGCGTGCTTGCGTACACCAACCATTTTAATTGCCTCTTGTGTATATGTTGGTTTTTCTTCTTTAAATAAAAATAACTCTTTGACCTTAAAAGCACGAAGCCTCATCTGCTACCTTGGGGAAAGGACCTCATAAATACTGGTGGAGCTATTAGCTCCTTGCTGCTAATTCCTTCCCCCCCTTACTTGCAAGGAGCCCTATTCCAGGTAACACCCTATGTTCTGCCATGGCAGCTCCACTCATCTGGAAAGGGCTTTCTGCTGATAATCACCTGCAGATGAGCAAAATCAACAGCTGCCTACAGATGTGCTTTCTCTGTGGTAGTCCCCATCTTATGGAAAGCCTGCCAGAGGAATTCAAGAAAACTTCCTCTCTCCTGGCTTTCCACAAACTCTGCAAGACTGAATTATTCAGGAGGGCTTTCTACCCAGATTATAGGGCTGTGTTGTAAGAGTAGCTCAGAGATGCCTTGGTAGGGACAGGGACTATTCATTTCTCTATTGGGTACTCTCTGCTGATGTCAACATGCGACTATTAGGGAGTTTGAATGTTGCTAAACAATTCATGTAAATTAGCTCTGCTTTGTTTCAGAAAGATTTCATCTCTGCTCAGCTTTTATGCTTAAAAAAAAATCTTCTGCTACCGTACCCTATTGTATCTCTTTCATTTAATGTCCTAACTGTTGTTCATTTTTGTACTTTGCTCAGTGAATAACTTAACTGTTTGATTATATTGTATTTTTCACTCACACTGTGTAATCCACCTTGGATTTCAGTGAGAAAGGTGGAATTATTATTATTACTACTATATTATTATTATTTTAAGGCCCAGGAAAAAGGCTGATAAAATACCATCAACCACACTGTGTAAAAGGCTTAAACTGGCAGAAGCCCCACCCACCTCACAGGGTGTTTTGTTGTGGGGTTAATAATAACATACTTTGTAAACCACTCTGAGTGGGTGTTAAGTCATCCTGAAGGGCAGTATATAAATCAAATGTTGTTGCTGTTATCTTAGCGCAAAAGTGGTAATGGAAATCCCATAACCTTTTGTTCTTCACTTGTTCGTCATCTAGTTAGGTGACCTTTTCGTCAGCAAAAGCGCATTCCTCAATGGACACTTTCTTTTCCCAATGAGAGTTAGTAACCAGTGGCTTTCGAGGTGACATACCTCACCTTTGTGGGTAAGAGCTGGAGAGAAATGGATCCAACTTAGAATTTACCCATTAAGGGACATAAGGACATTGAGTTTTTACAGCCTGCTGGGAAGACCAGCCAGAGGATACATGTTTACATTTGGAGATGTAAAAAACCAGACATTACAAAAGTGTCCTCACTCACTCAGTATCTTCTCCTTGCTGTGAAACAATGTAAAAATCTGCTTCTATCATTCCCCTTGGGCAAGTGGGAAGCACTTTTGGCTCTTGTTAGGGACAACTGCCATATCAGGTCACAACTAGAGATGGGCACGAACAGCAATATGAACAAAAAAAAGCCACAAACAGCCCAACCTGCTGTTTGCGAACAAGCTGTTCGTGAGGCCCCATTCTAAATGAACAGGTGTTGCAAGCCTCGTTCATTGCTGTTTGTTGCTGTTCATCAAGCCAGACAGTCTGGCACCTACAATCAATTCCCTTGGCAACTTAGGCAGGGATTGTCTGAACTCTGTCTGAACTCCTGCTGTTGCCCTGGAAACCCCAATCTAAGCCCAATTTAGTTTGATAGGCAGGTCTTCCTTTCAAGTGTGGAGCTCCAAATTTGTTACAAGAGAACAAAGACCAGGGGGGAACAGCTCTGGCTTACTTTGCAGACAGTGGAGAGGGAGAGACAGTTGCTGTTGGCATTTTGATAAGAGTGCATTGGAGCTTGAATTTTCTTTGTGTGTGGTGGGAAAGGGATCTACCCCTTCAAGTTCCAGGGCTGCTGCCAGGCTCTGGGGCCAAGCTATTATTTATTATTGGTACTTTTCCTGGTGCCTGCTCAGGTCAGGTTTCTGGGAGTGGTGCAGTAGGGATCTTGACCAAACTTGGATGATGGCTGGAGGAGAGCCTGCTGGCCCCCATGAACAGCCAACCACGAACATGTTCGTGAACAGGGCCATGTTTGTGGTTGTTCATGAGTTCCTATTCCTGGATGGCAATGAACAACGAACATCATGTTCATGTTTTTTTCTGTTCATGCCCATCTCTAGTCACAACCGAAACTTTGCTGCTTTGAGGTTTTGGATGATACTAAGTGAGTAATCTTGCTCACTTTGTTGTGGAAGTGACCAAGTTAAGGACAGCAAGCATTCTCCACACAGAAAACGCTACAAAAATTACTGTAGTAATTAATCATCGTATATCTCATATATACCTGGTAACTAGGTTCAGCATGCCCAGTCCTCTTGATGATAATTACAAGAGGGCTTATTGTTAGGAGCTGGAGAAATGCTTGAGTTTTGGTCAAGATTAGCTGACAAGTATAAAGACCAAAAGGGTACCATTATTGTTAATATTTGTGCGTGTGTGCATGCGTGCGTGCACACATACCCTGCACAGATCACACTATTTCAATTAAATCTAACCAATTATATATTTGTCCAAATCAATGTCCTGAGGTTTCCCCCCCCCCCTTCAGTCTTAGTCTTACTTGGGTGATGTTAATTTGTGAGTGGGTGCTAAATTGAAAGGGACACTAATTGCATTCTACTCCATTTCCTGAGATAAATTAATCAGCTTGTTAGGCCCTCAGCTTGTCAGAGAGCATGTTATTTTCATTTCATCTTTGTTCCTTTGGCTCCCTCTGGCAATTTCAATTGCAGCCAGTCATCAGGAAATGTCTTGTGTCCCCAATCACAAGTGGCATAACCCACCTGGTAATGAACCTCTTGGTTTCTCAGCTACTTCCTCCTCTTCAGTAGCTATTGATAGTCTCTGCTTCTGGACTTCCAACTCCATGGCTTCTAAATGATAAGATAATATATATCAAAAAGTTCAAATTTATGCTATTTTAGTTAGAAACATCAACCACTGCATCCCAAAATGCTCAATGCACATTGTGTACTTTAGATCCTATTACTGTATAAGGATCTCTTCCTTAATTACAAATACATGTATATTTTTTCATTTGTGAAAACTGAGAACACAGTAATCTTGGTGGCAAGCTTCCAAAGAGAAAAACAGGACTAGACAATCCTCCTTTATGCTAATTACAGTCAATGGAAACACGTCCCCTCCTCATATACACCCCCACCTCTCCTATTGCAACCACAATAGCAGCAAAATCATCAGGAAGCAAGGAACTGAAGTGGAACGGGTTATAGATTTCTCCCCCATCTTGCCTGCCTTGTTTGGCTGTTGGCCCATATGCTTGTCCGATAACATTATTTCATTTCCTCACCTTGCCTGACGTGCAGCTGCTCTGAACATGTCAGGCTCAGCACGAGCAGCTTTTGTCCAAACTCGAACTTACAGCTAACCGTGATCTGGATCAATTGATGGATCATCATCTCTCGCTCCTCTTGCCTTGAGGATTAAAGAAAAGGCCACGTCCCACTGAGAATTATTGACAAGTCAGACAGGAGGAGACTCAGAAGATTAGGTAAAGAGAACTCTTGAAGTAGTTTTTTCCTGTGAATTTGAAAGCATGAGTTTCTATGTTTGTTTTTACACTGAACTATATGTTGGCTGATTTGTGTGTGTGTGTTCTCTTTTTAGTAGTATAAGAGTTTTGCTCTTTATGACTCATTGGTTTGCTCTAGGTTTGTCATATGCCCACTGGGGGTGGGAGATCCTACTGTGGGCATTGCCCACTGGCACTCCAGCAGCCAGAATAAGAAAAAAAATTAAGCCATTGATGACGGTATGATGTCATTTCCAGGAAAGTCCAGAAGTGACATTACTCCTCTCTGTAGGAATTGCCAGAAAACTAAAGCAACTTCTGCTGAAAAAACAGAGGTAACACCAGTCCTATCTAGGAATTACTGTAAACTGTATGGCTTTATCATAGCGTTTTCAGCAATTTCTAGAAAGGCATCGCATAACTTCCAGATTTTCCAGGAAGTGATGTCACACCATCACTGATGGCTGCCCCCCCCCCATATCCCCACCCTCTAGTTTGGTGAGTCAGATTGATGTGGTGGTTAAGAGCGGCAGGACTCTAGTCTGGAGAACTTGAAGCCAGCTGGGTGAGTCACAGCTTCTGAAAGCTCTCTGAGCCCCACCCACCTCACATGGTGATTGTCATGAGGATAATACTAACACACTTTGTAAACCACTCTAAGTGAGCCTTAAGTTGTCCTGAAAGATGGTTATAAATAGAATGTTGTTGTTGTTGTTAGCTAGTTATGGCTCTTTCTATAGCTATTTCATCATGTTTGGGGTGAGAGAAGTAGAGTTGAAGAGCCCATACTTCAACTAAGCTATACATTCTCAGGAAGAGCTTAAGCAAGCCAGTCCTGAATCTCATCTGTAAAATGGGCAGAAAAATATGGTTTGTTCAAGGATTACTGAGATAATGTATGTTTTGAGTTCAATACATGGTAACAGTGTAGGAGATGTTTCTGATTTTGATTTCTGTAGCTGCTGAACGTTGGTTAGGGTTATCAGGCTGCAGCCAGCAACCCCTGGGAGAATATTGGGGGTGGGAATTGAGTGCTGGCATCATTCTGACATCACTTCTGGTGAAAATTGGGTGTAACGTCATCCTAGGTTTTGCCTGAAGTGATGACACCCCTTCCGCTTAGCCACCATTTTTTCCTGCCAGTCTCTCAGGCGCTGGTTAGCCAGGAGGACTATAGTGGGAGACCCAGGAAGACTTTATTGTGCTTTAGTGTTTTATTTTGCTGGTTGTTCTGACGGCTTTATAGTTTTTCTTTGTTTTCTTGTATGTTGTATTTATTTTTGTTTTAGGTCACTTTGAGAGTGCCACTGAAAAGAAGAAAATACCTTTTGAAATTAAAAGAAAAATGGAGAAGCTTGAGTAGTTAGGCAAAGCACCATGGTTCACAGGTTCAACCATTAATTCTTTTTCCTTCCAGCTGGGATTCAATAATAGTGCATATATATTATTGAGAACTGAGTCTTGGCTTTGGGTGTCTGCAGATCTTTTATGTTGGATGAGATCCTGCAGAGATTCCACAGGAGGCCTCTTAATTTTCATAAGAAGTTTATTATTTTTGTTTATTCTGACAAAGAGCAACGAAGAGGTTTCCTTGCCATCTTCCCTCACTTATCATTTGTGGGTAAAAGCAAAGATGAACAGCATCTCCCTAGAAGTTAAAATATAGACTAGTTCTGCAGATTTCTTAAGCAAACAATAATTATTGTTACTTCTCAAAAGAAATTCTCACTATCCCTCCAGCCCAGCCAAGCAGGCAGGAGCTTCTTCCTTCTCCTTGGAACATCTATAACCATAGGCCTGAGAGATCAAGAACAGCCTCATATCCCACCCACCCCATCTTTATTTCATCCACCATGGTGACCAAGGCTGTCTTGTGTCTCAAAACAAGGTCTGCAGTCACACAGACTAAAGACATATTTGGGACCAACTGGAATTGGGCTGCCACCACTCAAGAACCTTGCCTAAAACAGATTAAAGTCAGGGCAGAAGTTTGTTAAAACATCTAGATCCAAGGAGGGTTTTTTTAAAAAAATTCCAGAAATAGTCTCACACCATCTCCTTCAAGAGAGCACAGGCCATTCCCCCTCATGAGAAGACACTAACCACTTCAGTGGCCTTCATTGATCCTACGCCCATGTTTGACTGAAGGAGTTGGAATTCTCTGGCTGAATCACCTTTCTTTCCCTCCATTATTAACTACAATACATCTTGGTCCACAGAGACACTAACTGAATGAGGAATAGCTTAAAATAGCTTAATCTGAAGAGCAACTAAAACATTTTATGTAGTAGGCTCTAAACCTTATTCTAGAAATAGTGAAGGTCATGTTGTTTTAGGGCACTTATCTCCAAGTACTCTGTAAAATACAAGGAAATGTCTCTAAATTGTAAATTCTGTAACTACACATAGGTGATTTCTTCACATCCTTGTTCTTGAAGCTATCAACTGAATTTTCAAATAAAACAAATTTCACCTGATCTGTGTGCTTTCTGTTCTGTTCTGAAGAGATTAATTTCTAAAATGAAATATAGGAAGATTCAAGCTGCCTTGACAATTATGCCTTTTGACACGGAAGCCCTTTCCTCTAATCCTATGTAGATCTGTCCTGGACCCTCTCCTGTTTTGTTTTACTTGCAGCATTGAGTGCTGGCATTTTTCAGGGAAAAAACAAAAAACAAAACTGATTCTGGCAGTAAGGCTTTTGTTTCTAATTAAGCTCTGCTGCTCTAAGAGCATCGGGCCTGAAAAGGCCATACAACTGTATAATTAATGTTTGCATTTTTAAGGGATTGAACATCAATAAGGTGAGGCCAGAAAGCCATGCACATTTTTGTGTGCACAGCTGTGCATCCTTGTTTGATACAAATATTGCACATGGCTGTCAAGTATTTGCACGGACAGAGAGATTAATTTTCAAGATCAGTAACTTCCTAGTAGGTGTGTGCATTGCTTATGCTATGGGCTGAGGTGACCCAATGTTCATTGGGTTGCCTTCATTATACAGGAAGGTAGAGTGTAAGGCTGCACAATATTATCTTAGCTCATTTGCAGGGATAGCGGGATATAAATTCAATAAAATAAAAATAAAATTAGGAGAGTGCTTATGAGGCATGCATACTCCCTGGACTTAAATAAAGAGGTGGAGAATCTTAGAACAAAAACCTAATTTCAGTTAATGAAATTATTTGCATAAATTAATTTATATTATTTAATTGTATGGTCTGCAAATCTTGTCTGTTATGTTTAAACAAGCTATCCCCACCCCACCCCCAGTTAATTGTAATTAACTGTGAAGTCTCTTTTTGGAATCTCTAGGTATTTGGAAGCAGATGGAAAAGAACCATGCAACTATAAAGACTTGCAAACTGCTAAAAAAAATCGAAGCTTATACTTGCAGGATTTCATAAGAGCCATCAAAATGTTGGACTGCTTACATAATCTGCTGTTCTTAGTGTAACAGCAACAATACAGCTGGATCTGCTGCGCATTCCAACAGTGAATGGGTTTTGTTGTAGGGAATAAGCAGGTCACTGGCATCTCCGGTAGATTAGACATGCTTTTTGATTAATTTGATGTATTGTGACACCTTGCACCTTTCCCCCCACTGCTTGCTGCAGGAGGAGGGAAGCGTGGGATTCCTAGCAAGGGCTTCTCATCCCCAATCATTTTAATGCGTATCCATTGTGACACTCCAGCAGTTGGTCTAATCAAGCAGCTTCACCGCAAGCACATCTATAAAAGAGTAACCACCTTACCCAGATAACTTCACTTACAGAATCAAGTAAGGTTGATTTCTAAGAGTCAGCAAGTGTGGAGGAGTAATGAGAAAGAACATTCTGATGTTTACTTCTAACTTCTCAGTGGTAGGTTAAATTCTACTCTAGAAGCCAAAGGGGAGTTAACAGGGATGCTTCACCAGTTTCTTAGAGCTACAAATTCTCTACAGTATCTTCTAATCCACTGATTTTAATTTTTTGTAATATTCACTAGTGAGATGCACACCAAAAGATGGGAATCTCTGAATTCTACCATATGGCCCAGCTTGCTCTTAAATCTGAGAATTTTCAAATAGGGGAGAGGGAGAGGACTGGTGTATCGGTTGCTGGTATCATCAAATATCCTTCACCTGAGATATTCTTTTTGATATTATTTTGACCAAGGAGGATGTGGCCTGGGTGACACTCTTTCCTAAGGGTCCCAAACATAGGCCACCTTCCTATACTGCTTGACTTTGATGGTGATGGTGATGGTGATGGTGATGGTGATGGTGATGGTGATGGTGATGGTGATGGTGATGGTGATGGTGATGAATCTCCTGCCTTTGTAGGGCAAACTACTTCAGGAGAAGGGAAGGATTCTCAAACTAACAGATTTTTGAAAAGTTACAATAGAAGAACATCTGTTTTCCTTCCCTTCCCATGACTTGATTTGTTTTATCAAGGTTGGAGGAAACAGTCCATACTAGAAACTTATGGATAGGAGTAGACTTTAAGGGGAAAGGACCAAGGCAGTTGCCTAGGACTGGGAATTTAAAAGATTCCCTGTGGCCAACCTGCAGGGGAAAATAAACAAGGATATTCATGATGAAGCTGGGCCAGTTGTGCTTTTGTACCCAGCAAACTCCCAATGCATTGTAACACCAGCTTTCATTTTAAACACATATACAGCAGCGGCTAAATATCTGGATTTCTGACGGGGCTCCCCCCTTGGAGAGCAGTGTGCACTCTGCACGGGCAGTGATTGTTCTTAGACTTCCTGAGTTCATTTGCTCACAGGATGGTTGTTGTGAGACTAAAATGAAAGCTGGGAAAATGATTTTGTAAATCACTTTAGGCCCTTATTGGGGATGAAAGTGGGTTATAAAAATATAAGAAAAATTAATAAATAAAGCTGTTTGCTTACTTGGAAATAAACCTCACCGAGCATAATGCAAGTAAAGAAACATGATCTTAGACTGCACAAACCCTTTAAATAGGGTTACCAAGCTCTAGGTGGGATGTCTAGTCCTCCTTGAATTACAACGGATCTCCAGATTACAACAGTCAGTACCCCTGGAAGAAATGGCAGTCTTGAAGGGTGGGCTGGGCTCTATGGCATCCCTTTCCCGCTGAGCTTCCTCCCCTTTCTAGACTCCATCCTTCCCAAGCACTGCCTCCAAATCTCCAGGAGTTTCTCAAACCATAGTTGGCAACCCTACCTTTAAACCAGCAGAGCAAATTAGTCCCAATGGCCTTAAGTTCCAGAGCTTTCAATGGGGCTTAGTCATGCAGCTCTATTAAAGCTATTACTTTTCTGAAACGGCTATACGTAGAACAGACGACAAAAAACTATCTCAGCAGCTAATGACATAATTCAAAAAGAGAGAAATACGCAGAGGTATCAACAACAACAACAAAAGGAATGAGAACAGATCAGGAACAAATTTCCCATTTTTCTGATGTGGAAGCATGCCTGGTCCGTCAGCCCTTGCTCCCTCGCATCTGTGCCACTGTGCATTCATCTCCAGCTGCAGCTCATCTTAGAGATCCAATCAAGTCTCCTTTTGTTTTGTTATTGTTTTAAATTCCCAGTGAACGGCATCACATTATGCTGATTACCAGCTGTCACATCATGTTTGGGTACATCACCCAAACCAGGCAGGCGTACGGGGCCATGGTAACGCAAAGTGGCATGGTGCAATGTGATCCATCAGGCCTCATCCACAGAATTTCCATAAGGAAATTCCGAGCTCTCTGGGGGAAGAGAGGGAAGGGGCCTCAGGTCTACCTTTGAAAAGACTGTCAGCAGTGTAATACCTCTGATTTGCCTAATTATGTTGTCACAGTCATACATCAAGCAAGCCTGGACATTTTGTCTTACATCGCAGGGACAAGCATAGGCTAGCTGAGTCCACTAAAGTAAGAAAATAAAAATAAAAGGTCACTTCATGGGCCTTCGCAAAATGGGGTAATGAGATTTGAACAGAAATGAATGCAATACACAACTGCATTTATTGAGCTGACAAGTATGGGCAGATCTAAGACATTTGAATAATAGAAGTGGTGCTTATTATAAAGGGAATACATTGTCATGGAGCTCAGTGAATCATGATGAGGAGACATTTTCCCTCAGGCCATTCTGGAAACTTTCCAGTTTGGGGGCTGATCCTGAACTGGGCCCCACAGACCTGAGGGGGGAAATCCTGAAGTGATTGTATGGAATGGGGCCACGGAATGCCAAATCATTATTTGTTTCACTCATACGCAGACTCCTGATATCGATGGAGTTTCCTTCACACGTGCGTGTGCACATGCTGATTCCACAGCCACACCAGTCTCCAGGATGCTCTCTGGCTTATGTTGGAGGTCTTTGCTGCTGCTTACTCTCCCATGCAGCCTACAATCACTGGACTCCTTCCTTACTTGCCTCATGGGAGCCTTTTCCTAGCTCTTCCTTAATTTCATTTAACACCGCCAAGTGCTTTGGGCCTCGTAGTTGTTGAGCCGCAGTAGCAAAATTGCTCCTCCTTACAAAGCGTTTCCCTGTACCTAAAGCTACCAAGAGTCACCTAATGCCAGGTGGCTAAGCCTCATGGTGATAACACAGTATGATACAGTGAATACTCTCGTGAAATGAAAGCCACAGAGGAGAACACTTGGAGCCTGTTTTCCTGTGACCCCATTGTTATTGCACACCAAGGAACATTGAACAATGAGCATAATAGGACAGGATGTGGTTCTTATTCTGCAAGGACTGGATTCATGCCCAATATATATAATAATATTTTAAGACCAGGTGTGTTTTGAAGGATGAGGCCGATCTCTCATTCTAGTCCAAGGTGGCTTTCGCTTTACTTATGATGTCACTTGAACCCTTCTATAGAATTATAGCCTCATAATTCACAGCTGCCTGTTATTTGATCCTTTATGCATAGCAGCACCTGTCAGGAATTCATTACAGATGTGTTTTTATGCCACATTTTGTAATAGGAAAAGAAACCCCCCAGTGACCTTTTAATAATCTAAGGGGGAATTCAGTTAAAAGCTCCATTCCAGAGGTGACAAATACCTCCCACGTCGGCTGGATCCAGCCTGTTTGATGCATTTACGTGACCCATATGGCATATTCAGATTCTACAGAATCTCAGCCTTTTTTTAAGAGACAAAAAGATAAAAATGATTTGGGTTCTGATGAAAACCCTCCAACTGAAAGAGAAATGTAAGCACTGCAGTGGATGGAATAATATTTTATAGAACTTCAGGCTTACCTTTCTCTACCATGAGCCCAATTTAAGAAACTTGAATAATATAATAGGCTAAAAAAGGTGCTCCCTTCTGACACAAAGGTGATGTCTCTTGGCCTCTTATGAAGTATTTCCTACTGGAAGAAGCCAGGGTTGGCTCTTTCTTTTGTGGAAGAAGCAAGTGGGCAGCAGGAAACACACTTGTAGGTGCCATAGTCCTCAGGTGCACCATGCTGGAGATCAGTTTCCTAGAGAATGGCCATGGAGTATGTACTCAGCAGCCTGCTCCAAGGAGTGTCCACCACTGTGGAGCTAAGAAAAGTTGCAGAGCCAGCCACACCTGAGGTCACTTGCAGATTCTAGGGATGTTATGAAATATGAATGCATTGTTCATCTTTTTGCTGCGGCAGGGAATTCTTCGTTTTCCTAAGAACTTAAATATTCTGTATTGTATCAAAAGAAAAGTAGAGTAATTGAAACACTGATCCAGGTACACAAGAAACTCAGTACTCTCTTATTTACAAATGAGGCTTCAAGGGTGGGAAACAGATCTGCCAGTCTTCCCTTAATCTCCCACTGAAACCCCCCATGTAGATTTTAAATCAATCATGGACTGGCTAACAATACTCTCTTAATTAATATTAATCAAGTCTATCAATTTTGTTTCCACATTAATCAAATTTGGCGCAGGGAAACTTGAAATGCAAATACTTACCAGTCCACAGCTGCATTTGAAGTGGGAGTGGAGTATGGCCATTTGGCCAATTTTCAGTAGGAGTGATAGGAGCAGGGAGGTGTCTGCAGATTAGCACATGAAAAGATCAAGGAACAGATCAGGCAATAAGCTCCCATGAGGAGGTTTAATTCATGCTGAATAAATAACTTGTTTGTCCAGGCCCAAAGCAGATTCACTTGTTGAAATTATAATTAATTATCCCAATTCACCGTAACATTTAAAAACAATCATGTATCAAAATTCACAGTTTAAACCAGTTTTAAATGGGTTGTGAACCCAGTGTTCAGTTTCCACTTGGGGGTGATTGAGCTTCCAGGAACATTCCCCAAGAGGAAGACCTACACATCCACTGTGAATGTGATGCTGAGAATGAAGTAGTAGACTACTACAAAGGCCTTTTGCTACAGCAACTTCAGGGCACAGTAACACAAGAATGAAGACATGCCTTCTATCTTTCTCTGTTTGTCCTCACCCCCCACCCCCAACCAGGAGCCACAGCTGCCAGCATGTTGGGATTTTTACAAGGGTCATTCTCTTCAGTCATGAAAGAGTTAATTTGTTTGTGTTTAGTTAGAGACAACTAGTTTGCATAAGACCAGTTAGATGTCGAGTTGTTCTTCCCACCAGGGTAAAAGGGGAGTTGCATGCTTAATGAACAGATCTAGGATTGATTATTGGCTGACCAGGTTTATTGAGGGGCAATTGACATTCTTTCCCTTTACTCAGGACGCCATTGCTCTCCAGTTAGTTAGACCGTTATCTTCAGGATGTAAGGATGTAGGAACTAAGTTAGCTCTTCTTTATTTTATCTCCAATGTATCCTTTATTATTTTTTCCCATATGTAGTAAACATTTATTTTAGAAGCTGAACACACATGTGTCTGTGATTCTTTATCTGCTGTGCAAATTTTCTACTCTGCAACAATACTTATCCAGCACAGCGTCCCTTCCTTCTTTGATCCCCAGGTGTCTTTAAAGACAGTATGTCAAGCTGCACATGTGCACTGGAGCTTCCCAAATTCTTTATTTCGGATAGCAACAAGGGAGCGGAGCCTCCTGCCCCCCCAAAATCTGCTTCCCAAGGTTACCACCTTATGGCATGTCATTGAAGGGCTAGGCCTATAGTAGTTGGTCATGAAGGGAAGCCACTGAAAAAATTCTCAAAAGGGTCTCTTCATCCAAGAAGAAGACTGAACAGTTGAACAGCACTGGGCTGCTGGAGAGTTGTTCCATCAGTGGCTGTAGGGGTCTAACTAATAACTAAAGGAACCACAGCAAAAGCAGTGCTGCCTTTATTGGTTATTTCCTACACCATAAAGCAGCAGGACTCTTACCATAGCGTCTCCTGTCATAGCAGTTCAGCTATTACAGCTTTCTCCACTAAGCACAAGAAAGTCTCCCTTTTGTGCAAGTATTGACAGGCCTTGAGGCTGATTAGGATTAGAGATGGGCACGAACCAGAAAAAAAAAGAACCATGTGGTTCGTGGTTTGTCAAACTTCACGAACTGCAAACCATGAACTTTCATGAACCTGCCCCCCCTGGTTCGTGAACTGGTTTGTTTGGTTCGTGAAAATGTCACATCCAGGTCAGAAAATCGTCAATTCTGGGTCAGCAGAAGGTCACTTCCGGGCCAGCAGAAGCTCACTTCTGGGTCAGCAGAAGGTCTGTAGGAAGTCCATCCTCTGTTGCCTGGGAAACTGATTGTTTGGCACCATTCTGTCTGCAGTGATGAACTAAAAAACAAACCAAACAAACCAGTCTAAAGTTTGTGGTGGTTCATCAGAAATGGGATCTGATGAACCACTGGTTTGTGAAACATGAACCTGCCTGGTTCGTCACAACATTTGGTTCGTATTTTGGTTACTGCCCATCTCTAATTCGGATGTAAAGGTGCCTATATGCCTCACTAACAAAATTCCTTTTCCATATAGAAGCATTACACTGCTAGCTTCACATTTAAAAAAACCTCATATGTTGGCCCATCTGCATCTAATATCAATAAATCTACTTTTCAACATGGACAAATCTATTAGCATCTAAATCTGGAGACTGGACCTCTCAACTAGAGGTGGGCACGATCCAAAAAAAAAATACCGATCAAGCTGATCGTGGATCAGTGCCAGCGACGATCCCGAATTAACGATCCACACTGATCATCTCCCGTTTCTGATCCGTGGGTCGTGGGTCGTGGAGGCAAAAGCAGAGGGGCGCCCCGCTGTTCCCAGCAATACAGGAATGGTGGCGGATGCCAGTGGCATCTGAGTTTGTGTTTGGCTTTCTGTGTTTGGCCGTCGGAGCTGCCTATCAGGGTTTGCAGGGATGAGATTGGAGTGCCCATGGCTACAGAACACCCCCTTCCCCCTCCCTCCCTTGGGTGTCTTCTCCTAGCTGGTGACTGCTTAGCTGCTCCGTGGTTGGAAGGAAGCCCTGCTGATCAAGGAAAGCTGGGCTTCCATTTGGGTTTCAGGGCGACAGAAGGAGGGCAAACACAGCTCAGGCATTCCCCTGGCTCCGTTGCCAGGGGAATAGATTGCTGGTGCCTGAGTGTCTGGCTTCCTGATCCGAGCATGATCGCCCCGATCAAGCCCCGATCCAGCCCCCCTCCCGACCGCTGGATCATTGGCCATGCCTGAGCACGATCTGCTGGGTCCCGATCGCGCGATTGCCATTATCATGGGGTTTTTTCGATCGGAATGCGGATCGTGCCCATCTCTACTCTCAACAGACAAGACAGATCTTTCTGCAACACTCAGGTATGCAGAAAACTGAAATCATTAAAAAAATACATTTGGGGGTTTAAAGAAATCCGAAATAACAGAAGTAGTGCCTTAGCCTTAAGAAATAAACGCTCCCAGTGGTTGTTGCTAGGCAATCACAACAGTATTGTCCATCTTCAAGCCTTGGTTTCTATCCATGAAAGTCAGAGGGAAAGGTCAGGCCTGTTCCATGGCTGTTCTGGCCTTCAAGGGAGGACCCCTCAGGGCCAGTTCTGGCAGCAACCATTGGTGATTTGTTACCATGCAAATTGCATGACTCATCTAGACCCAGCTGCTTGACACTATTAAACTTTAGCCACAAAAGCCAGTGTAGTATAGTTGTTAGAGTTTCAGACTAAGATTGGGGAGAACCAGGTTCACGTCAGCAATTTGCTATGGAAACTCACTCAGTGATCTTGGGCCAGTTATACATTTTCAGCCACAATTTACCTCACAGATTATTGTGAAGATAAAATGGAGGACAGAAGAGTTATGCAAGCTTTTTCAGTTCCCCATTGTGGAGATAGGGTATAAATGAAATAAATAATAAATATATATGAAGATGGGGCAGATAAAGGGTAGGTTGGTGGATGAGTAGGAAAAAGAGAAGGAAGCAGCTGGACTTGCACATGGGACTGTGTTTCATTTCTTTTATTTTTATTATTAATTCCCAAAAGGGACCACTTCATTATTGGGTTCATATGGTTTTGTTGTGTTATGGTTCTTTCATTTTCATAATTCTATTTCATTATTATTTGCCATTGGTTTCAGTGGATGTACTAGCCCCCTTTGGGGGTCTGTACCTTTCCAGTTTTCTACCTGAACTTGACAAAGCACAAGAAAATTGCAGTATTCCGCTAAGTTTCAGGTGGGTAGACATGTTGGTCAGCAGTACAAAAGCAGAGTTTGAGTCCAGAGGCACCTTAGAGACCAACAAGAGACCAACAAGATTTTCAGAATGTAAACTTTCAAGAGTTAATACTCGCTTCTTTAGACATGAGTAGGGATGGAGATTCCTGAGCCTTTATATCCCAGTCAAAGGTGGGTGGGGTGTTACAAGAAAGGGCATCATGATGTAAAAGTATAATGTAGCTTGATTATATGGGAGGGGTGTAGGAAAGGGAGATGTCAAGATGTAAAAGTACAATGGAGTTTGATTAGAGCAGAAATTTGCATCTGTAGTGAGATAAAAATTCTAAGTCTCTGTTCAGCCCTGGGAAATCCATTTTTCTGAATTTGTGAATGAACTATATTTCAACAATCTCATGTTTACTTTTAGGTCAGCTATAGAATGTCCTGGAAAATTAAAATGTTCAGCCCACTATGGTGGGAGATTTCTTGCCAATTGCCTGTGTTGCCCACCACTGCTCAGATCGGCATGGATTAAAAATAAAATAAAAATGCCAGTATCCTCCATTCTGGCATGTCATTTCTGGGTTGTACTGGGTAGGTACCGGGTAGGGTTGAGCCCAGAAGTGACATAGTGACATCAACTCTGATGTCACATGCCCTCCATGCCCCACCTCTCAACCCTCCCACTGGTTGCTAGGCTGGGTACCCATCTATACACCTAAACAACCCCACATTCTAATGCCACAAATTATTGAAAGACTGGCTGCAATTGAAAGAGGCACGGTAAGTGGGGATGCCTGCATTTCCCAGTAACAAAATATTTGTTTTATTTAGAAATTTGTATGCCGTTTCTTCCGGGAGCCTGCCTTAGGATTTAAAGGTAACACCCAACACTTTGAATAGTGCTCAGAAACAAGAAGGCAGCTAGCACAGATCTCTCAACACTAGAGTGATACAAACAATCTTTGTATCCCACCTTTGACAGTAGCCTGGCTGCCATATTTTGGAGAAACTGAAGTTTTCTGACCATTTTCAAATACTGCTCTATGTAGAGTGCATACCCCAGTTCTCCAAGCAGCAAGAAATTACAGGGGCACCATTTATCTGATTTAAAGGAGAAAAGCCACTGTGGCAACTCATAACATTTTTGCAGAATTTGCTTTATTTACAAATATACATATAGAGCACAGCTGGATGGAAAGAGGCAATCATACAGTGAAGCAGATGTGCTGCCCCAACTTCTGATCCCAAAGAAAGACACACACACACACACACACAGAGAGAGAGAGAGAGAGAGAGAGAGATTCTTAGTGTCTGCCAACTTCTCTCCCTTCCTCCCTCTCTTAGTGTTCCAGTACCTAGACTGCACTTTCTTTTTGCATTCACATCAGCTAGGAGGGTCCACCTCTTTCATATCTCGATGGGCATTTGAGCAGACCCACTTATTATCAGTTAAGGCCCATTGAGAAGATACTAACAGTGAAGAGTAGAGATGGGCACGAACCAAAATATGAACCAAAATTCATGATGAGCCAGGCCAGTTCGTGGTTTGCAAACCAGCGGTTCATCAGATCCCATTTTTGACAAACCACCATGAACTTTAGGCTAGTTCATTTGATTCATTTTTTCGTTCGTCACTGCAGACAGACTGGTGCCAATCAATCAGTTTCCTAGGCAACAGAGGATAGACTTCCTGCAGACCTTCTGCTGGCTTGGAAGTGATGATTTTCTGACCTGGATGTGACATTTTCATGAACCAAATGAACCAGTTCGCAAACTGGAGCCAGGTTCGTGAAAGTTCGTGGTTCGTGAAATTTGATGAACCACGAACCACATGCTTTGGTTTTTTTTTCCAGTTCGTGCCCATCTCTAGACAAGAGACATTCCCATTCTTTTTGTTTTGGACTCTGATTCTTCTAGGTATGCCATTTTAGTCTAAGTCTGTAATACTGTAATTTTGCTACAATAGAGCCCTATCTATACTACAAGATTATAACGACTTATTACCAGTATAATTGTCATAGCTTCTCAGAAAGAATTTTTTCAAATTAAAATTTGGGAGGGTGCTGAGAATTCTCAATACCCTAAGCCTCACTCACGATTTGTTGGTGCCCTGAGGGAAGAGGATTACTATTAAAACACTTCAGGGCTGAGTAGTAGCTATGCATTTATCACTTAAAAACCCCCACAATTGTTTAGGAAAACCTTGAGTAAAAAGAGTTTCTTGTGACCAACAAAACTGTTTGTTCTCTTGGTTTCTTTTGTTTTCTTAACACACACATTGCTCCTTTCACCCCCCAATGACTGATCATGACATACCAGTACATAAACTCTTTAGAAAGTTGGAAATATTTCTGTAGTAGAGCTTTGCTGACTGAAAATAACATGTAAATGGCATTTTCACTGATGGTTCTTCTACATCAAAAGAAAATTAGTACCAACTACCTTGTGATTTATTGTTGCCAAGATCAAAATCAAGAATAAAAACAATGACCTTTTTTTAAAAAGAGGTACATTTACATGGTTTACATTGACCAGATTAAGTGAAATGGAGATACAAGCAGGTTAACAGGTTATTTCAAACAAGCAGAGGTAAATTCCAAATGACAGAAAAGGGCATGACAGCTAACCACTCTTTGAGATACCAATAATCAGGTAAGGAATGCCCTGTAGTGGAGTTTTGGTTTTTTGCTTCCTTCCAAAATTTTCAAAATGTTCAAAATTTTATGGCAGTTGTGATTCCAGATAAGGCTACTGGAAAGTGAAATATTTAACAATTTATATGGAAGGTAAGTTGGTTCACTTCACACACTACATGTCTTGGGAAAGAATCTCTTGAATATCGTTTAAGGCGGCCTTTTTATGGAGGGCAAAACTTTTCAGTGTAATGGAAGCAAGATTCTCCGCAAGAGTCAAAGGCCTGCTCCTAGATAAATACGAACATAGACTTAAACAATACGGTACATTTAAAAAGTATATTTCATGATAACTAGAGCAAATACAGGACAGGACATAACCCCTTTTTAGAAGTGAAGAGTTTTGTACCTATCCATACTTACTCAGGCACCTTACTGAGTTCAGTTACCTCTGTTAAGTCTGTAATGCAGTCCTGTACACACTTATGTGGAACTTGCAAGAAAATACATGAAGATTTGGGTTGCCTATCTTTTTATAAAACTGACATGTTGTTTAACTTATTCTTGGGCTCATACATGCCTCTCCCCTTCACATGCAATGCCATGCCAAGGTGAAAGACTTCTGGTTTAGGAAATATTTGTTCTAACATCATTTTGTTGTAGATCCAAAAGTGGATTCTTTAACTGTGGTTTAATTCTGATTTAGAATCCCAGATTGTGGGGCAGGAAGCATCTTTGAATGTATTAAATCACACAGAATGCAGATTTTGCAATTCATTTTGGTTAGATGGAAGACTTCCTAAAACAGGAAGTATGCAATCTTGGTACGATGTTTATGGGGACGAGGGAGGGAGTACATGAAGAACAAAGAATAAACCAAGGTCATTGTCATCCCTGTTTGTGATGAGAACAGCTTTGGTTTATTTGGGGGCTAACGCCTCCTTCCTATCTGTTTGCATGAAGAGCCAAGATCACAGACTTCCTAGTTTTACAAATTCCATTTTTGTGTGTGATGAAATACAGCTTCATAGTGTAGGAACCTTAAGTCAGGAACTTATAACAGTTCTCCTAATAAATAATCACAATTGGTCTAAAAGAATACTACCCCCTCCCCTCTAAATGGTGTTCATGTGCACCAAATGGAATATTGATGATCTATTAAGTTGTCTCTTATTTTAAAAATATTGATCATACTTGGACTGTACTATAAGAAATAGTTCAGAGAGATATGGGTAAAGGGATAGGGATTATTGACTATACTACTGTGTACTGTCTTTGGCTGTAATTATGCACCTCCTGGATAGTTTCTCCATGTTGTTTAATATGTCATGTCAATTAGATTGTTTCATTTCAGCATTTTTTCAACTCTGCAGTGGATTTCTTCTTGTTTTCAAATTTCTATTGTATTATTTATTGAATGTCCCACCCATTGATCATATTGACTTACATTGTACAATTGGCCTTGAGTCTCAGTGAGACATGTGGACTATAAATAATGTAAATAAAATAAAAAAAATAAAATAATGAGAATGTGATTTGTGGGTTGGCAGCTTCTAGGTCTCTGCAGTAAGAATATATCGTGGAGTTTAAGAAAGCATACAGATCAGTTCTGCAGTGGCTTTAAACCTGATAGGACTGGATGATTCTTGTGAGTAGGAACAGGCAGCCTGACATGTGAATTGACTCTTGACACTCACCTACCACAAGAGTTCTACTTGACCATTATTCTAAATGTTTGCTCTGATGCAAGTTTTGGGGTAGCTCCAAGTTCCTTTGAGATGACAACTCTCAGTCCTTCTTACTTCATTGTTTATCGCTCATGGGGACAACCATTTGTCATCACAATTTAAACATAATGTACAGCTAAAATGCTAACCATCTTGCATTAAAATATACATTCAGAATACAAGACAGAATGCTCCTTCCATGGAAGCAGAGGGTATCATTTGTATTTCTAAATTTAATTGGCCCCTATACAGTTTACAGCTATGTTCTGTAGATACTTACTCTGAATCTGTCCAGCGTTATTTGCTGTAGTGATCATTTTATATGGAATGAACAGAACTATGATCGTAAGAGCTCAGACTGTGGCATAATCCGACCAACTAATGTAAGGGACCAGCAATTGCAGAGGGACCATTATAAAGGCTAAAATATAATATTCAGCCTCCTCCACCACACCAAGTCACACTCACAGTAATGATATCTAATGAAACATCAGAGTATCTGCCATCAACATAGGCATTGTTGGAACTCTAAACTTGTAAGTTACTTCCAAAGCCAATTGACATGTTTGGCCTTATTAGGTGAAACAGGTGTTGATTGGGAATAAGACTTTCTCATTAGTATCTTCTTCTGCCTCCTAAGATCAACCTGGTTAACTTCCAAGGCATTTTCAGGAAAATACTTATATACTAATAGCCAAACAGCCCTGATCTGTGGGTACTTAAATATGGAGGTTCTGTCCATGAACAGACAAGACAGATCTTCCTACAGACCTAAAAAGTGCCCCAGGTTGCAGAAAAATCTGAAATCTAAAAAAATACATTGGAAGGGTTTAAACTTGAAAATGATAAAAGGAGCACCTGTAGCTTTAAGCAGATGTCATCAGTGGCTGTTGCTATGCAACCATAACAGTTTAGCCAGTATTCCAATCTTGATTGCTGTCCATAAAAGGCAGGGGGAGGGGACAGGGCCCTTTCCAGGGCTGTTTTGGCCTTTGAGAGAGGACTCATTGGGTCCAGGCCCAGAAGCAACCAGTGGGCAACTTAAAACCACATAACTTGCATAACTCAACCATGCTCGGCTTCTTGCTGCTGTTCAGCAATAGTCAGCCCACAAAGCCAGTGTACTGGTTAGAGTTTCAGAGTAGGATGTGTGAAACCCAAATTTGAATCACTGTTCTGCTGTGGAAGCTCACTGGATGACTTTGATCCAGTCACACAACCTCAGGCTGACCTACCACTCAGGGTTGTTGTGAGGATAATATGGAGGGAAGGAGAATGATGTAAGCTATTTTGAGTCCCCATTGTGGAAAAAGGTGGTATATAAATGAAGTAAATTAATAACTATAGATGAAGATGGGGGGGCAGATAAAAGGTAAGTTTTTTAGTGGGTTTGAAGGAGAGAAGGATGTAGAGAAGACTGAGCTTATGGGGGCTGTCTGAAGAAGGAAAAGAAATAATGTGGGAAAGGGGATACAGGGGAAAGTGAAGTACCCTCACAAGTCCTTACAGGTTTCCCACCATGCAACTAGGCTTGGCTCTGCCAGCACCACACAACTAGGCCATAGGGGAGAGGCTGCTGGAGGGGAGGGGGAAAGGGGAAGACAGAAGTAGACAAAGGTGGGTGGGAAGGAGAGAAAGAAGCAGGAAAAGGAGTAGGAGCTATGGGGGTATCCAGGGAAGGGAAAGAGGACGTAAGCCTTTGTGGGGCTCCTACCTGTATCTTTCTATTTGGATTCTGATTGCTGGCTTTGTAATAACAACAACAACATTCAGGGTTGGGAACTAAAAAATTTAAATATCTAGGAATAATTCTACAAAAGAACATTAATAGAATACTGGAGGATAATTATAACAAGATTTGGAGGAAGATAGAGAAGGATATGAAAAAGTGGAGAGACAAAACTTTAGGCATCGCCTCTAGAATTAGAAGCGTTAAAATGTTTTAGGTGCCTAAGTTAACGTATTTATTCCAGACGATACCTTTAGGACTTACCACAAAAAAGATAGAAAATTGGAATAGAAGAATAAGACAGTGGATATTTGGCAGTAAAAAATGTAGGATTCAAATAAAGTTGGTATATAGTCACAGATCAGAATTGGGCTGGGGAGCCCCAGATTTGAATAGTTATTATGAAGCCTTTCAATTAAAGTTTTTACTAGAGATAGGGGAAGGAAGAGATCAGAAATGGGTGAGATTTGAAAACGAGATTAACAATGACATAGGAAGTTTTGGTATTTTCTCAAAAGTTATAAATAAAGATTTAAAATCAACTATAGTGCCCAGGCGCTCAACATTAGAAGTATGGAGGAAATGGCAACCTTTATGGCTAAGAAGACCTTCAAGATGGGCACCGCTAGAGACTATGTACAATGAGACGAGAGAAACTAAATGGTGGGAAATCTTAAGAGGAAAAAGATATTATAGACTGGGAGATATGTATAGAGGAGGAACCCTAAAATCTCTACAGGATATAGTAGAAGAGAGAGGCAAGAAATACTGGTTAAAAATAATAGGTCTCTATAATAGGGTTAAAACGATCAATGGAAAAGAGGAAATATGGACAGATGAACCAATGGAAATATATCAACAAATGCAAGAGTCAAAACAAGGTTTAGCAGGAAGAATCTATAGGAGAATGATATCAAATAAAGATAAGACAATAGCATATTTACAAAAAATTTGGAGTAAGGAGGGTCAGATATCAGAAAAGACAGCAGACAAAATCATGAAAGGTTTAGAGGAAATCAAAGTGATGAAATTTAACGAGTTGGAACATACATTTTTTACAAAATGGTAAAATTAGCGATTCGCGCAATTAGCGAATATGATCTCGGGACTAAGCCCTAGGTGCTGGCACGGTAGACAGTCTAAAGGGTGGTTTTCCCACATGTGGTGGGAATGCCAAGAGGTCAAAGTTTTTTGGACAAAAATATTAAAAATTATAGGATGGATATGCAAAGTATCCTTAACTATAGACTTTAACCTAATGGTAATGAGTATAACAGGGAACCTGACAGTAAATAAGGGGGACCAGGCCACCTTTAAGGCTATGTTATTAGCAAGTAAAGCAGTTATTGCGCTGGGCTGGAAGGATAAAAGTAAATGGACTGTAGAAATCTGGCACAACTATCTGTATGAATTCATACAGTCGGATACCGTCGAGAGGATACGCCAGAAGACTACATGGCAAGAGAAGAACGAAGAAATAAGGAGTAGATGGAATACCTACCTAGCGTGGATGTCAACGGAAGGAAGAAAAGACATTCGGTAGAAGATTCAAACTTTGTGCCCATGGCTGGGGATAAAAGACTAGAGACTATAAGGGGAAGGGGAGGGGTGGGGGGAGGAAGGGGAAAAAATGGCAAAGCAAAACGAACGATATACGAACAATGTATGTTGCATATGTAACAGATACTAAAAACTCGAATAAAAAAGATATTTAAACAACAACAACAACATTCAATTTATATACCGCCCTTCAGGAGAACTTAATGCCCACTCAGAGCAGTTTACAAAGTATGTTATTATTATCCCTACAACAAACACCTTGTGGGGTGGGTGGGGCTGAGAGAGCTCCTAGAAGCTGTTACTAGAGATGGGCACGAACCGCATTATGAATTTCAAAACCCCACGAAATTGGCAATTGCGTGATCGCAATCCGGCAGTTTGTGACTGTCCACGGCCAACGAACCAGAGTTCAGGAGAGTCCTGGTTCAGTGCGTTCGGCCGCGGTTCAGGAAGCCAGACAGTCAGACACCAGCAATCAATTCCCCTGGCAACGGAGCTGGGGGAATGCCTGAACTCTGTCTGCACTCCTTCTGTCGCCCTGGAAACCTGAATGGAAGCCCAGCTTACCTTAATCGCAGGTCTTCCTTCCAACCACGGAGCTGCAAAGCGGTTACAAGTTGGGAGAAGACACCCAGGGGAGGGAGGGGGAAGGGGGTGTCCTGTAGCCATGGGCACTCCAATCTCATCCCTGCAAACCCTGATAGGCAGCTCTGACAGCCAAACACAGACCTCCTGTGTTGCTCAGTGGGACCTGTGTTTATAAATAGCCGTGGGCTCCCAGGCTGGGTTTCACTTTCAGCAAGCAGTGGAGTGGGACAGAGCTCTTGCTTGCCACTTGCTAGCCTTTGGGGAGAGAGACTGAGAGTATAATCCAGCTTGGATTCTTGTGGGAGTTTCCTGGGGGCCTTGCATTGGAGAGGGTATAACTCCAAGATCCCTTTTGCAATCTTGTCCAAACTTGGGTGATGGCTGTAGGAGAGCCTGAAAACACTCCCCGGGAATATGGGCTCTCTAAGAGCCATGGAGGCCGTTCCGAGCCCCACAAACTGTGAACCAGTTCGGCAATGGAAAATGTTTGTTGCGGTTCACGACTTCGGGATCGTCGTTGGCACTAAACCGCGAACCGCTGGTTCATTAAATTTTTTTGGTTCGTGCCCATGTCTAGCTGTGACTGACCCAAGGTCACCCAGCTGGCTTCAAGTGGAGGAGTGGGGAATCAAACCTGGTTCTTCAGATTAGAGTCCACACTCTTATCTAGAGATGGACATGAACCAAAATACGAACCAAAGTTCGTGATGAACCACCACGAACTTTAGGCTGGTTCATTTGGTTTGGCTTTTGGTTCATCACTGCAGACAGCCTGCTGCCGATCAATCAGTTTCCTAGGCAACAGGGGACGGACTTCCTGCAGACCTTCTGCTGTCCTGGAAGTGACCATTTTCTGACCTGGATGTGACGTTTTCATGAACCAAATGAACCGGTTCGTGAACCGGGGCAGGTTCGTGAAAGTTCGTGGTTCGTAAAATGCAACAAACCACGAACCATATGGTTCATTTCCCCCCAACCCCGCTTCATGCTCATCTCTACTCTTAACCACTACACCAAACTGGCTGTCATGTGTCTGTGCTGCGGATTGACTAGGGTTTTTTTTTTTCATTTCCTTTATTTTTGGTGCATTTTGTTATACTTTTATTGATAGAGCCAGTTTGGTGTAGTGGTAAAGAGTGCGGGATTCTGTAATCTGGAGAGCTGGGTTTGATTCCCCACTCCTCCACTTGAAGCCAGCTGGGTGACTTTGGGTAAGTCACAGTTCTTTGGAGCTCTCTCAGCCCCACCCACCTCATAGGGTGTTTTGTTGTGGAGATAATAATGGCATACTTCGTAAACCGCTTTGAGTGGGTGTTAAGTTGTCCTGAAGGGCAGTATATAAATTGAATGTTTATTATTATTATTATTATTATTATTATTATTATTATTATTATTATTATTATTATATTGCATTTTAGTGATTGTTGGTAGCAGCTGCATTTTGGCTTAGTTTGAAGGACAGACATTTTTGAATAAAGTAAGTAAATTGAAAAAGAAACAGCCATTCTGAAACACATCTGACTTTCACAGGTTCCGCTCCAGGACATTTCCATCTTCACTGCAGAGCCGGTGCAGTGGGTATGATCTGTAAAATGCATAGAAATAATTTCACCTCACTTCTCTCTATGACACAGTTCTGCAGCCTAAGAGGGAATAATTTCTATTGCTTTGCCTTTAATATTTTGAGCAAAGTAAACTCCAGAGGAGACAACCTCCTAATCCTCTTGGTTAATCTGTGAAAAAAAACTCTGTCGCTAGAAAGTTGAACATGATTACTTCATGAACCTTCCATTCCCTCATGACTTGAGAAGTTTATTTTAATGTTTTCATAAAAGGTGCGCACAAATGTTTAGATAATTTCCCCACAAGCCACATTTGACTTAATGTGGAATAGAATTAATGTGAGGAATGAATTATTCAAGACCTGTCTCTTTGTACAAACAAAACATTAAGACTGACATTTCTTACAGTGAAAATTAACATGTTAGAAGTCCTATCTTTAAGGTGGACACAAACAATAATTTTTTGTTTGAGCTAACCTGAAGGACTGGTTAATGCATTCATTTTCACTACAGGGTACATCATTAGTAAGAATGTCAAATGCATTACTATAACCTGCTCTCTTTCACTATGTTTTCACACATATTGTAAGTAGATAGCTATTTTCAAATTGATCAGCTGGATCTACATTTCCAGATGAGATTATCAAGGAGGTTGTAAAGACATTTGATGTTCATTAGTTAAACTCAGGAAGTTGAGCAGACCTACTCTGATCTGTGCTCCACTTTTTCTAATACTCAGTGCTAGTACTAACTATTGTGCTATTGTAAACATGTAACATCTGGGTTTAATCTATTAAGTTAGAAAAGGAAGGTTAGAATTCAGCTGACCATTCGGACAAGCTTGTTAAGGGTGAAAGCAATTCAACAATGGAACCAGTCACCTGCAGGGGGAGGGGGGATTCTCCCTCATGGAAAGTCTTCATGCTGAGGTTAGGTAAGCGTCTATGAGAATGCTGAACCCAACAGAGAGTTGGATTCAATAGCCTATCAGGTCCCTACCAACTCTAGGTCCATTATTTTTCCTGAGCAAGAAATTCCCAGAGGTAAATCATTGCAATCACGCTACATCTAATGATGTGTGGCTCCAGCATTAACTGCGCTCAACATTCTTCCCACCTGAAGCCTATTTAGTTTTCATCATGCTGACTTTTAAAAAAGTTTTTCTATTTTTTTTTTGTTTGATCAATTTACTGCATACCTGAGGAATCCTCAGAGTATGTAGAGATCTCTGGCATGTCTGTGGGCAACCCAGTTTTGTTGCTGATGACTCAGGCAGCATTGGGATGAGGGGCAACCCAAACACACGGGCAGGAGGCCCCCAGCTGGCCAAGACCCTCACCACATAAGCTGCATGGGGAAGAGGCACCACCTCCCACCTAGCCAAGCCCCAAGTGGTGTAATGAGGAAAGTGCCTGGCCCAGCGCAGAACTGACTGGACAGGCAGGCTAGGGAGAGAGAAAAGTGAAACCAGCTTGTTCTCTCTTTCCTCTCTCCTTTGGGGTGGCGGGGGCACCTCCCCCAGTGATTCTGGGTTCCCTGCCATGTGTTTTGCAGTCACTAACGTCGCCCTAGCCCTTCTTCCAAGGTGCTCAGGACAGTGTACATTAGCTCCCCTCCTTTATTTTGCTCTCGCAACAACAGCTCAGAAGTTAGGCTGTGAAACTGTGATTGTCCTGCCTAGAGAGCTTGTTGATGGCAAAGTGGGATATTGACCCTAGGTCTTCCAGATCCTAGTCTGACAACCTATCCACTTGGTGTATCCACTACACCAAGCCAGCCAAATAGTCTAAATTAATTTAGTGAGTTCTGGGAATAGCAGAAGGTTTGTCAGTCTCCCAGAGCTACTGCCTGCAACTCATCTGAGTCTGAACTCTATAAAACAGATGATCTGTTAATGACACATTAACCTCTCCTCCCACTTCAACCCAGGCATTTACAAAATACAGATTCCCTTAATTAACCTTCCCTATTGATTAACTCTCATTTACACTTAACTTATTGGCAGATAATTCGTTGAACTCAGAAAGATGATTTATGTATATTCTTTCCTCATCGTTAGGGATGTACCTTTAATTGTTTAATTGTCTACAATGCACTGTCCTTAAGACTGGAGTGGGTAACAACTACTAAGAAGAAAACAGACAAAATCCACCCTGAGGAGGGAAAAAATTAGACCACAACTGAAATTATCTTTTCTTGATTAACACATTCTTCTCTGGGGCTCTTTGTGGAGCAGGGAAGATTTCAGCAAGCACAGCTTCTGTGGACCTAATGCTACAGCAGGAGGCAGAGCTGCATTTAGCTGAAGAACTCTTTCTTTGTGATCTTAGAAGCCAAAGGACCCTCATTCTACACTGCCTATTCCAGACAGACGTGTGGGGGAAGATCATTGATAGTACTGGACTTTGCTTGGTGCAATCTGGGTTTGGACATGAAGCTTGCTTGGTGAGGTTAGACCAATCGCTATCTTTCATTCTAATCTATTTCATAAAGTTGTGAGGATAAAAGGGGAGGCTGGAATTCTGAGCTGCTCAGACAAACAGCAAGATAAAATGTGAGGCAGGGAGATCAGGATATACTTCCATGGGAATGAGATTAGCAAGTACTTAATTTTACTGGACAAAAGAAGAGAAAAGGTCTACTGCTAAATTCCTTGCAACCTTCATCCATGAAATTTTCCCAGTTGCCAGTCCTGTTATAGGTCCTTACCATTGTCTTTAGGTATAACCCAAATTCAGATGCTTCCTTTCCTTATTCATGGTAGCTTTCTTTGCTTACCTTCTTTCCAAAGTTTAGAGATGGTTATTAAGTTAGGATTTGTTGTGGGGTGGAGGGATGATCAGGGCTCCACTGGAGACCAAAGATGTGTTTCCACTGGAATGCATGGCATTTTAGCTACAGTCAGATGCGCAGGCCAATGTCCCAATATTCTAAGTCAACCAGCTGCAACTCATGCTGCGGCTGAGGCTTAAGAGAAGTGGGTTATGGAGAAATATTTGCTAGGCCTAATGCACAAAATCATAATGATTTGTCATGTTGTACAGCTCATTGATTATACTTATCATCACTCACTACAAGAAGAAAAATAGAATCAGTAAAGGAAAATGTGGACTCTTGTGGCCTCACTTGACTTCATATCTGGGGATGTTATCACATGAACAACTGATTGTGCTTTGAAGCCAGATTCAAATATAAAAGTGTATATTTCTGAAAGTATGATATCTGGAGACATCTTTTGTAGCTTTAGGGGGGACAGGAGAGCAGAACTATAATACTTTGGTATCCAAGGCAGAAAAAACAAACGGTTCCTGCCTCTCCCTTGGTGATAAAAATGTGAACTACTGAACTGACCAGTTGCAGCCATTGAATGGTACTGCAAACTCTAACTCTGAAGCATGCTGCCCAATGACAAGGCTGGTCTTGGTGGGAAAAGAGGTTATGCCACAGTTTTCAAGTCTTTTTTCTATGTTTCTGTGGTCTCATGAGAAGTGGGAACACCAAAGACAAATGGGACCTCTGAAACCATCCAAGTTCTTTGCAAAAGCCTTGACACACAATTTCTTCTTTCAGCCCTGTGATAGCACAAAGCCTTTGAGTCTAACCCATCACGCAGATCTTTATGCCATACAGCTCAATGATGCCCTTGAAGTTTCACAAATGTAATAAAACTCGCAGTAAACAGTAGAACAAATGCATTTCACTCAATAAATCTGTTCCTTTCACTCTTCCCCTTTAACCATCGCCTGAGTGGAATTTACAACTCAAAAGCAACACCTGCAACCTGCCACCATTTGCTGGTGGCCACTGTAGCATTTGCTAAGGCAATTAGGAAGCCACTGCTAACAAATACCTGCATTTAATAAGTATGCTAATTGATATTGACTAACTCCTGACAAGTACTTTGTCAAGCGCCAATGAGATGGCTTGAGAACAACTTGAAAAATGGGAAGCCAGGTGGTTTGGTGCTTGGCCGAGATAGGAAAGTTGGGAGTAGCGGATATTTGGGCTTTTGATTCAAGCCAAGTTTGTGTCACATAGTGGATCTCAGACAAAGACATCAAGCTCATGTTGAGACAGGTTTTGGCTGCCAGCAGTGGAGAATATTTTCAGGGGAAATGCTTGTTTCACAAATAACAGGCATCCTTTTTTGAAATTTCTTCTCCCTCTACAGTGACAGTGACTTCTGTGAATAAGATTATGCAGGTCTAGCCAAGCCAATCTGATGTTGGATAGGAAATGGAAAGATGATGGGGTTGGCAGGCACTCAGAGTTTCCACACATTCCCCTCCATTACTGTAGTTCTTTCTGACCCCTGGAAATATAATTCCTTGGGTCAAAGGATCCATGCAGAAGAACAGTCATGTAGGTTGGTGGGCTGGAGCACAGAGGGACAAAGGATTAATTGTGCTCTCAATAGAGCTGCACTTGCAGAAGAGGAAGAAGGGGAAAATCCACCTCTTGTCCCCCCTCACTCCAGCCTACCCAACCCAGGTGTCTGCTCCTCCAAGTGGGCCCAATGATTTTCAAAATAGTCTTCCTAGGGGGTTAGAAAAAGCTTCAGCAATGGCGACAAACATGGAAAAACTACACCATCCACACATGGAGCGGAAGGATACTGCCCATTAAGTAACAATATTTTGATGTTTAAGGAAGTCAAATCACATGGGACAGTTAGACACCACACACCACACAGAATGATAGTTATCTCATGATGCACGGTGTCACAAAATCACTAAAAGTTAAAGCAGGGGTCTCCAACATGGTGCCACCACTGGCACCGCCTCTCACCACCGCCTCCCGCTGCTGTGACTCCTGTGCGCTAAATGAGAGTGAGTGAGCGAGTGAGTGAGCAGCGGCAGTGAGAGCAAGTGGCTACGCTTGCAACAAGAGCTGGTGGCGGCAACAAAGGCCCCCTTTGACCCAGGGGCACCCTTTGACGCCGTGTGATGACATCACTCATGGAAGTGACGTCATCATGTTACATGCGTGCATGGGGAGAAAGGAAGCCAGGGTAAGTACCAGCTCCCAATTCCCTGCTGGAAGACTACAGGGACCTGGGGGTCCCCTGTCAAGGGACTCCAGGTCCCTGGCAACCCTACTCTGAACCATTTCCTTACAGCATATTACCTGTGTAAAAAAGACCTTCCAAGTAATTACTGTGTGACTTGCATGACTTTCAGGACTGGCTGCTTGATACTGTTCAACTAGCAAAAAAAGAGCGAGAGAAAAAAAGTCCCGCCCAGGGGAGAGTAATAATAGTTGATGGTCAGAAAGACCAAAGAATCATGTATAGAATTAAATCATACACTAACAATACAATGTTCAATGTGTAAGCGACAAGCTTATTTCCTTTAACAGTGTATAATTATAACAACATTAATAAATATGTTTGCAACTGACTGTCTATCAATTCATAAATATAATCAACAAGCAAGAGTCCCACTCTTGAAGTTCCAGGGGTGTAAACACAAATAGTAACCAAGTAAGTCTCTGAGGTTATGTCACTTTAAATGGTTGCGTCTTTTCTTGTCTTTTTAGCTGGAGGTACGGAGAAGATGGAAATGCAACAAGGGGAAGATGGAAGTCCCAAGAAGATGCCCAGAACTAGGGCCAGCAAATTTTCACTCAGCTCTTCGTCATCAAAGACTTCATCAGGGGCAATCAATGTTTTCTCTATACAAAATATAAAAAGTTGCATACACCACCCTTTTAAGTTTGACAAGCATTATTTTAAAGAGCATTATTTTAAACCCAAACAGAACATTCCTGCCATCATTTGCTTACCCGTGCAGATCCTCATTGAGTGCAAGCCATTTACGACACCCAAAAATGACGTGGAGCAAGACCAACGTGCCACTGATACAGTTCAACAGCAGCCCCCTCGCACAAAGGTCAGCATTGTATAGTAGTTAGAGTTTCAGATTAGGATCTGGGAGTCCCAGGTTTGAATCACCGCTCAGGCACGGAAACGTACAGGGTGACTTTATGCCAGTCACACACTTTCAACCTAATCTACCTCATAGGGTTGTTGTCAGGATATAATAGAGGGGAGAAGAACGCTGTAAGCTCCTGTGGGTCTCCACTAGGGAGAATGGTGTATAAATAATGCCAGCGAATAATAAATATATCTGATGATTGGGGCAGATAAAAGATTGGCTGATTGGTGAGTGGGAAGGAGAGAATGAAGCAAGGAAAGGGAAGGGGGAAGAACTGCCTGAAGAGGAGAAATTGTCTGAAGAGGTGGATACAAGGGAAGGGAAGGTGCTCCCCACAAGTCCTTGTAGGTTTCTCAGCACACTTGTTTTAGCTTGGCTGGGCCAGCACTGCACAACTGGGCCACACTTTCCCCGGGGAGAGGCTGCTTGGGGAGAGAAGGAGGGATAGCTGAAGACAGGAGGCAGATTAAGGGAGTTTGCCTGGTTGGTGGGAAAGAGAGAAGGAAGCAAGAAAAGGAGCAAGGATAGGGGGCCGGTCAGGGAAAGAAAAGCGGAAATAATGGAGGAGGGAATAATGAGATGCCCTACAGGCACTTGCTGGCCCTCACTTGTTTAAAATACTTATATCCCATACTCTCAATAATTTGCTAAAGGCAGTTTATGTGTATCAAATTAAAACAATGCAATATACTCATCTAAAACATACAAAAATAGTAGTATAACACCTAAGAAGATAAAGATGACCTGATAAAACTATTAAGGGAGATAACAGATCTAAAAATATCCTTAAGAACTGTAGTCAAAATCAGAGCACGATCCTAGACCCCAGCCAACAGAGAATAAAGGAGATGGGGGTATAGCAGATAAAACTTCACAGGCACAGCAGATAAAACTCCTGTGGGAGCAATTACCTAAAAGCTGGAGAAAATAAAAAGGGTTTTGCCTGGTGACTAAAATATTGCAGATTTGGTAATATTGCACTACTGAAATCCCTATTGTAAGCTCCTTGGAGAAAGGGACCTGATTTTTTGTTATTCTGTTACACTGACATGTACAATTATGGCATTACAGAAATAATAATAAATACCTGCCAGCTTTAGACTTTTACTGCATCAGCTGCCATTGGACACCGAAAGTACAAAGGAGAACCATGTAGGGTCTCATCAGAGGACACTCTGTAGTCATACGAGACCATACAGCAAACTAAATCCACAGGAGTCAGATAGTGGCAACTGCAGTCAGCTTTCTGTTGGCAAGTGTCAAATATGATAATGACAAATCCCACTGAATCAGCAACAAAATATTGCAACATGATGTCGCAATCCCCCCAAAGTCCTGCACTAGAGGGCTCTGAATAAATCCTTGTGATTGTGGCTGCATGCAAATCCAAGTGAATGTCAGCCAATCAGAGCCCTTGGAACTCCATTGGATGGGAGAGGGTGAGCCAGCCTCAGCTTAAGCGAGGGCACAGAGAAACTTTCCCCTCAGACCGAGTATGGTGGGCAGTGGCTCTGGATAAGAGCATCAGCTTAGTCCGTAATTTTATTTGGCTTTTAGGTAGGATTGTGGGTAGGCTTAGGGGGGAAAGGAAATTTTAAGATGATAAATAAGCACCTTGATGAAAGCCAGAAGCACTAAATCTATCTGGGCATTTACTAAGAATCAGAGACTGTAAGGTGAAATGGAACTGCACCCTTAAGATAACCTGGAGAGAGGGGAATCAACTCTGGGCCAAGCTACAAGTGACGAATGACACTTGAACGGCAAGTGTATTTCTCCCTGTTCACTTGCACTCCACTCAATCCACTTGCTGTTCAAGTGTCATTCGTCACTTGTAGCTTGGCCCTCTGTTGTTCACCAAACCCAGTTGCCTTTTCTCTCTAGTCAAAATAGCTGTGAAAAGGGCTTTATACTGACCTCACAATTAAGTACATTGTTCTAGTAGCATTCCAAATGAGAGCGCTTTAGGTAGCGCAAAGCTTCCATACTACCAACCAGTTAATCAAAGCTTGTGTCTCTCCTTTTTACTGATTGTGGGCAGTTGGGGTTTAAACAAATAAAAAGAGGGTCCAGAGAGTGTGGAGAAGCCCAGAGGATGGTTACATCAGAAGGCTCTCTCTCTGCCCTCTCATTCCCCTCTCCCCATTGTTAGCTACCACACATGAACATCTTGTTCACCTGGGGCAGTACAATATATCCTTTCCCCCCTACTAGTTAAGAAAAACAACTGGAGTTACTTAGGGCCAAACTACAAGTGACAAATGACACTTGAACGGCAAGTGTATTCCACCCTGTTCACTTGCCCTCCACTTGCTCTCCACTTGATCCACTTGCGGTTCAAGTGTTATTCATCACTTGTAGTTTGGCCCTTAGTTTAATTTTACAGCTTAAGTTTGAGCTATTAAGATCTGAAACATTACTCAAGTCTTTCATTGGGGCACTGTTTACAAAAGGAAATGCTAGTATTTGAGAACACGTTTACGCAGGATACTGATCTCAGTGGTCTTTTCCCCGTCCCCAAAGTGTTTCCATTTTAAGTGTTACTCTTAAATGGTGTGCCAGATAGATGACTGTTGGTTTCCCATTATTTCTTAAAACACAATAGATTGGAGTGAAAGGTTCATTTATCAAGACCATAAGTATGCTGGGACATGCTTGCACTGAACCGATATTCTTCAGCTAATGCACAGAACTATTATTTACAATAGCTGTGCCAGCTGGGGGTGGCAAACTGAATCCTTTCCTACTCCAAAGGGATTTGTATGGCCCAGAACAACCCCTCCATGTTTTCTGAAATAAAATCTTGTCAAAAGATCTCAAGTGCCACAGATAAAGATAACAGTGGCAAAGGATTGCTTCTGCTGCAGCATCAATGGCAAATTCTCAGTACAAAGATAAAGTCAGTAAACCTCTATTTAGGGCATACCAATTCAGAGTGTAGATGAGGGCCCGGCTCATATGTTACCCTGTACAGAAAGGAAAAGTCACATCATGCAGAAAGCTAGAGTATGTGGAGAAAGGAACCGAGTATGCTGCTTTTCTTCATGTGGGTTTGGTATTTTTTTGTATAAAAAGCATTCAGTCACCAGCATGGTGGTAGTCCAGACACAAGTTTGTCCCATTTGAAGATCACGACATGAACAAATATTAAAGAGAACGTTTATAAAATGATATATCGTTGGTACCTGACACCAAAGAAAATTGCGCTAGGAAACACTAATATGTCAAATAAATGCTGGAAATGTAAAAAGCATGAAGGATCTTTGTATCATATGTGGTGGACTTGCGAGGTAGCTAAGCAATACTGGGGAGGAATAATAGAAGTGATTAACGAAATTTTACAGTTTCAAGTTAATAGAAACCCAGAATTGCTGCTACTGAACTTGGGAATGGAAGATATTCCAGCACAACACAGAACATTGTTATTCTATATGACAACAGCGGCTAGACTTTTATATGCGCAGAAGTGGAAATTGCAAGAAGTACCAACTATTGAAGATTGGATTTACAAATTGCTGTACATGGCCGAGATGGACAAAATGACAAGGAAGCTGAGAGGCCTTGATCCAGGACAGTTTAATATGGATTGGGGGAAATTGAAGCAATACTTGGAGAAAAAATGGGATGTGGAAGGGAAACTGTGGCAGTTCAAGAATTACTGAGACTTTATAAAAGAAGAGGGAAGTGGCTTTACCGGGAAAGGGGGATTTAATTATTAAATTCTAAGCTATTATTAGGGTTAAGATGAAAATTTTGTTTTATTATTCACAGTATTAAATAATAGATGTATTATTATGAATATATATTATGAATATATATGAGCATGCTAGCCAGGTATTTTAAATGTAGTTAAGTTTTTAGTATAACAGATATTTCATATAATTAAAACCGATCGAGAATAAGAAATGTTTAAAGAAATATACAGAATATAAGTTAAATTGATTAACTTATATGGGGGAGAATAAAGAGATTAAGTAAGGGAATAGAAAATGGATAAAATGTTATACTGATAATATAAAGATTAGTAATACATGCTAGCAATGTGTTATTTAGAATATAGGACTTAGTAAAGGAGGGGTTAAAGGTAATTCTGTGTTATATAAAAAAAAATAACAAGCTTAGAAGAGAGTCTAAATGTATGTTTAATAGATTATATGAGGTAATAAGTAAGTAAGTAATAAGATAGACAAAGGGTTGGAAAACTGTTGGAAGTCAAACAAAAGGGGGGAGGAAAGGGAGGGGGTTAGAAGTAGATATTTACAAAGGGGGAATGTTTGTATTGAATGATTATATATTCTAATCCAATAAAAATTTTATAAAAAAAAAAACAAGTTTGTCCCATTATTCTGAGTGATTGGTTTACATATTAATACTTTTGAAAATTTTATGTCCCAAATGTAACAGCCAGGTTACTGTGTGGGGGTGGAATATCACCCCAATGCTGAAAGATCTGCACTTGGCTGC